>NC_137775.1:78657585-79257585 GCF_963455305.1 Plecotus auritus | reverse complement strand
GATACATTAGGATTGACTACACTTGAACCTACTCATCTACCATTAGAGTAGAATAAGATGTTCCTCCTGACATAATTTGAAGGAGCACATTTCCATCTGCAAATTATTTTTGGCCAATAAAAAGTAAAACCAGAATTTATTCAAGTCTCTATATCCACCCAATTATAAGAAATTTGGGAATTTATTAAATGACATCCAGAGGATGAAATCAGTGAAATCTAGAAAATGCAAACTTATACAATTAATAATTAAATGGCATGAAAACAAAAGGGGACTTGATCAGCATATCAATTAAATACAATTGTGAACTTCGTTGAGAATCTGATTTAAACTGTACATAGATATTTTTGAGACAGAAAACTGAACATGGACTGCACATTAGATGTTATTCACCATTTAGCATGGTGGTTGTGTTTGCTTTAGCTTATTAAGTATTCAAAGAAAAATAGGGGTAACTTAATGAAAGTACAAGCCCAAAGTAGTAAAAAATATTTGTATCACATATAATCAACAAAGAATTCGTATCCCAAACAAATTTTCTATTCTAAATTTTTTCTAAGGTTAATAGTAAATCCAAGTCTTTTTGCTTGTGTTTTTCTTACTTTAAACCTTTTTAATAGCCAGGATTTAATAAAAATTATGTCACAAAAAAAATTCCTAGGTATGGCTATTAGTAGCAGTACACTCAAAGAACATGCGTGACAGTAATAAAACACACAGCCATTTCAGTGGAGAAAGTACTATATTAAATTATTTACCTCTATTTAAAAAACCACTCATCTCGCCCTGGCTGGTGTTTCTCAGTGGTTAGAGAGTCAACACTCAAACCCACCTGGGTTACAGGTTTGATCCCTGGCCTGGTCAGGGGGGTGTGCAGGAGGCAACAAGTCCACATATCTCTCTCACATTGATGTTTTTCTCTCTCTCTTCCTCCTTCCCTCCCTCTCTCCCTTTTACTCTCTAAAAAATCAATGGAAAAAATATCCTCAGGTGAGGATTGGAAAAATAAATTTAAAAACTCATCTGGTTTGTAGTGTTTCTATTCTAGACTAATTACCAAATGTAGCTTAAATGTGTGATATATATATATATATATATATATATATATATATATCATAACATATAGCTTATAACATATAGCTTATAACATATAACATATATATAAAATAAAAATATATAAAATAATTAGTGTAATTCCCCCAAAACTTTTAAAATGGATTTTATTTCACTGGGCCATTCTCTAAACTATACTTATTTTTCTCCATCAAGATGCCCCCCTATTGCAGTTTCCAGTTTCAAATTAAACTAATTTAAAGCTGCCTAATTAATAAACTACATCAATCTATACCACTATGTTCAAAACTCTATGTTTGCCAAGAAAAGCAATTCTAAGCATTGCATTGTATGAGTAGTTATTTTTCTTATTTTTTTCTAACCAAGCTTGATGAGCTTCAAAGATTGTGAAATTGTCAAGTGGACACTAGAGAAACAGATGGCACCAATTCAAATTTCCACGGATGGTTTGAGAGACTTGGTCTAACCCAGTGGTCGGCAAACCGCGGCTCGCGAGCCACATGCGGCTCTTTGGCCCCTTGAGTGTGGCTCTTCCACAAAATACCACGCCTGGGCGAGTCTATTTTGAAGAAGTGGCGTTAGAAGAAGTTTTAAAAAGTTGGCTCTCAAAAGAAATTTCATTCGTTGTACTGTTGATATTTGGCTCTGTTGACTAATGAGTTTGCCGACCACTGGTCTAACCTGAATAAATCACTCCTAAATCATTCTTAATTCTAAAAGGGCCAATAAAATTAGAGCTAAGCATTTTATTAACATTTCTTATATTTACACTGTAGCTATGATATTCTCTAGAGGGTGTATTGGAAAGGCTTTATGATACCTTGGGGTCTCATACTATTGATATGTACTGCAAACTTAGATTCATTTTTAAACGTTTGAGTCATTATTTTTCTATTTTGACTTATCATGGGTCCATGGCTGCTGTTGAGAGATAGCCAATAGTATATTGTTTAATGTTAAATTAATTGCTAGCTCCTCCCAAAATAATAATATTCATATAGTGAATATAAACCACTTAGAAAGTCATGGATTTTATAGCATAACTAGAGGCCCGGAGCACGAATTTCATGCATGGGGGTGGGGGTGTCCCTCAGCCAAGCCTGCACCCTCTCCAATCTGGGACCCCTCAAGGGATGTCCGACTGCCCGGTGGGATCGGGCCTAAACAGGCAGTCGGACATCCCTCTCACAACCCAGGACTGCTGGCTCTCAACTGCTCGCCTGCTTGCCTTCCTGATTGCCCCTAACCGCTTCTGCCTGCCAGCCTGATCACCCCCTAACCACTCCCCTGCCAGCCTGATTGATGCCTAACTGCTCCCTGCCAGCCTATTTGCCCCTAACTGCCTTCCCCTGCAGGCCTGGTCACCCCTAACTGCCCTTCCCTGCAGGCCTGGGTTCCCCCCAACTTCCCTTCCCTACAGACCCAGTCACCCCCAACTTCCCTCCTCTGCCGGCCAGGTCACCCCTAACTGCCCTCCCCAGCAGGCTTGATCGCCCCCAACTGCCCTCCCTTGCAGGCCTGGTCCCTCCCAACTGCCCTCCCCTGCTGGCCTGATTGCCCATAACTGCCCTCCCTTGCAGGCCTGGTTCCTCCCAACTTCCCTCCCTGCTGGCCATCTTGTGGTGGCCATCTTGTGTCCACATGGGGGCAGCCATCTTGTGTGTTGGAGTGATGGTCAATCTGCATATTACTCTTTTATTAGATAGGATAGAGGCCTGGTGCATGGGTGGGGGCCAGCTGGTTTGCCCTGAAGGGTGTCCCAGATCAGGGTGGGGGTTCCCTTGGGGTGTGGGGTGGCCTGGGCAAGGGGCCTGTGGTGGTTTGCAGGCTGGTCACGCCCCCGGGCAACCCAAGCAGAGGCCCTGGGATCTGGGATTTATTTATCTTCTACAATTAAAACTTTGTAGCCTGGAGTGGAGCCAAGCTTTCTGCTCGCTTCGTGGCAGCAGCCATTTCTGTTGGGATTTATGTATCTTCTATAATTGAAACTTTGTAGCCTTAAACGGAGGCCAAAGCAGGCCAGGGCTGCAGAAGCTTGGCTTCCTCCATCGCTGCGGGCAACCCTAGCCTCCTGCTCTCTCCAGCTCCATGGCTGCCGCCATTTCTGTTGGGCTTTATTTATCTTCTATAATTGAAACTTTGTAGCATTGAGTGGAGGCCTGGGCCGACAAGGGCAGGCAGAAAGCTTGGCTTCCTCCATTGCCAGGGAAACCCAAGCCTCCCTCCTGCCCTCTATGGCTGCAGCCATCTTGGTTGGGTTTGTTTGCATATTCGCTCCTGATTGGCTGGTGGGCGTGGCTGGTGGGCATGGCTTGTGGGTGTAGCAGAGGTATGGTCAATTTGCATATTACTCTTTTATTAGATAGGCTTTTGCTACAAATACAAAAAAACAACAACAACTGTTCCTACTCTTACATATTCTAGGTTTACAGGAAAAATTTTAGGTCTGTTAGAAAAATGACACATAGATAAAAACTTAGCATTTAAGTAGAATAATGATTATGATTTTCTTTCTGAAATTATAAGTTTTCCTTCTCAAGGAAAACAACTAATCATGGAAAATAAAAAAGCATTACATTTACATGGAACACAAGAGAAGACCTAGAGAAAGACATTTGGAAACATTGTCAAAGAAACAAAACATCACCAAGGAAAAGGTACCAAAAAATAAGCAAAGCACAGATACGAAGCATTATTATGACCTAATGTAATAATGTAATTAAAATTTTCAGTAATTTCTAAGACTATTTTGTACAAGGATGTAAAATTTATGGTTTCCACAGTAAGATATTTTTATGATAGCTTATTGAGACATGAGAAAATAAATGATAGGTACTCAAAATTATTAGAATTATTTTTATCCATTAATGATGTGTACCCATCTGCTACAAATCAATGAGTGAAAACATTATGTGGCTTCAAGAACATTAGAAGACTTGGTGTTGGAAGGCTGTCTTTAGCCTGACTCTGCTGTCATATGAATGTAAGCAAGAGAGAAAGAAAACAAATCAGCTGGGACTATGCTCTGAGACTTGATTTTCTTTTCTATAAAAACAGACATTCTATGAATCTATGATAATCAGTAAAATCAATTTACATGTATTCTTTTTTATGTGTGTTTTACCCAAAAGTATAATTATACCATTGTGCAGCCTGTTTTATGAGAAAGAAAATTGTAGACATTTAAGAAACTAGTTTCAGAGTCAAGATATTTTATTCTAGTGGATAAAATATAAATATATAGTACTGATTAGATATACTGTAGAGTTCATCACTTAGTAAATGGCATTTTTATTTACATCATCCTTGAGTACTCTCATGCACATAACCTTTCTTTTTCTGAACTCCTTACAATCAGTAACATTTACTATTTCACCAACTGTTTTCTGTATAAAAGAATTGTCTCTCCATCTAGTAAGTGTACTTGCCAATGGAGATTTGGAATTCAAACCCTGGTCCACCAATCACTAGCCTGGGAAAGTTCTGGAACCTTGCCTAGCCAGTTTCTTCACCTGAAAAATTAGTATAATACCACAGCCCTTCCAGGACTATTCTAAATATTAAATGAGATAGTAAAGCTCTGGTTTATGTGAGGTGAAATAATAGCAAGCACTTACATTTCATTCTTTGTCTTCCCCAGACCCCTAATTACAAACAAGAAAATGTGTCTTTTGCATTCCACAAAGTCCTTAATTATGCTAAGCCCACAGAAAGCACTGAAATATTTGTTGCATCACTGACTCAATAAACATTTATTGAGAATCAACGTGTGTCAGGCCTTGGGAATAGGCATAGTGAGAAAATAAAAATGAAGAAGAACTTTACAATTCTTTCACTGAAGATTTCTAAACCAGCTAGACACCACGTGATAAAAATATTAGAAGTATGAAGTAATTTTAACATAACTTGGAATAATTGTGACTGGAGATTGGGGCCAAAGTATTTAAAAATACATGGCAAAAAATAACAAAAATGCATAGTTATACCTAAATAGGAAAGGTTTTATAATGTGGCCATGGTTTACCTTTCTAAATGAAAATGTCCCATGAAATTAAACTTTAATGGGCAAAATGAGAATTTTTTCTAATTGGAAACCTGTTTTCTTTTTCTTGGAGCAGGAATCACAGGAAAAACATTGCAGAGGTTCAAATTCCATGATAAAGAAGAAAAAACAAAATGGGTTTTCAGAGATGGGATGAAATCATGTTTCCATGGAAACCCTGAACTGGTTTGTTGCAGCTCAACTTAAGTTGGCAATTTTGGCTAATTTCAACTATAAAAATAAATTTGGCACCCTAAAAAAATTTGCCCATTCTATCACAAATGTAATTTTCAAATGATAGCTAAATACATGGACAGCATCTCACAAGATTAAAGACATATTTTTAAATTTCTATAATCATTACCAACTTCACCTGGCAAAGATATAATTTCAGTTGAAAACAAATCCAATGAACTAAGTTGTGCCAGAATAAATAGAATCTAGAATATGGTTGTCCTATGATTCTAATGTTGGAGCAAGAACAGGGACAAGGACTTCCTCTGTTACAGACCAACAGAGCCTGTGGGTTTAATAGCTTTTACTGAATCATGATAACCAAAATAGATTCAACATCCTATTCCAAAACAGGCAAAGCTACCTTTTTAATTTAGTTTTGTGGGGGTTTTTTTTCCACATTAGAGATCCATTTGATCACTGGCATATGGTTGTTAGGCCATAAATAAAACACAAAAATGTTTGTTTTATTAATGATCTAAAAATATTTTTGTGCCATGTTTTACATTTATTAAGGACCTCATTGTTATAATACAAGGATTGGCAACAGCCTTTAAATTTGCTTCATATGAAATTCTTTTGTGTGATCCCGTGCCTTTAGACACAAGTAAGAAGAGCCAAAGGGCAGACAAATATATACCTGAAGTTAAACTCTGAATTAAAACTGTCCAGCCATACAACCTTGATCAGCTTTTCACCACATCCAGCAACTATCTCACCATCACATTTAACTAAAGTTTAACCTTCTATGCTTTACCCATATGACAATTCCAAAAGTGAGAAACTTACACCTAATTCGTAAAGGATCATTCTTCCCTTGACTCTTTTATTTGCACTTTCCTTTCTTTCCCTTCATGGCCAAACTCCATGAGAGTTTGTCTTCTTCCATTTCCTCACCTCCCGCTAAAGCTTCATCTCTCTGAAATCCAACGTCTGCCTTTAGCACTGAAACTGCTCCTATGAAAGGCACCATGGGTCTTCCAATTACCAAATTAAGTCAACTCTTTCTGCCATCTTTCTTAACTTGCCCAAATTGGGTTCATATAGATGGCTTTTTAAAACTGAAACTTTTCCCCTAAGTCTTCCTTGACACCCTGCTCCCCAGGAGTAACTTATTTTCAGACTTCCCTAAGAGTCCCGCCTACTGTCCTTCATGTATACAGGTTCCTGGGATTTAGCCAGAGTCTCTACTTTTCTTATTCTGCAAACTTTCATTGCTCTGCATCCACTTTGGAACCACCAAACTGCAAATTTTTATCTCCAGAACATACTTAACTCTTACATTCCAGAGTCCATTTTTAAATAATTATATCTAAACATTTGCTGAACATCAACATTTAAACAACCAACACACATCTCAGTTTCAACAAATCTTAAAAAGCTTCAAAAAATCTACTCCTAAAAATTGCTATTTTCTTTCTATTCTGTATTCAAGTAATGACTCTATCATTTACATAGTTATCCTAAGTCAGAACTGTGTCTTCCAAAAGCTACTTTCTGTCTATCCTTTCTCACAACTAATAGCAAAATCCTCAAAGTTCTATGTGCTCTATATCCACTGCCGCTGTCATAGGCTGGGACTTTATCATCCCACTAGAGGCCTGGTGCACGAAATTTGTGCATGGTGGGTTGGGGGGTGGGGAGGGGAATCCCTCAGCCCAGCCTGCAATGATGCAAGCGTCCTGCACCCAGCCTGGCCAGAGGCCCTCTGCAGCCAGGCGTGGAACACTTGCCTCAACACCAGGGCAATGATGCAAGTGTCCCCCCACACCCACCAGACACTCTGTGCCCGCTGCCCAGAGGCCCTCCATGGCCAGGGTGGAACACTTGCCTCATCACCACAGTGACAAAGCAAGCATTCCACCAGGCCGCTCATGCTGCCCGCTCTCAGCGGCCACCCGCCATGGGACTGCAGGACTCTGGTGGGGCTGAGAGGACTGGGCACCGCCACCTTGTGGCTATGGGCGCCTCCATCTTTTGTGATGGAGTGACAGTCAATTTGCATATTCCCTCTTTACTTGATAGGATACCCATCCACACTACTGATATAGATGCAGAAGAACATTTGAGCACTTAAACATTCATTATTTTGAAATATGTAGCACCCACTCATGATTTCAAAATAAAAAGGCAAAGTTCTTTAAAACAATAAAACCAAAATTAGAAAACATAATAATTAGTGGTGAGATGTTAGAAGAATTCTCTTTGAATAAAGCCAGGATAATACAACAATGCCTGCAATCACCACTTCTATTTAGCACTGTAATAGACACTCTACATAAGAAAATAAGACAACACAAATAAGACATAAGATTGAGAAAGGAATAAAATTATAAATTATTTGGGACAATTATCTAGATTTTAAAATCTACATAAAATAAAATGACAGATTTCAGCAAAGTTGTTGCATATAAAACTGAGCTTTCAAACATCAAATCACATTCCCTTATTCTAGAAGTAAGAAACTTTTTAAAATGTGTTTTTGAAAATACTATTCAGGATGCCAATAAAAACAATGGCATGTCTAGGATGAATAAAACCACATTATAATTGAAGTATAAAAAAGTTATAAGTTATGAAAAATAAATGTGTTTTATGGCAAGACTTACTATCATAAGGGTAAAAGGTTTCCCCGCAAATAATGTATACAGTAAATGCAATTCTCATCTAAACCTAGTTGTTTTATATTTGAGAATAAGAATGGAATTTGTCAAGTTGATCAAAAATTTCAAATGGAAGAAATTAGCCAAGACAATTCTGAAGAAGAAAAATTAGGAGGAATAGATTTACACTACCAGATATCAAACTTTATTTTAAAGATTTAGTATTGACAAAGGTTTAGACTACAACAGTGAGTTTGTATAAAGATCCTAGAAACAAACCTACCTATATATGGAAGTGGTTGTAAGAGAGGCAACATTACAAATGAGTTGCAGAAATGGACTATTGAATGAGTGCGCTGTGGTAATTGCTCATCATATAGGAAAGGGGAAATATAGATAAAAGTGTACCCTTATTCACACCATATGCCAAAGATGGATCAAAGTTCTAAATGTATAAAGCAAAATGTTAAAACTCTTAGAATATATAGAATATCTTTTTAACATTGGGAAGGAAGATATTTATATTTCTCTAACAAAGGACATCAAAAAGTTAAAAGATAAAACTAACCTGGAATAAAATATTTTCCATGTACATTTCTACCAAAGATTGGTGACTTGAATATATAAAGAAATCCTATCTTTATTCAATAAGAAAAATATAAATATTCTTATAGGGCAATGGGTAAAGATTATGGACAAGAAACTCAAATAATAGAAATTCCAGATGTCCAATATAAAAATGTAAGCAATCTTGACAATAGGAAAATGCAAATTAAAGTAAAATGTTATTCATACCCCCAAAATATGTTAACAACAAAAGTTAAAGAGGATAAAGAAAAATAGAAATTCGTGCTTCTAAAGAGAATACACTGGTGTAGCCACTTTTAAGAGCAATTTACAATGCTCAGTAAGGCTCAAAAAAGCATATGCTACAATTTCATGATTCTATTTCAAGGAGTACACTCTGAAAAATATGTCTGTACAGGGGAGACATCAAGAAGACATATATATTACTGCAGCAGTATGTGTAACCAGAATAAAAGGAAACAGCCTAATTCTCCATCAAAAATATAAACCCTTGCTATTTCAAACAGTAAAAGTGGATATTCTAGAGCTGTGTGTAGCAATATAGTGTTAAGTGAAAACAGTAAGTTCCAGGAAGAAATGAACAGTATGATGTCATCTATATAAATTTTTATTTAATTTTTTTTTTTATTTTTTAGAGAGAGGAAGGGAGAGAAAAAGAAACATTGATCAGTTGCCTCCTGTACATGCCCAGACCTGGGATTGAACCTGCAACCTGGGTATGTGCCCTGATGGGGAATCAAACCTATATCACCTTTTGGTGTATGAGATGACTCCCCAAACAACTGAGCCACACTGGTCAGGGCTAAATAAATTTTAAAATTTACAAAATAATAATATATGTTGTATGAAAGTACATACATATTTGGTGTAGAGGGCTGCCTGGGAAGGCACATGGGCATTCTTTAAATTGTTGTCAGCTGAGCCCGAGGCGACTGGCAGAGCCGCTCTCGGTTACGCCCTCCCCAAAGAGGTGGGGGGTGTTATCAGTACTGACTTTTTACCTTTGTCCAGGTGCCAGGGAGCGGGCTTTGATATGTAAATCCAGGCAAGCACCAGGAATGCTAGGGCCTACTCAAGAATGCAAATAAGCTCCTTTGATCCTAAGTTTTGGTGATACTTCCTGGTATTTGGGGGTATAAAATAAATGTGCTGCGTGGGCTTCGGGGTCGCTGCCTCTCCATCAGAGAGGATGGCGTCCCACCTGGCTCCCAGTTTTGTTTCTATCTTTCTATCTGGTCTCTTTCTTTCTTTTATTTCTTAATCCCCAGCTCCTCCACTCAGGAACCGGACCTGTTCCTTTTCCGTGCTGGACTCGGAAAAGAGAGAACACCTCTATAATTTGGTAAAGTACAAATGTACACATTGGGATAATATATAGCAACCTTCAATGAGTGATTTATTTCTGGGATTGAAGAGATCAAGAAAGGCATGGGAGGAGATCTTTAGCTATTTATCTGCAACTTCATTACCTTTAAAAAGAAAGAACTATCTGAAGCAAATAAATATGGGTGATGAGTTCATGGGTGTTTTGTGTTCAAAATATTCTCAAATCAATTTTTTAAAATTTAAATCCTTTAATGACTTTCTAGTGCCTTCAGGACACAGCTCTAGCTCTTTCTCAAACAAGCCCTTCATGATGTGGTCCCCACCTACCATTCAAGAACCATCACTGTCCACCCTGCTAAACATCATGATCCTTGTGGTACTTTCCATAGTGATAGCTTTCCCACTCACAGAGAATTAGGATTCAGTCTCATATCAAAACTTCAAAGGACCTCTGATTCAATAATTGTTTGTATACATATCCATCCTTACCCACCAAAATGTGAGTTTCTTGAGGACAGGGATATGATCTGAATATCCCTGTGTGTTTCATAATGCTTTTATCTATGAGAAATTCAATAAATGGGGGAATGGATGAATACACACATACACACACACACACACAACCTTTGCTGAATGTCCCCTTTGTTTCCCACCAGCTTAAGGTTCTTAAGCAGAGGTTCTTTACCAGTAAATTATTGGGCATAAACACATGTCCAACCCTGAGAGTTTGGGTGGCTGCTTTATCTCCTACTTCATGCTCACTTATGTAGCTCTAGATTTCTAGTTTTCAAAGACTGTGCTACCACTGACACTGTACCTGTAGTTTTTGTCCCCCCTCTATCTGCAGAAATGTCCACCATCCTCACCTGGCAGTACAATTATCTACAGATCAAAATGGAAACATTTTTGGAGATTTGCCCAAATCTAGGCACTTCTGTATTTTCCTGCACATAACTCTAAAAACCATGGCATAGTTGAAAGAGTAGAAGCTTTCAGTTAAAACAGATTTAAATTCTTATCTACCACTTATTGTGTGACTTTAACACAAGTTTTTCAATCTCCCTGAATCTTACGGTCCTCCTCTCTACAATCAGAAATAAATCTATCCTATCTATTTTGAAGGGTTGTTGTGAATACTCATTGAAATGGCATAAAAGCACTTTATAGATTATCTCACCCATTATACAAACTCAATAAACAACATTTTTTTCTTCCCTTTTCCTTAAATTTTTTTTAACACCAGAATTTGCAAAAACTATGAGTGGAAAAACAATTGATTGCTAGAGCTGAAAAGAATCACTCTCCTGAATACACATAAAGCATTATCTGAAAATTTTAAGCAAATATCTATCACTTTTCTATAAGGTAATATACACTCATGAAGTGTATCTCCTATTTGCCTGACTAGCTGTGAGTTCCTGGAGGGCAGGATTCAAAACTACTAATTCTGTAAGCCACACTATGCTTCACAAGCGATAGGCAATCAGTTAAATATTTTGATGGCTCTCCCACCACTGGTAAGATATTTAGTTTTATGTCTTAACATCGGTGGTAGACTTCTGCTAATCCGGCTGCACTTTCAAAGATGACTTCTTTTGAAGGCACACATTAGTGGAATGATCGGCTAGGTAGGACAAAGTGTACCGAACATGGTTGTGGAATGCTGTAAAGTCAGCTGACACATGAGACCCATTGCCACATTAGTGGTCATGTTCCAACCAAACAAGCAAGCCAGTCTAGATACCATCCAACTCCACAGAAGACCAACATTATTATTTTTGGAGAAGAGTTTATTTTTAGAAGTATCATATTTTAGCTTTGAAATTTTGACCCAAGCAGAGCCAAAAGGTGGCACAATCAAATATAAAAACAGGAAAAAGATCCATCCCCTGTTCACAAACACAGGAATTCCCTTTGGGGCAAAATATGTCTTTTAAAGCTCAAGCCACACTAGGATGACTCAAAGAGGTGCTGAAAATCCCATCCTCTCTCCTTCTACTCCGTTCTCTGTTATCCAAACAATTTCCATCAGAACCATCAATGGAGCCTCCTTCCCATCAGAATCAACCGAGCCTCCTGATTATGGTCAACCTCCCACAGATGTGAGGCTCGATGGTGCATGGAGCCAATGCTAAATCAGCATTATTCACTGTCTCTGACTACAAGATGATTCCAGTTCAATTCCCACCCCTAACCACCTGCAGATATCTATATTTTCTTGACTTGTGTCTTATTATTCAGGCCCAAACTTTTTAACACATGAGGGCTAAGCTGGATTTTTCCACACCTCTTTTCATTTTTAAACAATGGAAAAAACTATCAGATCCTTTGCTTGAAAATCTTTCATATTTTAAAAATAACATAGTCATTTCTCTCTGAAAATTAAGTACAAAACAAAATAAGTTTGTATAGTTAGAAGGTGAGTCCTAATTATATATCCCAAAGCAACTTACAAATATTTCCTATATTAAGCAAACATCATATTCAGTGGTATAAATATTAATTGTGGGCTCCAAAATAAATTTATAAAAATTTAATTAGCAAAAATTGCAATAAAACATCTATTGTTTTCATGAAGCATATTTATCCTTTGTGAGATCAGCAGAATAATTCCATTTCATTACACAGTTAAGATAGCATTTTTTTCAAGCAGCTGACTTTTATTGCAAGAAAAGTTTGCTGATCTATCCACTGAATGGCACTTTGTTCAATTGGGGGCAGGGGACAAATTTTTATTGAGTGTTTGATTTACTAAATATCTGATATTTATTGTCTGATAAGAACTGAATTATTATAAAGATGTATAATCCATTTTAATTAAATCATTGTTTAGAGGAAGTTTATTACAAATATATCCTGTTTCTCCAACAAAACTAAGAGCTTTTAGGGAGTAGGATGAAGATATATTTTATATATTTTTATTTTTAATAATAACGGTATTACCCCATAATACATAGAAGTTCAATTAATGTTGCTTTTACTGTTAACATATTTGTTCATTTATTTATTCAATGAACATTTATTGCCTGCCTGGCAAATGATATAGATATAATATATGTACAGCGCACTGCAGGGTACCTGGCATACCGGGCTGCTTAATAAATGTCATGTTAGATGGAATGATAAATAGCTAGCCAGCCATGACCTTTCTAGGCAATGGGCACACAATGGATGTGCACACAACGGTCTCAAGGTCTGGGCGATTCTTTCTAAATGCTATTCTTGCTAAATGCTAAAATGGAGCACAATATTTTGCAGACTCAGCTATAACCAGATGAACTTGACCAGAATCCAAATGGATATGTTTAGCCAACTGAAAAGAAGAAATCAACATGTAATTAACCAAACAGTGTATATGAGAATGGCTAAACCTCCCTTCTAGGAGACAGAGTTTTCTATGTGAATCCCCTGTCTTCTTTACTTGCTGCAAGTAAGTAAAACTACCTAATGACAACAATGTCTCTTCTTAAATAGAACACCCCTTGATTTTGGTAACAGATGTACAAAGAAACATAGAAAATAGCCTGGGGGAATCCAAGCAAATAACCAATACTGCTTAGCAGGGAGAACTAAAGAAGTGAAAGTCAATGTCTTAGTATTAATGTCTTAATAGTACTGAATGTATCAGTGCTATCTATGCTTACTTGATGTCAAGCTTACCTAAAATTTTGTAGCTACTAAAGACTCAAGGAAAGCCATCAGCCACTTTATGATTTATTTAGGAATGGTTTTGTATAACTAAGAAAAATGGAATACCATTTAAACAATTATAGAGTTCAAAGGAACACAAGATGTTGTCCATTCTTTGCTTCAACTTATTAACAGGAAACTTAATTACCTCCCAAATAAACCATCAATCTTTAGACAGTTCTAACTGCTACAAGGTTTTTCCTGATAATACCCTGAATAATAGTTAACTTTTACTAAGATCCTATATGAACCAGGCAATGGATAAAGGAATCACATACATTATTTCATTTAGTCATACAAGCCCTTGAAGTAGCAACTATAGTACTAATTCTATTTGACAATAGCACAGTGAGATCTGAGAGATTTAAAAGACATTAGTCACAAAAGCAGAGTCAGAAATTTTAGCAAAGTCACTCTGAGGTCATATGAGCCCTGCTTTCTACCATACAATTCAATGCTGATCTTGAGGCAAAAATCTACTTCTCATTAACTGATATTCTGTAGTTCTTTATGCATTAAATGCTCTACTGTGTATTTAGTTCAAGTTTTCTCAACTATTGACATTTGGGGCCAGATAAGTATTTATCATGGGCTCTGTCCTGTGAATTTTAGAATGTTTGTGGCACTCCTGGTCTCCACCCACTAGATGCCAGTAGTACACCCTTCCAGTTGTGAGAATAAAAAATGTTCCTAGTCATGGCCAGAGGGCTAAATCAACCCCATTGAAAACCACAGAATTATCAATAGAGGTTGCCTCAAGCATTTGAACTTTGTCTTAGATTTCATAGTAGGAATCAACCACCATGTTCATAGTCCTTTGCCCAAAAAATAAAGCAATAAGATAAAAAGCATTAGTTTGTTTAAAATATTAAACAGACTTGAATTTGTTTGGTTAGCCTTTCTGTTTCAGACTTGAAATAAACTCTACTTTTCCACTATTAGTATTTCTAGGATTTTACTTCTATTTTGTAATCAAATGTTCTTAAAATAGATCAAGTCATTAAATAAATAATATAAAAGCAAATTTAAAAAACTTACCACACTCAGTTTCATGGCTTTCATTTGCTTTTTATTCTTTGGCCATGAACAACAAAGTCCTTTTAAAATTGAAAGTGTTTAAAATAAAATTAAAAGTGTTTTCTATTTTATTCTGGTTTCACAGATAATTGTAAAATATTATAATAATGTTGCCTATAAAGATTTTTATTATACTTCACTCCCTCACATAATGGTGGTTATATGTGTCATGTTTCTCGATCCACATATCTACAAAGCTCTAAGATCTCATGCATATAATGAAATTGATATATAGTCTGGGTGTTAATACACTGAAAAGAATATAATACAAAAGAGGTACAGCTTCTCTAGGGAGTAAAATTTAAGGCATGGCATCCATCTCTGTGACAAAATGCAGGTTTCCCATTGGAAGACAACTCGTTCACTTAATTCACTTGTGTAGGATAGTACTAAAAAACTTCTTCTAGTTACATTTAAAGTTCAGGGGGGATAAACATGTACAAAAATATTCTTTGGCTTTCAGCCTAGAGGATTTTCATGTGATTGTCAATTGGATCTAGTTTCATTTCGTTTAAGCACATATTCTTCAAAAAGAAGGATTCCCAGGGAGGTGCGGGGAGAATTTCAAAGTGGCTCACACAGATCAGAACTCCCAGATTCCTAAATACTAAGCCTAAATACATGATGATTTTGGCAAAAGTAAGTGAGTGGATTAATTCTGTTCTATGTCCATTACTTTTTCCATCCTTTACATCTTTGCTCTCATACCAAAGAGATAAGCGATCTCATGTAAGCGGTTCATATATTTATTTTTTACTAAATGTTTCTGAGAGGATAGATAGCTTTGAAGAGATATCCTTGGTCTGTTCAGAATAAAAATGTTTTGTAATCCCTGGCTAAAAGCTATGATTGGGCCAGTTTCTTCTGAGATAAACAGTAATCCTACCAATATTACTTTCCATGAAAATCAGTCTATATATCAGTTGTGTTTATTTGAAGAAAGGCTGTCAGTAACTGACAGCACTATCAGTAGTAGGAAGGACAGTAATGTGTGTTTTCCCTACAGCCTTTGTTTATTTATTTATTGTCTTAATGTTATCTCTCCCTTTCCAGTGAAAAGTCAAAATGTCCTGCATGAAGGCAATATGAAGGAAAAGGACATTACTTTCTTACTTCATCTTTTTATTCATGTTTTATTTGGATGCCATAAGTCATATTCTTCATTCCACAACATGCCTCGCAGAAATGCCAATTTATTTGCTTTCCCAAATAACTACATCATTCAATTTTAAAAATAAAAAATATATGAAATTCTCCTAAGAATTTAGGTAAGAGGTTCATGTCATTCTCTATATATGTTGGCAAACAAAGTGCATTAAAATCTTCTGGAAAAAAGAAAAAGAAACTAAACAAGCAATCCCATTTTTAAAAAAATCTTTTGGAAGCCACCAGTAAATGGTTTCTGGTAAGTATAGTTATTACATTGTTTTTTCACAGGTGAAGAAATCATATTACTATCAAAAACTATATAAAAACTTTAATCAGTGAAAAACTATACTTACATAATGCAGTTATGGTAAACTACTTTTAAGTCAAAGATGCTCAGGAATATGATAGCATTATTTATTGCCAGAGTAACAAAATGACAATGGTGACTAGCAAGACTCTTGAGTAAGATACCATGTAATATAAATTTTAACATTAAACAAATACTTAAATCAATATATAGGAAAAGAAAGACAAAATCCTAACCCTCCAGAAAAGAAAATCAGAAAAATTTTCCTTTTTGAAAATTAAAAAAAAAAATGATCACTCTAACCACTTAGTTTAAACACCATTGACTCTCAAAGCCACAATTTAAATTTCCCTCCACAAAACCCTTAAAATATTCCATTTTCCTTTAACATCATGTGTTAAAATAAGGCTTCCTTTAAAGCAAACATTGTTCTCTGTACTAAATAGTCATTTCATTAAATCATTTTGAGATCATGAGCTACTGAGAAACTTCTAACCACTAGATCGGCGATTTTCAACCAGTGTGCCCCAAGAATTTTTAAAACATTCAATACCTGACTATTTAGTCAGGGTTGTTGACCTCTTTTCCCTTAGGTTGTCAAATGACAACAGTGAAAACAACAATAGCCATCTGGTGTGAGTGAATCAAAATTATACCTATTTTTTGTCAGATTGGTAAAAAATATATTTTTTTTGGTGTGCAGAAGATTTTAGTAATTAGTTTATGTGTGCCATGAGATAAAAAAAAAGGTTAAAAATCGTTGCAATTGATCAACTGATCATCAATTCAGAACACCTAATTCTGATAAAATGACTCAAAATTTCTGAAACATTTTACAGAATTTCACTTTTAGTGCTTACTGCTGGTTCATCAGTAAAGAAACTTAAAAGCTTTAAGTAGCTAAGTTTTTTGCTCAAGTACAGAGAGAACCTACGGTACTTGCTAAAATGTCAGCAACCAAAACCTACTCTGACAGCAAAGACCTGGCATTGGGCTGCCTAAAGTTTGCCACTTGTGTTAGTTTTCAGCTTGTCCCAGGCCAGTGGGGGTGCTGTTTTCAGGTACTCAGTGAAAAGAAAATTAAATGCATCATAAAAATATCAGGTGAGGACTTCAGCATTTTAAAGAAAAAGACTTCAAATCACAAGGATGTGTCACTGATATGAACCATAGGCAAAATTTTGAAATTTTTAAATATGTTCATGACATTTAATTTTTAAATATATTAGTCATTTAAGAGAGCATCCTATCTTTCTAAGGTGTGTATATTTATAGTAGTTATGATGTAGGTGGCAGGAATAACACCAGGTGTTTGACCAGTGGCCTTAGACTGGACCTGGGTTCAGCAACCTCGCTACTTGAGTTCTGGCTAGGAGAGAATTCAGAGGCAAGACTCCAATTGTAAGAGAACATTTATTTGGAAAATCACTAAATTATAATCAGTATTACGCCTTCTATTTTGTAATCTTTTTTCACCTTATTTCAAATACTCTTCCTAAGAATCAACAAATACTAAACAAAACTGTTTAAAGAATCATATGTATCAAATTCTATTTTTTAAACCCAACATCAGAAATGTTTCTAATGGTTAAGTCATTCACTAATAGGAAAATACTGAAACTATCAGGCATAGATGAACCCCCAACGTGGTGGCTTTCACAGTCAATTTTATACCAAGATAAAACTCTTTGATATCCTCACCTTCAATGATAGGAATGTCATATTATTGCTTTCCAGAAACTAGAGAAAGGTAATTTTTTTAATCAAATGTCCCTCCATAATTTAATTAACATGGATCCATCTTCCAAATGATTCTACATTTCAGGAGACAAGTATCTGTCCCTCTCCTTTACAATCTTCAAAGAAAAAGATTGCTACCATGAGATATTTTAACTGCCTTCTGAATTAAAACAATATAAAATAAACCAGTTCCTCAATTATATTAATGTTACCTAGCTTTTCAGGGCAGAATTCATTGGAAAGGTTGGGAATACATACAACATACCAAACTGTCAGCCTCCGCCCTCCCATCCCCCTTAACTAGCAGGTCTGCTTTGAGTCACATTGTGGTCAGAAAAACCCATTTTCCTAACTTAATTTAACTTGGATTGTATTTGTGATGGTGTTCTTTGATTTGCTTCAATTTTATGGGACAATTTACTGCTTGGTTTCTTTAGTATTGCAGTTTTTATGAAAATCAGATGTTCCTCAATCTATGAAGAGTAGAATAAAGTGACAAAACTAAATTAGACAGGATTTTAAGTTAGTATGAGAATGAAACTTTTGATGAGACCATAAGACATAGAAAGGGGTCATTACGAAAAATTGGGAAACAATGTGTTGAATGGAAGTCAAACAATATGGAAGTCAAAGTTGGATGACTTCCATAGAAGGAGTCCACCAACAGTTGAGTGGACTTTGAATCAATTGCTTTTCCAAGCCTATAATGATGACACAGGGGGTCTTCAAAGGAACTAAGAGTAATTTTTTTTCAATAACTAAAAGCAGAGCACAGTTCCAGATTATCAAAACTCTGCAATGCTGGTTTTGTGACCTTGACTCAGAGTCACTGCGATGTCCCAGGAAACCACAATTTTTGTCAGATGCACATTTTATGTCCAAACGTTTACCAGATGTGAAGTTCATATGTTCTATGCTGTGCAATAGAAACAAAAATGAATTTGCTGTGTAATTTGACATACCAGTTCATTCTGTGAGCCAGCAGGTAACAGGACTGCTGCTCTCATGTTTAGGCAGAGCAAAGAAAACTTCTTAAGCTCTACCACTACCCTCAATTAAAACAATCCCACATGATTATTAAGCCTGAAATTCCAAGAAAGCTTTCTTTCTTTAGATTAAGAAATCTATCCCTGTTAAAATTGAAATGCCCTTGGGAGACATAAACAGTTATCAGTTATTTATACTTCAGAGTAAATGAATTTCAAATCCTGTCCTCACAGCTGGTTTTGATAAGACTACATGAAGCTTGGTTGTTTGGATTGTAAGAGAGTAGAAAAAGATGTTCCAGAGATAAAAGTTAATATACGAATAATTATTTTACCACTATTACTTGTCCATTCATTCAATAACAGTTACGACCACCTACTATTTTTCAGTGCATGTGGTAAGCATTGGGATAAAAGATGAAAGAGCTAGGTAATGGCCTTAAGAAATGCAGGGTTTGGTGGAATCTGTCAAATCCACACTTAACACAGAAGAGTGGCGATATTAAGGGAGGTGAGTGCACTTTGCGCGAAGCTCAGAGAGATGAATACCTAAATCCACCTGGCAGAGAGAAGATGGGAAAGTTTCCCAAAACAAAGCAAAGTCTGACCTGTAACTTGAAGAAAAAACAGGAATTTGTAGGTAACCTAAGGATAGGAAGATAATGTGGTACCTGATTTTGCCTGGAAACGCTAAAGAGCAGTATGTTCTCAGTGAAACAGCATTTCTGAAGTAAAGATTTCTGGAGTGAAGTAGCTGTAGGGAGTTGGGGGCAGTGTCTCAGCTAGGGCTGCCATAACAAAATACCATAGGCTGGGGGCTTAAACAACAGACATTTATTTTCTCACAGTTCTGGAGGCTGGAAGTCCAAGATTAGGGTGCCAGCATGGTTTCCAGTGAGACCTCTCTAGAGGCAGGCCACCATCTTGCTGGCTGTGTCCTCACTATGCCACTTGCGGGTGTGTGCAGAGGTGTGTGTGTGTGTGTGTGTGTGTACGTGTGTGTGTGTGTGTACGTGTGTGCGCATGTGCACATGTGTGCATGCATGCAGGTGCAGACACACACTGGGGTGAGAGGGAAAGCTCCCTGGTGTCTATTCTTATAAGAACAGCTAACCCTAATCCAATAGTATCAAAGCCCCACCCTCCTCAGGTCCTCATTTAATCTTAATTATCTCCTTACTAGAGGCCTGGTGCACAAAATTCATGCATGGGGTTGGCGGGGGTTGGGGGGAGTCCCTCAGCTCAGCCTGCACCCTCTCCAATCTGGGACCCCCTCAGGGGATGTCTAACTGCCTCTCACAATCCAGGACTGGCTCCTAACCATTTGCCTGCCTGCCGGCCTGATCACACCTAACCCCTCTGCCTGCCTGCTTGATCACACCTAATCATCTCTGCCTGCCTGCCTGATAGCCCCTAAATGCTCCCCTACTGGCCTGATCGCCCCTAACTGCTCCCCTGCTGGCCTGATCGCCTCTGCCTTGCCCCGCACCTGGGACCCAGGATTCCCTTCCTCTGGGCGGCCGCAGGCACCCAGGACCCAGTCCGGCTTCACCTGGGCCGGCCACAGCTGCAGGGGACTGTGGGTGCAGACACTGTGGGTGGGCGGCTTTGCCTGGGCCGCAGACACAGGCGCCTGGGACTGTGGGGCAGGCTGCTTTTCCCTCTCCCGAGTCAGGCCACAGGCGCAGGTGCAGCCGCTGGCACCTGGGACTGCGGGACATGCGGCTTGTCCCTCTCCTGGGCCGCAGGCACAGCCGCTGGCACCCGGGACCACGGGTGGCTCATCCCTCTCCTGGGCTGCAGCCTGGCTGGTCCCCATTCCTCTCTCCCCAGTGTTGAGTGTCTGAGCCATTAGGGCGTGATGGCATGAGAGTGTGATGACCATTTGCATATTAGATCTTTATTATATAGGATCATATAGGACTAGAGGCCCAGTGCACAAAATTTGTGCATGGGGGGGGGGTCCCCTCAGCCCAGCCTGCACCCTCTCCAATCTGGGGCCCCTTGGGGGGTGTCTGACTGCCGGTTTAGGCCAGAACCCAGGATCAAACATCCCTCTCACAATCCTGGATGGCTGTCTCCTAATCGCTCACCTGCCTGTCTGCTTGGTCGCCCCCAACTGCCCCCCTTGTGGCCCCCCCCCGCCAGCCTGATCACCCCTCACTGCCTCTGCGTGCCAACCTGATCACCCCTAACTGCCCCCCCTGCCGGCCTGGTTGCCCCCAATTGCACCCTTCCCCCACTGGCCTAGTTGCTCCTAACTGCCCCTCCCCGCTGTCCTGGTTACCCCTAACTGCCCCCCCCCGCCAGCCTCATCACCCCCAACTGCCCCCCACCAGCCTAGTCGCCCCTCACTGACCCCCCCCCCACCAGCCTAATCACCCCCAACTGCCCCCCTGCCGGCCTGGTTGCCCCCAACTGCACCACCCCCTTGCCGGCCTGCTCACCCCTAATGTCCCACCCTCCCCCCCCCCGCCGCTGGCCTGGTTGCCTCTTACTGCCCCCCCCTGCTGGCCTGGTTGCCCCCAACTGCCCCCCTCTGCCAGCCTGGTCACCCCCAACTGCCCCCCTGCTGGCCTGGTCACCCCCAAATGTCCCCCCCTGCCAGCCTGGTTGCCCCTCACAGCCCCTTCCCCCCCCCACCCCACCCCCTGCTGGCCTGGTCGCCCCACACAGCCTGCTGTTCAGTCATTTGGTCATCCCTCACTAACCCCCCTGCCAGCCTGGTCGCCCCACGCAGCCTGCTGTTCAGTCGTTTGGTCATCCCTCACTAACCCCCCTGCCAGCCTGGTCATAGGCAGCCATCTTGTGAGGGCATGAGGGTTAATTCAATATTACCGCTTTATTATATAGGATTATATAGGATAGGGCTTTAACACATTTCAGTCCAAAGCAGGCAGTCAGGGAAAAGAATGACAATGATGGGGAGGGTAGTCAGGAAAAAAAAAACAAAAAACTAACATGAAGGGCATTCTAAATCAAGTGAAGAGGAATAGATTTTCTTTTTATAGCTCATTCTAGGACTCAACATATGAACCAGAAGCAGGGAATGGCATTCCGGTTCATGGTAAAGCTCACTATGGCAGAAGTCGGGAGAATGATGCACAGGAAAGACACTAGGGATGGTGAGAGCCCGAGGTGGGAGTGAGAATAGAGTTGAGAGAGATTCAGGAGTTAGGAGAAGCCAAGTTTGACTGATTATATCTGTGTGGAGGGGAGAAATGAGAATTACCCCAGCCCTCCCTCTGACTTATACATCTAGTAGATGGCAATGACCTTTCATGAAAGGAAAAGAGAGAAAGAAATCCAATTTTGTTTGCTGGGGAATGAGGAGAGGAAATACAAAGCTTCTTAGTTTTTAGAAAATTGAGTGTAAGCTTTGCATGAGATATATGTACATATGGAATTGTTTACTTGGCCCACTCTGCTAGGAAAGGGCCAATGGGGAGATGCAGATGATGCTAAGCCGAGTCAGAGGATGTGGGTCCTCCCCTGGTTTATTATTTGCTTTTGAGCACCAAGGGCTGTGATTTCAGACCATTAAAACTATTTGCATTGAACAAAACAGACATCTAACATTACAAGCATAGCTAAGTAAGTGCTGGTTCATCTACATGCTGAAGCATCACAGAGCATGAAATCCATGTATTCCAAGGGTATTCAATGACACTAAAAAACAGTAAGAGATAAAGCAAAACACAAAACTATAAATAATTGATTAAAATATATGTTTTCATAGAAATGTCAAAAATTGTTACCTCTGAATAGCAGTGTTACAAATATATAATTCTTTTCATTATGCTTTCTCATATTTCCCAAATGTGTCTATAAGGAGCATATCTTGTTTAATAATCAGAAATAACAAACTTATTTTTAAACTTGTACATATTTTTAGGTAGAGTTAATATTCCAAAAGAAGGTTCTCTCTCCTACCACCAGCAGAACACATAATTGAACAATTCTCTACCAATCAGGAGAAACTGGAGTATGCAGAGTGGCAAATTTAAAAATTGTGCCTTATAAGAAGAGTTTCACTTTTTTAATTTATTTAAAATACATTTTTATTGATTTCGGAGAGGAAGGGAGAGGAAGATAGAAACATCAATGATGAAAGAATCATCGATCGGCTCCTGCACGCCCCACACTGGAGATCGAGCCCACAACCTGGGCATGTCCCCTGACCAGGAATCAAACTCTTCATAGTTCGATGCTCAACCATTGAGCCACTCCAGCCAGGCAAAGTTTTATTTTGTGTTCACACTCTATGTCTACTATGGGCCGGCTATGGGCTCCCCTCCACCTTCCTCTATTTGGGACCCATTTCAAGGAGCACGGCCACTTACATGGCAGAGGTAAAGAGCTTTAGAAGGTCTCAAACAGAAATTAAATGCTCCGTCCAGAAACAGACCTATGTCAATTTCCACTGAACTTATAGAACTTATGGAATCAGGAGATGTAAGCCCATCGTGTACCTGAAATGTACTTGGCAAACAGTGCTAACAGTCACATATAACTACTTCCAAAAAAAATTATGGAGGGAATTTTATGGCAGTGTTGTTCAAACCGCAAAACCATGACCCATCGGTAGATTGTAAAATCAATTTAGTGAGTCATGACCAGTGTTTTTCCATGGAAGGGGAAATGTCAGAACATAATGCAGAAAAGGTAGATATTGATCATGACACAATTAACAAATAAATACAGATGTGTCACAATGTTAACTATCTTCCTGTGGGTTTTGTAAAAAACTTTTTAAAAAATATATATTTTATTGATTTTTTACAGAGAGGAAGGGAGAGGGATAGAAAGTTAGAAACATTGATGAGAGAGAAACATCAATGAGCTGCCTCCTGCACACCCCCTACTGGGGATGTGCCTGCAACCAAGGTACATGCCCTTGACCGGAATCGAACCCGGGACACTTGAGTCTGCAGGCCGATGCTCTATCCACTGAGCCAAACTGACTAGGGCTGTAAAAAACTTTTGAAAGCAATTGTTCTATGAGAGCACCAACAAAGCCAGATATATAGAAACATAATTTTCTGTTTATACTGGCTCCTCTATTCCAGTGTCCTATAACTACCATAAAACATTTAGGAAAATATGGGCTTCCTCAGTGGTATCAATCTTAAGCACTGAGTCCAATTTTTACTCTTTATGTAATGTAATGCTCTCTTAATAACTCAATTAAGAAATATTATGAAGTGATTCATATTTTTAGCACCTTGCAAGTACTGAGTTCACTTTTTATTTATCCTAAAATACATACAAAAATTTAAGCATCAAAAGCTTTTCCTCAGTTCTACAGAGCCTCATTTTATTGGTTTGTTAGGAATATACACAAATTCTTATATTAACTTAAATGGCATCCTTGACTAAGATGAATGGTACCAAAAATTTTTTTTTATTCTGTATTCCTGTTTACATATAAAACACATTGTCATGGATGATTTCTAACTTGATGCTTTGATGTTTAAGGGAAGAATGCATATTTAAAAACTGCAAAATACCTATTGCACTTAACTTCTTGATATAGACTTAATACTCCCAGTTTTCAATTTTCTCCTTTTTATCATCTACTAAGAAAATACAAATTTAAAATATGCACATTCTATATGCTTATTCATGGGGGAAAATGCAGTATTTATCAAGTTAGTTTCATTTTTTTAAATGAATTCATCTTAACACTTACTTTCTATCATTTCTATGTGAAATGTTTATAAGTGCTTACATAAATGTGAGCATTTCAACCAATTTCAATGTTTTCTACCCTTCCCCCATGGTTTTCCCTACCTACCCTTCAGAGAAGTACCAGTTCAAAAGCCAACCTCTTGTTCCTACCCAGAAAATGCTAGCTAAACATCCAGGAAAAAACCAAAATGCTTCAAAATGGTACAATCTTCTTTTGGCTCCCAGATGGCTCCACTACCACACACTAGGTATGCCAGAGAGGTTTCCTGAGGAGAAAAGGAGTCACTGTGAATTAATGCAACCTAGCATCTTGACATTCAAGGGAACCAAATGAAACATGACTAACTGTTGAAAAGAATGGAAAATGAAAAGAACATCCTCAAAAATAAACTAGTGTGCAATTTTTTACCATCTAAAAGGAAGCTCTGGTATGGAAAAATGAACATCCTGCATTTGTTAATTAAGGAAGCATTATATTCAGTTCAGTAACAGTAACTTGTTTAAAAGTGATGAGTCACAATATTCAGTTCCTTCCTGGCCTTATTCAGGTAGGTGTGGGGGAAAGAGGATTGAACTGGCAGCTGGTCCATCTCTGTCCCAGACCCAGCTAGGCCACTGGGACACTAGGAATCCGGGCAAGAAAACAAGCCTGGCTGTACTTCAGTATCTCCTCTTTAAAACCAGGATGTGAAGAGATGAATGAGTGAGTTGTAGGATCTCTTCCATTTCAAATTGACTACAATTCTATTCTCATAAATAATTTACCTATTTAATTCATTAAAACAATCCCCCCCAAAAGGGTAATTTCTTCCCATTATTCCAAACTGAATCTACTAGATTTAATATATGATGAATTTTCTACAAATTATCATTGTGTGACCAAAATTACCATATCATTAACATTTCTGTTGCATTCAAAGAGCTCCAAAGACATGCACACTATTCTGATCATTCTCTTTACATGATAGCAGTGTTTATTTTTTATCACTAAGGTATCAGACAAAAAAATAATTCCTTGAAAATGCTCCTCCTTTTAAACAAATGACAATCACTACACAAATTCAACTGAATTCTAAAATGGAGAGCTTCTTAAACTATTTACATTGTTCTCCCCAAAACACACACACAAAAAGTTAGCAAATAAATACCACAGTCAAGTTTTGATTATCTGTCATCTGTAATGGTGAGGAGAGATATCTTAATCAGATTTTCTTAAATGGTGGAAGGGGGTGTACAATTGGGCATTGGAATGTGTTTTATTCTTACATTTGAATAAAGCTATGCCTGGCATTCTGGAAACTGACAACACTGTACTTCAAGCTAAGTAAATAATGAAACTTTCTGAGGAAAAACCAACCCAAGAGAACTAGAAAACATTTTGGTTTATATATATTTTGGTTCATACTTTAGCAAATGAGAACAGTGTGAGATGTTTAGAAAGATATTGTTAAATCCCTGCTCTGTGAGACTATTGTTATAAAAAGAAAGAATTGTCGAAGGTGACATTAAATATTTATATAATAATATTTTTAAAAATTCTTGTAAAGTAGCCATAAAAGGGATTATGATATACAAACTTGAGTTAGTGATATTATTAACAAATACATCTACAATGTAAAAAACTCAGGAGGTGGGAAACTTATGCTTCACTGCTCACTCCAAAGTTTATTGGTTACATTCTCTTATACAGATGTTCAAATTCAATGATCTCAAACAGCAACATCTGCACTGGATGGATTTCATTCATGCTGGAAAACTGACATTTCTCTAGGAAAGGTGCCAAGTGCATCCCAGAATTACAATATGTCAGACTTTATCCAAATGGAGCTGCTCTTATTTTTCTACATCATCCAATTGTGTTCAGAAGAAATTGTAAACAAGATCCCTAAAGCCACAGTACCAACAGCCCATCAAGGAGCAACTGTGATGGTCTACTACATACGGCTTGGTCCAAAATGTTCACTTCATAGTAGAATCAAGCAGGCAGCAAAATGATTCCAGTTCCTTTCTGCAATTACAGATGCTTTACAATGCTGTCAGGTTAACACTGAACGTGATCCCTTCATTAACCCTATGGCCTACGCTGCTGGGAAGATCAAGGGAATAATAGCATTACTCAGTGATGGAAGAAAAAGAGGTTCTCAGGAACCAGAGAAGGAAAAGTATCCTGACAGAGATAGATGCCTCTGGGGCTGAGCAGGAAGCAGTTTGTGCAAATGAGAAAGAACAGTGGCCTCTTGAATATTATGCAGCTTTTCCCCATTGTACCCATTGGAAGCCGTGAGTATGGGCTCTTTGACTAGTTTGGCAAAGCAGGCCTCAGGTAGGCTTCTCACTAGCAACACCCAAGAGAAACTGGAAGCAACCACGTCTAGAAAACAAGACACGAACTAGGACATTGTCCAACTCCACAAGCATTAGGAGCAAACTGTAGTAAAGAGGGAGAAAATCCAGACAGTAATAAACATGAAACTGCAAACATAAATATTCAATGAAAACCAGCATCATGGAAGAAGAACATAAACTCAACAAACATGCAATGAACATCCAGAGAAAGAGTTAATACAAACTTAAAATGTAATTAATATATTCAGAGATGTATGTGAGAATAGTTGAAGAGAAAAGTAGCTAGATGGGGGGGGGAAGGGGGAAGTTGAGGAATTCTACCAGATTACAATGGAAAAGGACACAGATTTTCCAAAATATTAAAAAAAGAATTTTTAGAAGGAAAACATGAAGAAATAATGAAAATCTTTCAGAGCTAAGTAAATACCTGAATCTTCAGCCCATCCAGAGGGGCTCAGTTGGTTAAGTATCATCCTGTGCACTGAAATGCTGCCAGTTCGATTCCAGATCAGGTATACTGGGTTGTGGGTTCCATCCCCGGTTGGGACAAGTACAAAAGGCAGCCAATAAATGTGTCTATCTCACATAGATGTTTTTCTCTCTCCCACTCTCCATCATTCCCTCTTTCCCTCTCTCTCCACCTCTCCCACCCTCCCTCCCTCTCTTTAAGCATGTCTTTGGGTGAGGATTAAAAAAAAAAAGATTTAAATCTTCAGATTGAAATGGTTTCATAAGTACCAAATTAATTACATGTGGGGGGAAAGACCTCCTTTATACACATATTGGTGAAAAATCATAATTCAAAGGATGAAGCAAAAAATCCTAAGTTTCTGTAGCGGATGGGGAGGAGGATGGGGAGAATAACTAAAAAGAAATAAATTCAGATTGTCTAGAGATTACCACAGAAGTGAGGCTAAAAAGAATGGATCAAAATCTTCAAAGTTCTGTAGGAAAATATGGACCTAACCAAAGAAACATTCATTTATGAAAATTTTGATCATCTGGACATTAAAGAACTCAAATGTTGACTATCTATTCACTCTTCAGTAAATTATCAGAAGATAAACAAATGAAGCTATTCGTGGGGTAGAGAATTATTTTCAAATGAACAAAATTTGCCTCTCTCCTCTAACCATTTCTCCAAAATAAACTTCTATCTAAAATTGTTACTTTAAAAAGTTAGTAACATTCTAGAAATAAAATACAAGTTTTCAAACAGGGAGCAGGGTGGGGAGTGGGGGATGAAGGGCAGTGAGGGTGAAATAGATTACATAAAGAGAGTAAGTACATTATCGCAGAGGTGGTGGAACGATTCCAACTGGTTATTAGAAAACCTCAAGTTGTAATTGTTATCTATACTAATGAAAAGAAATATGCAAATTGACCATCATTCCACTACACCCACCAGCCAATCAGGAGTAAGTATGCAAATTAACCCAACAGAGATGTGGCCACGGAGCTGGAGCAAGCAGGAGGCTTAGGTTGCCCCCAGTGATGGAGGAAGCCAAGCTTCCCGCCCGCCCTGGCCAGCCCTGGCCTCTGCTCAAGGCTACAAAGTTTCAATTATAGAAGATAAATAAATCCCAGATACCTGCTTCCAGCCCCTGGCCTCAGCTCAAGGAGGCACTGGAAAAAAAAAAAAAAAAAAAGGAGGGGTTGGGAGCTTGGGTCACCGGGGGGGTGTGGCCAGCCTGAGAACAGCCATCAGCCTCTCACCCAGGCTGGCCAGGCACCCCAGTGGGGACCCCCATCCTGAAGGGACTGTGACCAGACTGCAAACAGCCATCAGCCCCTCACCCAGGCTGGCCACACCCCCATGGCCCAATCCCTGTAAACGGGCAGTCGAACATCCCTCGAGGGGTCCCAGATTGGAGAGGGTGCAGGCTGGGCTGAGGGACACTCTCCCCCCCACCCCCCCACCCCCCCGTGCACAAATTTCTTGCACCGGGCCTCTAGTAGAAATATAATGGTAACCATTATTATGTAAACAGGAATATAATTTCCAGAGATTACTGGTAGGAGAAGAAAATAAAGCCAACCTAATTCCAAACAAAAATTTTTTAAAAAAACTAATAATAATCATTGTAATAAAGAACAAGAGAGCATTGTAAAAATAAAAACCCAGTAGCATGAAAAAGAAGAGTCCAAATATGTTAGCAATTATAATCAAGTTTAATGGGTTAAATTTGCTATTTAGAATTCAGAAACTTCAGATTTCTGTCTGTCTGTGTGTGTGTGTGTGTGTGTGTGTTTAAATCCATCTAAATGTTGCTTAAAACAAGAAATCTACCTAAAACACTTGTTAAGTGCCAAGAATAAATCATATCGAATTGACCTGTAGTTCTCTGATGGGAGTACTAGGCTGACATTAGAATACCACGCTCACTGAAAACAGATAGATGCAAGCTTAATATAAAACTAATTAAATGGCTCCCCAATGAAGAGTAATACCTATGCCAACCTAGCAGGAAGTTTCTAGTGACATGTTTTAGAATTCTGCCATTCTCCCTGGCCATTTAATTAGATATTTGTAATTTGGGTAAGGACAACGATGAGCTGCAAATCAATTTGCATTCAAAGCTAAGCTAAAACAGATTTCAAACTAAATGAAAGATTTTGGATTTAAAAGATCTCACCTGGATAAATAATGGACCAACTGCAAGAAGACAAGATTCAAAAGAAACACAGGAAAATCCTGGGAGCCAAAGTCTGGATTGTAGAAGGCTCAATAGGAATCAGTTGGCTTAATAGCAGGAGGTCTGAGTAGGCTGAAAGGTCTTAGCCAATGGTAAACTGAAGTCATTAGTGTGAACTGGTTGCCAACAATTCATTTGGTCTTGGGCTCTGAGGGAGAAAATGAACAGGGCTGCACCCTTTCTATTCAGCAGCCAATGGTCAGAGAGAATCAAATGCAGTGTGACCAGGGAAGGCTGACCAGATTGGAGTTGTAACTCCAGACCGCTGCAAAAGAGAAGCAGTTTTAGAATAGGATGTTTCACTTGTCTTCAGATACTCACAAGACTGCCATGTGGAAATAAATTAACTTGTCCCTGTCACTCCCAGAGTACAGAATTAGGATCAATGCCTGGAAATTCCAGAGAGGATGTTTTCAGTTTAATTCGAGTGAAGTTCTAAATAAATGGGGATGTCCCTAAAACTGACAGTGGCCCATCACTGGATGTTTCTGGTACTGGGTAATTTGCACATTAGGTATGCTAGAGAGAGCAGTTAAGGCATCAAATATTGTTGGTATAAACAATATTTGCATTGCAAACAATAATTATTTGTGGGATAATTTCCAGCCCTGTGATGTATGTTGACTAGAATGTGTATGTAAACTGAACCATTTGTTCAAACTGAAATATGCTTCAACAAGCAGGTTCAAGCTCCACCTCCTCTATGAAGCAAATCATGACAAAAACAGACCATATCCTCCACAATATCTACCTCCAGTATTAGACCATTTGAAGATCAATTGCAGAGTCTTATTTTGCTTCCTCAAAATTATATTTAAAATAGTCCATCTCCCAACTGTATGACAAGTACCTGGAGTCATGGAACCTCAATCTACTAGGCACCCTGGTAGCCACTGAATTTAAACATGCTGGCTTATCACTTCTCTTGTGTGTGTTTTTTTGTTTGTTTGTTTGTTTTGTGTGTGTGTGTGTGTTTGTGTTTGTTTTTTGTTTTTGTTTTTTTTGCATATAGCACCTATTTAATGTTTTTATAGTCACCAATAAATCCTTGCTGTGAAAGTGATGAAATACACATTACCGACTTCCTTGGGAGTTCCTGTGTCCCCTCTACCCCTTGATATATCAAAATTCCTCAATTTTCCACTTAAAACTTCCAAACTCTCTAATGAGAATAATGGTTACAGAAACTAAAATCCATTTTTGCAGATAATAAAATATGCCTTCTTCCTTTCTCTTCTTACCTTAGAACATATCAACAGTGGACCCTAAGAAAACAGAAAGATTTTGAAGGAATAAAAGCCACAATTTGGAATTCTCTAGAGTGCAGGGTAATAGTAGCAAAGTCTTGCACCCTGAAGAAGCCTGGCTACGTCTCTTCTTCAATGCAGTTTGGCAAGACTGTGGCTCTGAATAAGTGGGTTCCTTGAAAACAGAGCTTTGGATAAGTAAACAGCTTCAGATAAAATAAAGTGGCCTGGCCTAAGGATTGAAAATTCTAAAGCAATGAAAGAAACAAAAAGGAAATTTTTTTCTCCTGCTAAGTTTATAATAAATGCTCATCTTTGTGGATAAACTGGAAGAGGGTATAAACATACACACATTTATTTTAAAATTTGTCATTAGTATTCAAATCAAGTTTGAAAATGTGAAATTATAATTGCTTTTCTAGACTTACAATAGGCTACTTTAGGCCCAAAGCTCAAAAACATGGCAAGTTACTAGAAGAAAAGTTTGGAATTCAACTTGACAGCCATATCCAAGATGATGTAGAAACACTTAAAATTGCATGACTCAGGCTTAGCACTTAATAATGTAACAGGTCTGGCCAAAAATGACAAATCTGAAGTTACCACCTAAAAATTAAAAATACTTATAGCCGCAGTTATAAAAACACAAATGCACAAGTGACCCTAAGTATCTTATATTGATAACTGTCCAGACATTCATTTAATTAAATCATTTAGAAGGAGTTGGAGATCAAAAATATTCAGCCCAGCTGTCATGGCTCAGTGGTTGAGCATGGACCCATAAACAAGGAGGTCACTGATTCCTGGTCAGGGCACATGCCCAGGTTGTGGGCTTGATCCCCAATATGGGGCATGCAGCAGGCATCCAATCAATGCCTCTCTTTCATCATTGATGTTTCTCTCTCTCTATCCCTCTCCCTCACTCTGAATCAATAAAAACATATTTTTAAAAATTCATGCTTTTTTCCAGGCTTCAGATATCTGTCAGTTCGATTCATTTCATCATGGCTTTTTGACTTGTTTTGTTTTGGGCTGAGTGGAAAACATGCTTAGTCTAAATACTTTGTAAAAACTTACTGAAGTATATAATATATGTTGAAGTTAGGAGAACATAGATCTAACCACAGCCACAAATAATAATAGAGGTAATGAGACAATTAACATAGGAACAACCACAAGAACCTCCTCAAGACATTCTACCCTAAGCAGCAATGGAATAGGGTTGTGGTATGACAACCAACCCTGACATCCATAGGGAAAACTTGGAAATAGAATATTGTACTTGTGATAAAAAACAAATTTAAGCTAATTTGAGTACTTTTATCGGCCAGGCTCTATGCTCCTCGTGTTTATTTGCATTATCCCATTTAACCTTCCTGACCACACTATGAAATAGGTCCTATGGTCCTCAGTTAACAGATGGGCATATTAAGCTTTAAAAGGTTCAATGCCATGCACAAGGTCACATAGATGCTAATTGTCAGGGCCACAACTGCACAACACCCATGATTTTAGTTATTATCTTATATGGCCTCAATGTTTACAGTAGAGTACATAATATTCTTTTGGCATTCACAAGAGGTAATAAACTGATTTTTCTGCTCTTAAAATTTTTTTCTCATGTAATTTTAGCCAGATAGTACTATCTGTACTTAGTGTGTCTGATATTTAAAAAGCACATCTGGCACAATATGTGCTTTATGAATTACAGGAACATAAATTAATTACATTATTACATCATTATCTCTCATTTGTATGGGAATTCAAAATTGTAATTTCAAATGTTTCTGTCTACAAAGCATGTAGTTATGCATTCATTTTGTATTGAAGGAGTAATACATGCATATTAAAAAAAATAGCCCTAACCAGTTTGGCTCAGTGGATAGAGCATCAGCCTACAGACCAAAGGGTCCCGTGTTCGATTCTGGTTGAGGGCACATACCTTGGTTGCAGGCTCCTCCCTAGCCAGGGCCCTGATCAGGGTGCGTGCAGGAGGCAACCAATCAATGTGTTTCTCTCACATCGATATTTCTCTCTGTCTTTCCCTCTTTCTTCCACTCTCTCTAAAAGTCAATGGAAAAATATCCTTGGGTGAGGATTAAGAACAAACAAACAAACAAAAATAAACAAAAGCAAGAAGAAAATATTTATCATTCTGCCACCCAAACACAACTGTTAACATTTTGAGAAACATGTAATTTAGAGCTTTAAAATATCATTTGATTATTCATATAAACATGATTTCCCTCACAAAGTCCATACATAATTCAGAATCACACACAAAAAAAATTTCAAGTGTTGAAAAGACCAATGAACATTATTTATATAACTAGTGGCCCGGTGCACAGATTCATGTACATTGAAAGGAAATTAATTAGAAGAAATATTTTAATATCGCTATTCACCCTTTCTCTATAAAAAATATCATAGGTGAAAGAAAATTAGTAAAATGTACATGAAAATAATATATAAATTGATTAATAAATAAACAATAACAACATGATATAACAACAAAGACATGATATGAAAACAACAAAAACATGATATAAAAACAACATTGATACAAACAATGACTGATAAATTGATTAAACTTATTCTAATATCTCCCTGCATACCACATTAAGAGTAAAAACACTTTCAGGGTGTTTGACTAATTTCCCTTGTAGTGAAGTATTTACAACTTTAACTTTAACATCACACGCTCTTCGAACTCGAGAGAAAGCAACATATAACTGACCATGTCTGAAAACAGGTTCAGGTAGGAATATTCCTACTCTGTCTAGAGCAGGGGTGGGCAAACTTTTTGACTCGAGGGCCACAATGGGTTCTTAAACTGGACCGGAGGGCCGGAACAAAAGCATGGATGGAGTGTTTGTGTGAACTAATATAAATTCAAAGTAAACATCATTACATAAAAGGGTACGGTCTTTTTTTTTTATTATTTCAATAGTTTTATTCATTTCAAACATTTTAACAAGAAGAATGTAAACACTAATTATTATAATTTGAAACTTCAAAAAATGGAGGAATCATAGCACAATAACATACCTTATATTGAAGATGGCAAAGGCAAAATAAAATTGCCTAACAAAGGAAAGGTACAAAAACCTTTCAAATTAAACTTAAATATAATAAAATAATTTAAAACTAAAACAAATAGAAAAGAACAAAATGTGTAAACAGTAAATTAAACATTTTCTTTAGTGCAACTTCCAAATTATGCCCGGGACGTAGATGTAGATGGCAGTGTAGACTGGGTTGAAAGGTTTTTGGTCTTTAAAAGATCAACTTCAGTGGGAACAGTGTTGTTGGTCTTCTTTTTAGCTAATGCTCTGATACTGTGCTCTCCAGGGGCGTGTCTCCCTACATCACCACGATAACGTGTCTACGCATTCCCAGGGTGATGTTGGGGGACGCGTCTGCGGGCATTACAAGGAGCCTCTGGAAGATTGAGAGGTTGTTCCTTCTACTGAATGGGCGGATATAAATCCGCCCACTCAGAAGAAGGAGCTGCGGCAGTGTTTCCTGACGTTGCCATGTTAACACTGCTGCTGGTGAAGGAGCGGAGGGGAGAGCAAGAGAACCCTCCGCTCTTTCGGCTCCCACAGGCCGGATAGAAGAGCCGAACGGGCCGGATGCGGCCCGCGGCCGTAGTTTGCCCACGGCTGGTCTAGAGTTTGTCCTTGTGATTTATTAATAGTCATGGCAAATGCTGTCATCATGGGAAACTATCTTCGAATTAATTTAAATGGGAGGCCAGTGTCAAAAAGGGACAAATCAATTCTGGAATCAGAACAACCTCTTCTTCCTCAGATCCTGTTAATATTTCAGCCTCAATTATGTTGGGTTGCAATCTTGTGATAATAAATCTAGTACCATTACAAAGACACCATTTACTATTAAGATTTCTCAGTAGCATGATGATTGCACCCACTTTCAATTTTAATTTATGACATGGCATTCCCGAGGGAGTAATACTATTAAGAAATTTGATGGGAAAATTTTCCTTTTCAGCATCATCCATTGAATCGATGGAATTATCACTCAAGTAGGTGTGAAAATCTCCATCGAGTATATCCAAAATTTCTTCATTTAATTTATGAACATGCTCATTTTTAGGACAAAGAATTGACTTAGCTTTTTATAGATACAGAATAAACTTGCTTAATTAGACCTGCTTTCTGATTTAGCTAAACTTCTTCCAGCCCAGTGAAGCACCCCAACTTCTCTTTCAAGTAATTGTCAGCAACTCAGCAGTAAATATCAACACAAAGCAGATTATTATTGTAGATCACCCAGGGAGAACAAAGGGTAAAATATTTAACTGCAGCAGTGTTTGACTATATTCTGCACGGTGAGAAAACCTGAAATCATTTTCAAGGTCCACCATTTCCTCCTTCTCTTCAGTTGGGTCAAGTTTCTAAGCTTTCTAAATCTCTGTTTTCCAGCTAATGTAAAGAAAATAGGATTCTGCCGAGTCTCCTATCTACCTACTCCAGGACTTCTGTGAAGATCAAATGAGACGAGGCACGGGAAAACACTTCACAGACATTTGGTTAAAGTGTAAAATATTTGCACCTGGCTATAAAGCAAGTCATGTTCCTGGGCTGAAGGAACTGCAGGGAGGCTAGTCGCTAAGGAGATGAAGCTGGGCATTGCTACCTGGCACCCACAGTCATGGCTGGGCTGGGCTGTGGGCCGCATTATGCACCACGGTGTCTTGGCAGCGTCGGCTGTGATTTGGTGGGCTGTCGCTCTGGGGTGGTGGCGGGGCCTGTGTCCCACTTGGGGGAAGCCAAGTGCTGCTTTTTTGGGTGCCAGGTCCACGGTGCCGTTTCTCTATAAATGGCCAGTGCACGTCATGGCAGCTCCTGTGTTGAGCATATGCCCCTCGGTGGTCAGTGCGCGTCATAGTCGGATGGACACTTAGCATATTAACATTTCATATATATATATATATATATATATATATATAGACTAGAGGCCTAATGCACAAAATTCGTACAAGGGCCTTAGCCCTGGCCCCCGCCTGCTGCAGCTTTGTCCAGAAGGAAGGACGTCTGAAAGGACATATGGTCTAATTAGCATATTATGCTTTTATTATTATAGACTAGTGGCCCGGTGCATGAAATTTGTGCACATTAAAGGGGAATTAATTAGAGGAAATATTTTAATATTGCTATTTGCCCTTTCTTTATAACAGGCTTATTTTGGCTTCAGAGGTACATTGTGACAATAATTGGTCTTCAGACATATTCTGTTGTCAACGAAGGCCTGGGAAGGGATGGTTGGAATCAAACTCCCTCCTCCCTACTGTCAGGGTCAGGAATGGGGGGGGGGAGGGATTGGGGTAGGGCTGGGGGGGGAGGGGCCTATCAGGGCTTTCCTTCCCAAAGCTGCCAGAAGCTGACCACACCCCCAAGGCTGCCACTGCTTGCCATCTCTGCGGCACCACCCCCACTCCACCACCGGTTGCCTCCTGCAGGCAAAAGACATAGGGTGCCATCACTTGGCTGGCCTGGGCCTCCCTCTGTGGGGAGATAGCTGGCAGGCCCCACCCACCTGCCAGTGTCGCTGGCCAGTGGCCTGGGCCTCTCTCTGTGGAGCGATGGATCACCGGGCCCCCAGATCAATGCCCCACAGAGGGAGGCCCGCCCCACAGAGGGAGGCCCTTCCCACCTGGCCTGGGTTCTGCCATTCATTGCCGCCCACAGGGAGGCCCTCCTCACCTAGCCTGGGCTTCACCATTGATCCCCGCCCACATGGAGGCCCTGCTAACACTGCTGGGGCTCGGGATCAATGGCAGAGCAGAGGCAGGTGTTTCCTTCCCGGCCTGCACTCCACCATTAATCCCCGCCCACAGGGAGGCCCTGCCCACCAGGCCTGCGCTCTGCAATCAATCGCCACCCATAGGGAGGCCCTGCCTGCCCTGCTCACCCTGCCAGGGCCCTGTGATCAATGCTGTGCAGAGGGATGCCCTGTCCACCCAACTGGGGCTCTGCGATGGGCCCTCCCAGCCTTGGCGGCTCGTCTTGTCCTTCGCAGCCACAGCTTTGTCCGGAAGGACGTCCAGAAGGTCGTCCGGAAGGTCTCCCGGTCTAATTAGCATTATTACCCTTTTATTAGTATAGATTCTCACATGGAGGCTAAAGAAAAATTTGTTTAGCCATCAGTAAAATTTTCTGGAAATAAAATTTTCTGTTATTTCATTATTCCTCATGCACAGTAACAACCATCTTCAGTGCACATTCAAAAAGCATGTAAACAGGCATTCTAGGAATGCATTCTTCATTTCTCAGTAGATTGACTTCCCAAAGGATGCTACCCCACAGTGACTTAAACTGTACGGATGCTCTTAGCTGCAATACTTTACATGGTCCATGATGGTCTCAAAGGGTGCTTCTGACCAAGAAAAAGAAAAAAAATGCAAACAGCAAAATGAAAGAAGACTTTACAATCACACCTGCCCACCTCTCCCTTACCATAGGCTTTTCTAAGCTACCAACTTTTCAGTAAGTTGGTGGCAGGCTGGGATGAGAAACCAGGTTCTCCATTTTCTGATTCAGATCGTTCTTAGAAATAATGAGAGCATCTATTTATCTAGTAGTTAGCATATAAATATTAGTACTATTATTTAAATGGGGGTAGAGAAATGACATGTAACTTGGACTGTATTACTCACTACACATTCACATGTTTGCTTTCACTAAATATACAGGAATTCATAATAGGCTCCATGTGCCTCTGCTTGCCATCAAGAACTCTGAATCCCACCGGGTGTTTTCATCCCTGCTCCCTCCTCATTCCAATGGGACCCAAGAAGAGATTCTGCCTGTACCATTCTGGTTAAGACAGTTACCATGTTATCCCTGCTCCCCACAGCTTTTATTTCACTCTCATTTCAAACCTTAATCCAGAGGTGCTAGGTGACTACCGATTTGATCAGGATGAGAAAAGTAAAGGCACTGTAAAATTATGAAAAGGCGGACTGCTGAAAGAGAAGGGCGAGTTTCTACATTCTCAGGACCTAGGATGTTTACCTTCTCAATGGTGCCTCTCTGAGATAACCTCTCCACTTCTTGCTAAGATATACCTTCAAAGCACCTTCAAACCCTTTCTACAGAATGACACATGGCATTATGTCAAGTGAAAATCAAAAGTGGTTTGAGCCCTGGATGGTGTGCTCAGTGGTTAGAGCATTAGCCTGTGCACCTAAGGGCCCAGGGTTTGATTCCCAGTCAAGGGCACTTACCATGGTTTCGGGTTCATTTTCCACCCCTGGTCAGGGTATGTGCGGGAAGCAACCAGTCTAAGTGTCTTTCTCACATCATTCTCTCTCGTTCTCTCATCCACTCTCTCTCTCTCTCTCTCTTCCCTACCTCCTATCTACTCTCTCTGAAAAGCAATGGAAAAAATATCCTCAGGTGAGGATTAACAAACAAAAACGTGGTTTGAAAAGAAACAAAGTGACACATCATGCTATGCTTATAGATTTTTCTAAATTTAAATGAAAACTTTTTGTCATATACGTTTTTTCACTTAAAGATATTTATAAAATGTTATTTTTATATAATAAATTGAAGGGAATTTTCCATTTAAAAGAAATTTCCAATTGGCTATTAATAGACTAACTAAACTGAAGTTAGCAACTTCTCTAAATCCTCTGAGGATAGCTAGGCATTTGGTAGGCACTTAATCACTACCTGATGAATGGCTGAGCCCTTACAAAAAATATTTCTCCCTGTTTTATCTTTAATGCTCTATTTATTCAGGCTACTACTGGAAAACACATACCTACACAAACCCCATGAGGTGGAATCAAACTCTCTCTTCGCAATAAAATAACAAAATTCATGTACAAAAGTTTCAGAATTTTTAAAGGTATATATTTCAATAAGTTGCTTCAATCATTGAGCCTCCTATAGATTTGAAAAGTCACCATAAAAATATAATACATTATTTTCTGAATGTTTGTTTTTATTTACCCCTGTTACACAATTTTTAAAAAATTAAAAAACAATTTCCAAAGAATATTTTTAGTGGAACAAACTTTCTATAAAGTTCAAACTTCATTAGAATGTCTTTTTTTAAAATGTATTTTATTGCTTTTTTACAGAGAGGAAGGGAGAGGGATAGAGAGTTAGAAACATCGATGAGAGAGAAACATTGATTAGCTGCCTCCTGCACACCTCCTACTGGGGATGTGCCCACAACCAAGGTACATGCCCTTGACCAGAATCGAACCTGGGACCTTTCAGTCCACAGGCCAACGCTCTATCCACTGAGCCAAACTGGTTAGGGCTAGAATGTCTTTTTACTTTAAATTTTAAAAATGGCATTTTCTTGGTCCTTAATCTTTTGTTCTTAACACCAGGCACTGTAAAAACAAATAGTTAAGGGGTAACGAAACACTGCAATCATGGCTAAATTGACCTAGATCAAAACAAGACAAGTCAAAACAAAAACTAAACACTGACTCTACCACAAGCCACTGGCAGCATTCCCAGAAGGTCACCAAACTTGGACTTGAGAAAACTGTCAATGTTTCCTGAAATCTTCAACCATATCTTCTGAGTTTTTTCATTAGTGAAAACCAAAATGTCAAAAAAAAAATAAAGGGTGGTGGGGGGACTAAATTAAATCCTTGGAAAAGATAAACTAGTGGAAAAGATTATCCTTTTCACAACAGATACCTACAGATTAATTTCTTGTCATTGTGCACATTTTGTTTTCAGTGGTTTTTCATTAAGGAAATCTTTGGAATAAATAACCCTGAAATCAAACTGGGTTAAATAGGACAAGAAGACCTACAGTATTCCAAAAACACTCTCTCCTGGATTACGTGCCTCTTGTAACATGATCTGATTTTTCAGAAGGCAAGGTAGTTGAATGAAAAAAATGTCGAGTAGAAGACAGGAAACCTGAGCTGCTATCCAGGGCCACCATGAGCCCTTAGTCAAGAATGATGCCTCCAAGCCTGTTTCCTCATTTATATTATATAAAAATCTAATCTCCCTAACTGTTCTAAAAAGTTTATGAGTACATGGGAATCCCAAGGATGTAGTTAATAGGCCTCTCTTTATAAAGGACACAATTACATTATTCCTTTCCACAATAAATTAACCAAACGAATTAAAATTTTTTAATCAGGTTGAGCATCAGCATTCTAAACAACTGTTTTCAAGTGATTCCAAAGTGCAGTCAAGTTTGAGAACCATTGACTTAAAGCAGTGACTCAAAGTGTGGTCTCTGGCCAATGGCATCCATATCTGGGAATTTTTACAGATGTTCAAAATGTTGTATTATTTTCTGAGAAACTTGAAGTACTTCATCTATTCTGAAAACAAATTCCCCCACTAGCTAAAACAGAAGAAAAAAACAAAATAAAACATCAAATGAAGATCATGTAAGTGGCTACTTCTTTTTTAGGGCCCACTTTTCCATGGTAAAAACAGAAAAGAGAGCTTCAGCTTAAATCATCTATATATACGAAAGCCTAAGCAACTGTTCGACCGTTTGACCGGTAGCTATGATGCACACTGACCACCAGGGGGAAGATGCTCAACACACAGGCATGGAAACATGGAACAGACTGATGAATCTCAGAGGGAAGGGGGAGGGAGAAAGTGGGGAGAGATTAACCAAAGATCTTATATGCATACTAGAGGCCTAGTGCATGGATTTGTGTGCTGGTGGAGTCCCTCAGCCTGGCCTGTGAGGATCAGGCTGAAATCGGCAGTCCAACATCCCCTGAGGGTCCTGGATCTGTATTGTGAGAGGGTGCACGAATCCATGCACTAGGCCTCTAGTTCATTAATATCCACAGTAAAAGAATTGCAAATTCTGCCCTAGCCTGTTTGGCTCAATGGATAGAGTGTCGGCCTGCAGACTGAAGGATCCAGGGTTCAATTCCCATCAAGAGCACATGCCCAGGTTATGGGCTCCATCCCCATTAGGGGGCATGCAGGAGGCAGCCAATCAATGATTCTCTCTCATCCTTGATGTTTCTCTCTCTCCCTCTCCATTCCTCTCTGAAATCAATAAAAAATATATATTAAAAAAAGAATTGCAAATTCTTATTAAGTATTTACTATGAGCCAGACACTGTTAAAAAAATATTCATATATGTCAACTCACTCCTTTCAACAATCCTTCTGAGGTAGGTACTATGACCCCATTTTTACTAATTAGAAATCAGAAGCAAAAAAAAAAGGTTATGTAACTTGTCCAAGTTCAAACGACTACTAAGTCCCAGAGTCAGGGGCAAGGCTAGGCAGTCTGGCTGAAGAGTGTATATCTTTTTTGTTGTTAGTCCTCACCCAAGGATATTTTCCATTGATTTTTAGAGTGAAAGGGATGGGGAGAGACAAAGAGAGAGAAACATCGATGTGAGAGAGAAATGGTGATTGGTTGGCTCCTGCGCAGGCCCCGGCCAGGGCCAGGGAACAAGCCTGCAACTGATGTATGTGCCCTTGACTGGAATCTAAGCCATGACCCTTTAGTCTGACAGCCAACACTCTATTCACTGAACCAAACCAGTTAGGGTGCAGGAGCGGGCTAGAAGAGGTCAATGGGGGAAACGGGGAACATATGTAATACTTTCAACAATAAAGATTTTTTTTAAAGGATTAGGGCAGCCTTGGGCAAACTACGGCCCGCGGGCCGCATCCGGCCCGTTCGGCTCTTCTATCTGGCCTGTGGGAGCCGAAAGAGCGGAGGGTTCTCTTGCTCTCCCCTCCGCTCCTTCACCAGCAGCAGTGTTAACATGGCAATGTCGGGAAACACGGCCGCAGCTCCTTCTTCTGAGTGGGCGGATTTATATCTGCCCATTCAGTAGAAGGAACAACCTCTCAATCTTCCAGAGGCTCCATGTAATGCCCACGGACGCATCCTTCTGGGAATGCGTAGACACGTTATCGTGGTGATGTAGGGAGACACGCCCCTGGAGAGCACAGTATCAGAGCATTAGCTAAAAAGAAGACCAACAACACTGTTCCCACTGAAGTTGATCTTTTAAAGACCAAAAACCTTTCAACCCAGTCTACACTGCCATCTACATCTACGTCCCGGGCATAATTTGGAAGTTGCACTAAAGAAAATGTTTAATTTACTGTTTACACATTTTGTTCTTTTCTATTTGTTTTAGTTTTAAATTATTTTATTATATTTAAGTTTAATTTGAAAGGCTTTTGTACCTTTCCTTTGTTAGGCAATTTTATTTTGCCTTTGCCATCTTCAATATAAGGTATGTTATTGTGCTATGATTCCTCCATTTTTTGAAGTTTCAAATTATAATAATTAGTGTTTACATTCTTCTTGTTAAAATGTTTGAAATGAATAAAACTATTGAAATAATAATAAAAAAAAAGACCGTACCCTTTTATGTAATGATGTTTACTTTGAATTTATATTAGTTCACACAAACACTCCATCCATGCTTTTGTTCCGGCCCTCCGGTCCAGTTTAAGAACCCATTGTGGCCCTCGAGTCAAAAAGTTTGCCCACCACTGGACTAGGGCAAAGAATGTGTCTTTAATCATGAGGTGGAGAAAGATGAGAAGCTCAGCATCCATGGCTAATTCTCTTTGAGTGAGATTAAACCACCCGCCAGAAATAAGCATCTCAACCTTGTTTTCACAAGAATGATAATGAATCAAGCTAAAGAATTATTATTGCGTGAACAGTGTAATCTAAAGATAATAAATAACAAAATTAAAACATGTGCCCATTTTCTGTGATGTGTTTACTCACAAGACTTTCAAGATTGGATTTAATAGTAAAACAATCCACTTTAAAACAAATAGGTCTTCAAAATGAACCCAAATGAATGCCAGGTAACTCTTATCAAAACCTTTCTAAGTGAGCCAGGTTATGTAAATCAAATCAATTACACAGAGTTGTTTATGATCATCTCTGCTCCAGGACTTATGGAGAATTATAAAACTACTGCGGGGCACTGCAATATTGATTGTTCCTAATTGGCCACATCCTGTCACTGAATTGTAACATCACATACTCTCTTAGCTCTTCAGTTAAATTACTGAACACTAATTTGAGTACTGAGAGTCTGAATTTGCTTCCACAAGCCTTCATTTTTCCCATCAAGAGATGTGCCTCTGATCTTCCCTTTTCATCCCCACAGCTATTCATTTCATACACAGTGAGCCAAACAAAAAACCCTACTTACATTAAAATGTAATTACATTTAATTTAATAACATTAAATTCTAATTCTATTCAATTTAATAACATTAAATTGTAATTCAACAGTATCCTAATAAAGACCTGATTTCCTGAACGGAGGAGTCACTAAAATGTTTATATGCTGGAACTTGGATTATGTTTAGGCTTTTAGAAGTCATGCAAGTTTGGTAATAGGCAGCGTATAACCTTTTGCATTTGAAATGCAAATCAAAACTACAATGAGATACCACCTCATACCTGTCAAAATGGCTATTATCAACAAGACAAGTAATAACACGTATTGGAGAGGTTGTGGATAAACAGAAAACTTCATTCACTGATGGTGGGAATGTAAACTTGTATAGCCACTACGGAAAAACAGTATGGCAGTTCCTCAAAAAATTAAGAATAAGTTACCATATGAGCCGGCAACCCTTCTTCTGGGTGTCTACCTGAAAAATATGAAAGCCTTTATTCACAAAAAGATTTATGCACCCCTGTGATCATTGCAGCATTATTTATGGTGGCCAAGTCATAGAAACAACAGAAGTATCCTTTAATTGGTGATTAGATAAAGATGTGGTATATACACATACAATTGAATACTACTCAGCCATAAGAAAAGATGAAATACTGCCATTTAGGACAACATGGATGAATCTTCAGAATATCATACTAAGTGAAATAAGTCAGATGGAAAAAGTCAAGAACCATATGATTTCACTCATATGTAAGATATAAAACTGAAAAAAAAACAAACAAATGAACAAACAAGATGAACAAAAATTCATGGATTCTGACAACAATATAGTGGTTACCATTAGAAAAGGAGAGGGGGAAGATAGTAAAGGGTAAAGGTGGTCAAATATATGACAGAAGGAGATTTGACTTTGGGTGGTAAACACACAATGCAATATAAAGATGATGTATTATAGAATTGTACACTTGAAACCTATATAATTTTATTAACCTGTATCATCCCAATAAATTAAAAAAGGTGCAAGATGAGTCATAAGAAGGTACTCAAGTTAGAAATCTAGTAGTCATTTTATCACTGAAGTTAAAGGATAACCAATACTACTTTCATTTGGCATCCTTTTTGGAATTAATATAATAATTTTTTTCCAGTAGAACCATTTGATCCTCAGAGAATCATCTGGATCAGGTCCAATCAAATAATGTGGAAGAAAGTGCTTTTAGTATATACGATCTGATGCATTTTGAAATTACTGCAATTAAGAAGAAAAATGACCTTTAAATGACCTCAACTACCCTTTTGCCAATTTAGGCCTGTCCTTGCTGTGTGTCCTCATTTTGCTTTGTCTTATATTGTCTTGAACAAATGTTGATGTAACTGGTAAAGGTGTCATTTTATTCTCTCAAGAACCTAAGAAACATCAGACAGTACTTCCCAACTGGTTCTCTTGGAGGCCACGGTGTGCCACTTATGATGCCCTCTTCCTATATAAATTTTCTTTTATAAGGAATGATACCCTGGATAGGATGAGTTTAAGACTATTTAAAGGTGCATGTAAATAGATTATAAACTCCACCACATGCTGAAATCCTTCACCATAGACAGGAAGTGTAGATAAAAACAAGGCTGTTCATTTGAAACTAGGCTACTTTAATTTTTTTTCTAGAAAGTTCTATAAAAAACACGCAATAAAATTCTGAAGATAAATTGAGGATGTCCATGTGTTCGCATTCAGGTAAAAAGCAAAAACTTTAAATTCTAAGGGTGATGTTGGCATGTAAATAAATACAAAACCTGACCGTGTTATCAATATCTGTACGTTTTATATCAACGTGTTTGAATTAGGTTTTTGTTTTCCTTCCAGTTTGTGTGTGGTATGTGCATATTTTAAGGTAACGAATATTTAATTTATTCCGTGAGACACTTTAGAAGAATTATTTCATTTAACTCAGGCAACAATTCTGAAGTATGCATTATTCTACTACAGTCCCCATTTTGATGGGGAAAGTGAGGCTTGGAGAATTTATGCCACCATCCAAGAGCATGGAGCAGCAGACCAGCAGGTGTTGAACCTGTGGCTTGAGCCTCAGACCAAGGCCCCTGTTCCTAACCACTATCTCCATTTCCCCCAGTTTTCTCAACACAAGCTTAGTGCCTGTCCCTTAACACATTCATATACCTCAATCATAACTTGGCACAGTCAGCAGCTTGGAAAGTAAACATTCTCTGTACAGAAAGTCTTGGTACAGTTAGCACTGTGTTCACCCCAGCACAAGTGCTGGGACTGGAGTCATGCCTATTATAGCTTTTTTAGCCAATGTTAGATTTTCTAATCCACTTAAGCTTATTTGCAAAGCCATTTTTATTTCTGTACTAATGACTTAGAAAAAGCTGGATTTTTTTTTTAGCCAAAATTTTTAAATCTCAGGTCTCTATTAAAAGGGGGGGGGGGGGGGCGGGCGCCACTTCAGACATTCCAGAGACCTGTAATGCTGAATTCCCTCTCACTCTGGAGAATTGGCACGAATCCCTGAAACCTCCAATTGCTTTTTAAAACGAGACTGCATCTGAGTCCTGTAATGTGTGCTGATGACATGACTGATCTGGGATCATGTCATCGGGGGGCCAAAGATTCGTGTGATTACAGCTAGAAGACTCTCATGTATATTTCTTCTTTGGCTTCATTTCAACTCTAGGGGGGAAAAAAAGAAAATTCCTAATCTCTCCTAAAGCAAATATGCTAATTCTACTATGTAAAAATTGCTCGAGATGATGGCAAGCATCTGTCCTTTATGGGATCCTCCGAAGTCCACAGTATAACTTAGATTTTCCAAAAATGGTCGGTTTCCTCCCCATCCCACTGGGGAGGGGGCTTTGCAGGTGTTTGCCCTTACCCTCTCAGATCAAACCCAAGCTCTCAAAGTCCGCAAACTCTAGCATCACCTGAGGGCTCACTAAAACAGAGAGCTGGGCCCTGCTCCGAGTGTCCGCCCTAGATTTTGCATTTCTAAGAGTTCTCAGGTGATGCTGAAGCTGCGGGCCAGAGACCACACTTTGAGAAAGACTGCTCCAACTCACTGGTTCCCAATCTACTTCACATGGGAATCACCTGATAACAGTTTTCTAAATGTGGATGCCCAAAGTCCCGCTCCCAGATGTTCTGATTTCATTGGACTGCGATGCTGCTCAAGCACGGAATTTTATTAAGCTCCCCCAGTGAGTCTACTGTGCAGCAAGCGTGAAGAACTGCCGGTCCACCCCACGCAGCCCCCAGCCCTGCAAGCCCCGCTTCCCGTTCCCTGGGCGCACCACGTGTGGACGCAACAGCCCCTTCCAAGGAGATAAAGGCAGAGAGAGATGAGTTTAGGGAAGTAAATCCCCGCAGGTTATTTATTCTCAGAGGCCAAACACTGAGGCAGAAATCAATGCCCAGGGAACCTCTATATTCATTAACACCCAAGTCACTTTGCAAGACAAACTCTGACATCCCATCCTCCAAGCTGGGCGCGGAGTCTACCTCCCGGTTCACCGAGCATGTCAGCGCCCGGAGAAAACTGCACCCTCAGAACACCCAACATGCCAAATGCAGCCCCCAGAGGCCAGCTCTGAAGCCCCCGAATGGTCACTCTGGCCAGTTGAGAGGAGAAAGCGGTACCACCTTACCTGGCGCGGCGTCCAGGGTCGGGGTTGCGGTCGCAGGCAGCTGCGTTCTGCACCAGGGGTACCGGGTGTCCCGGGCGGTGACAAGCCCCAGCACGGAGAAAAGCTGGGCTGCAGCGGGTTTGCCGCCCGGAGCCCGGAGCCCGTGTCCCGGCAGCGCCAGTGCAGAGCGCCGCGGCTCGGGAACTCGCTCTCAGCCCCCTGGAGGCGGAGCCCTGGAGATAAGGTTCGCGCTCCCCACCCGCCCCCTTTCCGGGGCGAAGGCCAGAGGGTGGGTTTTGGATCTGGATCTCCAAGTGGGAACTGTTAGTGGAAGCCTGATAGAAACAGACTAGGACCAGAAAATGTACTCCTGGGAGGAAGCAGGACGAGGGAACGATAAGGCAACTGAGAAGTTGAAAGGACACGCACTAAGCAAGGCGGCGGCGCTGGGAGCCCTTCCTCCCTGGGCCTGTGAGAAGGGCCCCTGGGGCGCCTGGGTGAGCCACCCTAATCAGCCCAACAGCAAACTGACTGATGTACCTGCCTTTAACCTAAGGTAGTACCTGCCTTTAACCTAAGGTAGTAGCTGCCGGAAAACCTGAGAGGAGTTCACTTTCAGACAGATAGGCAGTTACCTCCGCGGATTTAGGAGATGCAGGGAAGTCCTGGAATAGCGGCACTGCCTTATGACAATAAAAGGATGCTCTGTGCTCTGCCCCTTTTAGTCCATTTACAGAGCAGTCAAGAAGTTCTTTAACATTCCTGTGCCAGCACTCCATTGCTTTCTGGCCTACAGCTGGCTCTCACCTGCCACTCCCCACTTCTCACTCTGCTTGCCCGCAGTATGGCCGGTGGACCTTCCTATCCACACCAGTGTGTTCTCCTCTCATCTGCTATTTCTTCTGTTTCCAAAGCTCTGCTCCAGGCCATATCATGATTGCCTGCTTCTCCTCATTCAAGTCTCAGGTGTCACTTCCGGAGAGTCCTTCTTGCACAACGCATCCAAATGGAAACCCCCACAATCATGCCCATCCCCTAACCCCACTTCTTCTAAATTTTATTATTTTTTTGTTACTCTTTTGTTTTGATTCCATCTCAAGGTAACTGAGGACAGAGAATTGGTCTTATACCAAGCTTTATCCTCTGCATCTGGAACACAGTAGGTGTTTAATAAATATCAGCTGAATGAATGAGTGGGTTAATATCTCCCCAAGAGAGACTCTTGACAAAGAAATGGCTTCCTTCAGTGTCTCAATCCTACTGAATTCAAGGTCAGATATAAACAACAGGAATGATAATCATTTCCTACATTTCTTCATTCATTCATTTATACATTCGTGTTATAGCCCATTGTTATGCAAATATGTTCCCTCATGGGTCATATCAATGAACATATAAAAATAATTTCCAATATGAAGATATGGATAACAATTTCAAACAATACTTTTATTAATGAAGAGAATACATTCCAAATTCTCAGCAAATGACCTCTTCTACTTTGCAGAGAAACCAAAGCCTGCCAAAACCAAACCTACACCCAACTGTTTCTGCTTTGCATCTATTAAAATAGAAAAGGACTCCCCCGATTTTCTCTGTCCCACCTCTGTCTCCTTAGAAACCACACCTTTGGTGGTTCCATCATCTTTTATGTCTTTAAACTCTTCCTCTTAAATAGCTTATTTGAATGTACTCCAGGCTCTCCTATCCCAACTCATTAGATACTGGTCTTACCACTTCCTGAAACTGCTCCAGCCAAGTTTGCTAACCATCTCCAGTATTCAATGGGCTAGTGGTACTTTATCAGATTCTGATTCAGAAGGATGATGATGGGGCCGAGTGATCTGTAGTTTGCAGAAGCTCCCCCCTAGGTTATTACAGTGCACAGTTTTTGTTAAGACTGTTGCACAGACTACCTGTCAGTTCTTTCCTTTCTGAATCCCTCAGTAGTTTTTGACCTAGTTGGTCCCTACTCTATCCATCTTGAAATATTTTCTTTCCCTGTCCTTGTTAACTTTTCACCTCCTATCTGTCTCTGCTATGGGGTCCTCTTCTTCTGTCTCTAGGTGCTCAGCCCTAAGCTTTCTCTTCTCCCAGTGAACTCTACTTCAGCCATGTTATCCATTTCCATAGCTTCTTTGATAGTGAGGGTTCTTAACATGGGATCCATGGTTAGCCAACAGGGAATTAGTTGATCCCTAAAAATTTCATCCCGTATTCTATATACATATATGTTAATTATTCTGGGGAGAGGTTTTTCATATTCTTCTAGATTATCAAAGCATGACCTTCTTATTGCTATTCCACTCACAAAAAGGTTAAGAGCCCTTCCTCTACTCATATGTCTACCAGATTTCTTTCCCTACATTTCAGCCAGTATCCCAACTGTTTGCTGGACATCTTCACTTGTATGAATGACACACACTTAAAATAAAATATGGTCAAACCTGAGTTTATCTTTCTGTCCCCCTCAGTACAAAATAAACACAAACAAACAAAAAACAACCTGCTCCTCCTCTCTACATTCCCTATCTTTGCCGAGGACCCACCATTCATCCAATTGCTCAAGATAGGACTTTGTCATAGTCTCCACTCTAAAGTAAATCTGGCCCTGTCCTGACTCGAGCACCAACAGAATTTTCTAATACTCTTAAAAGAAGCTCTGAACTCTTCAACCTTTCTCCACAGCTGTTACCTTGCTTATCTCTCCACCCTCAGGACCTGCCACTTCCTCCGCACCTCCTCACCGCCTTGTCCTCTAAACACTATCCATACTGAACTTCTGCTGCCACAGACCCTTCGTGCCCAGATTTCCTTTCTATGGAAACTGTGATAGGATCCATTTATGTTCTTTTAAACTGCAGAGTTTGTAGTAATTTGTTACACAACAATTAAAAATTAGCACAGTAAGCTTAAGTCCAGCTCTTCTAACATGTGATGGAAGATGATTTGACTTTTGGTGGTGGGCACACAGTGCAATCTACAGATCTTATAACATAGAAATCTATACCTGAAACCTATGTAATTCTAGGAATCAATGTTACCCCAATGAATGTAATAAAAATATATAAATCAATAAAAAAGACTTGAGGTATATAATTTTATTTATTTAAGTAAGACTTGCAATGTAAACCCTCAAATTTTAAAGTTAGAGAAAATATATGCCTGGCAAGTAAAAGTTCTCAATTTTTGTCTTAGAACATAATTGTACCAAAATCCACAATATTGCCTCTTCCTCATCAGCAACAGAGATCTAAGTCATAGACTTCAAGTATTAGTGCAGAAGAGACCAAAAGAATATTCATTTCCTTTACAGTCCCCTTTGTCTTATTTCAGCACCATCCAAACCTATGCAGCTGATACAGAAGCAGCTGTTACAAAAAGATTGCCTGTGACTGCCCAGCTGGTGTGACTCAGTGGACTGAGCATCGTCCCTTGCACCAAGAGGTCATGGTTCAATTCCTGGTCAGGACACATGCCTGGGTTGCGGCTCAATCCCCAATAGGGGATGTGCAGGAGGCAGCTGATCAATGATTCTCTCTCATCATTGATGTTTCTATCTCTCTCTCCCTCTCCCTTCCTCTTTCTCTAAAAATCAGTAAAAACCTATTTTTAAACAAGATTGCCTCTAAGTGACATATTTTTCCATTAGCAATGCCTTCTGCTCTGGCTTTTCAGGGTTTACTTTTTCTGCTTAGGGTAATAATTGTCTCTTCTCCAGGAGAACAAGCCTACATTATTGCTATAGTATCGCATTTTATGTATCAAATTCTCAACAACTAAAGTATATTTAATCAAGCTATCACAACTGAGATGAACAGCTACAACCAGAAGTCAGCACTAGTGAGAGTAAGTGCCATATTTGTATTGCTCACCATTACATTCTGATGGGAACAATTGACATTTATTAAATGAATGAATGAACCTAATGTGCCAAGACGAAGGGAGAATAATGTCACTGAATATATACCGAATGCACTGATAAATTCCAGGCACCAGGTTAGACATCTGGGGCATAGCTGTGAATAAAACAAGCCCCTGCTCTTCCTCATAAATAGCTCACACCACCCTGAAATACTGTGCCATTCACAAAAGCAGGCAGTTCTCAAATGCTCTTTCTAGAATTGCAGACAGGGTCACTTTTTTTTCTATGTCTCTGAAAGACTCCAATCATCTGAATCCCCAAGTCACTACATTCTAGAGCTTAACAAACTTTCCCCCTATCTTACCTAATAAAAGAGAAACATGCAAATCAACCATCATTCCACACACCCACAGCCAATCAGAGTGAGTATGCAAATTAACCCAACAAAGATGGAGGTTAATTTGCATATGCAGGCATGGAGCGAAGCGGAGTGAAGCCTGCTATAAGGGGAAAGGGGGCGGTGGAGGGAGCTACTGTAGTGGTACTTCAGACAGAAGCGAGGACTTGCGGCCCCAGGCGCCTGGGAGCGAAGAGGTGCCAGCTCCCCAGCGGCCACAGAGCAGGGACTTGCCAGCTGCCAGGCGAGCGGGGAGCGGGGACTTGCCGGCTCCCGGGTGGCTGGGAGTGAAGCCTTTTCTTGCACCAATATCGTGCAACGGGCCTCTAGTTGAATCATAATGATGGCTGACTTCTCAGCCCCAGATAGATGTCTTTTCTGTCCTCCAGCCTTCCTCGCCTAGATAATTTTGCACATTAGGCTCTGTGACTTGAAGCATCCTACCTCTGGTGCTCATTTCTTTATCAATTAGGGCTCCTTGGTTGTAAGCACAGAAATGGTTTCTAATTTACACATAAAATGAATCCTTTGAAAATATATGAGTAGCTCACAGAAGGGCTAGACAGCCACATTTAGGAAAAGAGGAACCAGGTAAAGCTGCAGAGGTAGCAGGAATTACTTAGCATTCTTAAAAGAATACCACCAGTGGTAGAAATGAGCTACGCACCGCCCCCCCACATTCATATATTAATTTATTCAGGGTATAAGGATAGTGGGTTTCATTGGCCTAGCTAATGGACAGAGGAAGGCATCTAATTGTACTGGCCTGCTAAAATTGCCCACAGTGGAGGGAAAGAAATTCTCAAAGGAAATCAGGATGCTGGTACCATAAAAAGGAGAAATGAGTGCTGGGTGGGCAAAACAAAAACAGAGCAAGCTCACACACACACAAAAAAGCTATGCCATTTCCTTAGGACATTTTTAGAACCAACTATAGGAGCCACCTCCTGCTGCTTCCAACACCTATATCCTTGGATTGTACACACACCTCCAGTTTGATGGATAAATCCAAAGGGCCTGATGTACAATAATTGTATTCTGTGCAAGAAAATATGGCACATAATAGCCATATCTTAGAAATAATTGGATTGGAAAACACCTCAGGTTATCACTACTGAGCTACAAGACCTTGAGCTAGTATTTCTAGAAACATCACAGCCCAGAAGACATCATGCACATAGACTAGCTTAGGGATGACACATGACACATGGGCTAAAGGTTTTCTAGGACTTGGGAAGGTAGGTAAAGAGGGTTCTTTGTTGGTTTGGATTTTTTTTCTTCCATTTTGAACTGAAAGGACTATGAAAGCCTAGATCTTCCCAGGAGAGACCCTGGTTGAGAATGAAGCCAATACAGATAAGAGCAGAACTACAGAAAAAGAAAACAATCTACTGACATCTTTTGAATATCTACAGGTATCCCAAAAAATGTATACACACTTGGAATAATTATAAAGGCAGTGTTTATTAAAATACATTTCATGTTCAAAAGGTAATAGAATCTACAGACATAGCGTGTATACATTTTTTGGAACACCCTATATATCCAGCCATTACTGAAATGAAGCCTATTTTTTTATTTTTCCCTTATGTGAGCCAATGGATCCTTTTTTCTTTAAGCTAATTTGAATTGGGTTTCTGTTGCTTTCAGTGAGAAGAGCTCTAACTTGAACACCCAAAAGCAATTCCAACACTGAAAGACTCTTAAAAAAATGTCAACATAAAATCCTTTTGTGTGTCAAATTCTTCTTAAATTTATAGCTTTAAATGCTAACTATCAATACTTCATATCAGAGCTTAGCACCAATAATGGACATTTTTATAAGTCCTCTTTAGTGTCCAAAAATCCAAGATAATTTGACTCATACACTAATATGGTTGGATGATCTTCAGATCTTTTTTTTGAGGGAATGTTATTTTTTTTTTTAAATTACTTTGTTGATTAAGGTATTACATATGTGTCCTTATTCCCCCATTACCCCCCACATCCCATTCATGCCCCCACCCCCCTGTTGTCTGTGTCCATTAATTAGGCTTACATGCATGCATATAAGTCCTTTGGTTGATCTCTCCGCCTTTCCCCCACCCTCCCCTACCTTCCCTGAGGTTTGACGTTCTGATGGATGTTTTGCTGTCTCTGGATCTATTTTTGTTCATCAGTTTATGTTCATTATATTCCACAAATGAGTGAGATCATGTGATATTTATCTTCCTCTGCCTGGCTTATTTCACTTAACATAATACTCTCCATTTCCATCCATGTTGTTGCAGATAGTAGGAACTCCTACTTTTTTACCACAGCGAAGTATTCCATTGTGTAGATGTACCACAGTTTTTTAATCCACTCATCTGCTGATAGGCATTTAGGCTGTTTCCAAATCTTAGCTATGGTGAATTGTGCTGCTATGAACATAGGGGTGCATATATCCTTTCTGATTCATGTTTCTAGTTTCTTGGGATATATTCCTAGAAGTGGGATCACTGGGTCAAATGGGAGTTCCATTTTTAGTTTTTTGAGGAAACTCCATACTGTTCTCCACAGTGTCTGCACCAGTCTGCATTCCCACCAGCAGTGCACGAGGGTTCCTTTTTCTCCGCATCCTCGCCAGCACTTGTCATTTGTTGATTTGTTGATGATAGCCATTCAGACAGGTGTGAGATGGTACCGCATTGTCGTTTTGATTTGAATCTCTGTGATGATTAGTGACTTTGAGCATGTTTTCATATGTCTCTTGGCCTTCCTTCTGTCTTCTTTTGAAAAGTGTCTATTTAGATCAGTTACCCATTTTCTGATTGGATCGTTTATCTTCTTTTTGATAAGCTACATGAGTTCCCTGTAAATGTTGGAGATTAAACCCTTATCGTTGATATCATTGGCAAATATGTTCTCCCATGCAGTGGGCTTTCTTGTTGTTTTATTAATGGTCTCCTTTGCTGTGAAAAAAGCTTTTTATTTTGATGTAGTCCCATTTGTTTATTTTCTCTTTAGTTTCCATTGCCCTAGGAGCAGTATCAGTGAAGAAGTTCCTTCAGCATATGTCTGAGATTTTTTCTGCCTGTGGATTCCTCTAGTATTTTTATGGTTTCCCATCTTATGTTTAAGTCCATTATCCATTTTGAGTTTATTTTTGTGTATGGTGTAAGTTTTTTTGCATGTATCTGTCCAATTTTCCCAACACAATTTATTGAAGAAACTGTCTTGACTCCATTGTATGTTCATGTCCTCTTTGTCAAATATTAATTGAGTGTAGTGATTTGGGTCAATTTCTGGGTTCTCTATTCTATTCCATTGATCTATATGTCTGTTCTTGTGCCAGTACCAGGCAGTTTTGAGAACAGTGGCTTTGTAATACAGATTGAAATCTGGTATTGAGATCCCACCTACTTTGTTCTTCTTTCTCAGGATTGCTGTGGCTATTTGGGGTCTTTTTTTATTCCAGATTAATTTTTGGAGAGTTCTTTCTAGGTCTGTGAAATATGCCGTGGGTATTTTAATGGGGAGTGCATTGAATCTATAGATTGCTTTAGGTAGTATGGACATTTTAATGATGTTGATTCTCACAATCCATGAACATGGTATGTTCTTCCATCTGTTTACGTCTTCCTCTATCTCTTTTTTCAGTGTCCTGTAGTTTTCTACGTACAGGTCTTTTACCTCCTTAGTTAAGTTTATTCCTAGGTATCTTAATTTTTTTGGTGCAATGGTAAATGGGATTGCTTTTTTAGTCTCTCTTTCTGTACGTTCACTATTGGTGTATAGAAATGCCATAGATTTCTTGGCATTAATTTTGTATCCTGCTACATTGCCGAACTTATTTATTAATTCTATTAGTTTTTTTTATGGAGACTTTCGAGTTTTTTATGTACAATATCATGTCATCTGCAAATAGGGACAGTTTTACTTCTTCTTTTCCAATTTGGATGCCTTTTATTTCTTCTTCTTGTCTAATTGCAATGGCTAATACTTCCAGTACTATGTCAAACAGGAGTGGTGAGAGTGGGCATCCCTGTCTTGTTCCTGTTCTTGGGAGAAATGATTTTAGTTTTTGCCCATTGAGTATGATGTTAGCTGTGGGTTTATCATATATGGCTTTTATTATGTTGAAGTATGATCCTTCTGTTCCTACCTTGTTGAGAGTTTTTATCAAGAAAGGGTGTTGGATTTTGTCAAATGCTTTTTCTGCATCAATTGATATGACTATGTGATTTTTATCTCTCAATTTGTTTATGTGATGTATCACATTTATTGATTTGTGGATATTATACCATCCTTGCATTCCTGGGATAAATCCTACTTGGTCATGGTGTATGATCTTTCTGATGTAGTGCTGGATCCGATTTGCTAGAATTTTGTTGAGGATATTGGCATCTACGTTCATGAGGGATATTGGCCTGTAATTCTCTTTCATTGTGTTGTCTTTATTTGGTTTTGGTATTAGGGTGATGCTGGCTTCATATCAAGAGCTTGGAAGTGTTCCTTCCTTTTGAATTTTTTGGAATAGTCTGAGGAGGATAAGTTTTAGTTCTTCCTTGAATGTTTGGTAAAACTTTCCTGTGAAGCAGTCTGGCCCCGGGCTTTTGTTTGCTGGAAGCTTTTTGATGACTGCTTCAATTTCTTCCATAGTTATTGGCCTATGGAGATGTTTAGATTCTTCCTGATTGAGTTTGGAAGGTTGTATTTTTCTAGGAATATGTCCATTTCCTTCAGGTTGTCCAGTTTGTTGGAACAGAGTTGTTCGTAGTATTTTTTAACAATCCTTTGTATTTCGGTGGGGTCTGTTGTTATTTCACCTCTTTCATTTCTGACTTTGTTTATTTGGGTCCTCTCTTTTTGCTTCTTGGTGAGCCTGGCTAGAGGTTCATCAATCTTGTTTATCCTTTCAAAGAACCAGCTCTTGGTTTTGTTGATCTTTTGTATTGTTTTTTGATCTCAATGTCGTTTATCTCCACTCTGTTCTTTATTATTTCCTTCCTTCTGCTTACACTGGGCTTTTCTTGTTGCTCTCTTTCTAACTCTTTGAGTTGTAGGGTTAGGTAATTTATTACCATTGTTTCTTGTTTTTTGCAGTATGCTTGTAGAGCTATGAACTTCCCTCTCAAGACTGCTTTCACTGTGTCCCATAGATTTTGGATTTTTGTGTTTACATTGTCATTTGTTGCCATATGTTTTTTATTTCTTCCTTTCTCTCTCTGGTAACCCAGTCATTGTTTAATAGCATGCTGTTTAGTCTCCATATGTTTGATTTTCTTTGGATTGTTTTTATTGTAGTTGATTTCCAGTTTTATGCCACTGCAATCTGAGAAGATGCTTGATATGATTTCTATCTTCTTGAATTTGAAGAGACTTTGCCTATGACCCAACATATGGTCTATCTTTGAAAATGACCCATGTGCACTTGAGAAGAATGTATATTCTGTGGCTTTGGGGTGAAATATTCTGAAGATGTCAATTAATTCCATCTGGTCTAGTGAGTCATTTAGGATTGATGTTTCTTTGCTGATTTTTTGTTTAGAGGATTTGTCCAATGGTGATAGTGGGGTATTAAAGTCTCCTACTATGATTGTATTGCTATCAATCTCTCCTTTAATATCCTCCAGGAGTTCTTTAATGTATTTGGGTGCTTCTGTATTGGGTGCGTATATGTTTACCAGAGTTATTTCCTTTTGTTGGATTGCTCCCTTTAGTATTATGAAGTGGCCTTCCTTATCTCTTGCTATGTCCTTCACTTTGAGATCTAATTTGTCAGATATAAATATTGCTATGCCTGCTTTTTTTTTCATTTCCATTCGCCTGAAAAACCTTTTTCCATCCCTTCACCCTCAGTCTGTGTGCATCTTTTTTTCTGAGGTGGGTTTCTTGTTGACAGCAGATATATGGGTCATGTTTTCTTATCCAATCCATTACCCTATGTCTTTTGATTGGGGCATTTAATCCGTTTACATTTAAAGTTATTATTGATAGGTACTTATTTTTTGCCATTTTTATTCTTTACCCCTATGTTCCTTCTTCGCTTCCTATTTCTTTTTTTTACAGCAGACCCTTTAAAATTTCTTGCATTGCTGGTTTGATGGTAATAAATTCCCTTAGTCCTTTTTTGTCTGTGAAGCTCCTGATTTCACCATCAATTTTGATTGATATCCTTGCTGGGTACAGTATTCTTGGATTCAGACCCTTCCTTTGCATGACTTTGTATATTTCATTCCATTCCCTTCTGGCCTGATGAGTTTCTGTTGAGAAATCAGTTGCTAGTCTGATGGGGGTTCCTTTGTGTGTAACTTTCTGTCTCTCGTTGACCGCTTTTAAGGTTCTTACTTTGTCATTGGTGTTTGCCAATTTAATTTTAATGTGCCTTGGCATCGGTCTTTTGGGGTTCCTTTTGCTTGGGACTCTGTGAGCTTCTTGGATTTGTGTGGGTTTTTTTCTTCCATATATCAGGGAAGTTTTCTGTCATTATTTCTTCAAACAGGTTTTCTATTCCTTGCTCAGTTTCCTCTCCTTCTGGGACCCCTATTATGCGGATGTTGTTTTGTTTCATGTTGTCCCAAAGTTCCCTTAGGCTCTCCTCCTGCTTTTTAACTTTTTTTTCTAGAAGCTGCTCTACTTGGGTATTTTTTCCTACCTTGTCTTCTAGCTCACTGATGTGGTCCTCTGCTTCTTCTAGTCTACTCTTGATGCTTTCTATTGAGTTCTTTACAGCAGCAATGTCATTTTTCATTTCTTCTTGGTTCTTCTTCATTTCCTCTTGGTTCTTGCTCATATTGTCAAATTTGTCTTCCATTCTTTTCAGCCACCTTATGACCATTTCTCTGAATTCTTTCTCTGGCAGGTTGCTTGCCTCCATTTCGTTTACTTCCTTTTCTGGTGATATCTGCTTTTCTTTCATATGCGGGCTGTGTCTTTGTCTCCCCATGGTCTCTCTTCTCTGGGTGTCTGGTTATGTAGTTCTCTTTCTCCTGCGTTGATTTAAAGGCACAAAATACAACACAACCAGGTACAACACACAAGGCACTGAACAGAAATGTATTCACGATATTAATAACCCCAAATAAAGGTGACCACCAGAGAAAGGCAAATTAGGGGAGAGGAGAGAAAGAAGTAGAGGAAAAAAAATAAAGAAGTGCCAAAATGAAATTGGGAAAAGGAAAAAAATAAGTTAAGAGAGAAAAGAAAGAGAATAAGTAAGAAAAGGGGAACAAACTATATATATGGGGAGAAAACTCCAACAGAACAGCCCCTAATCCCAGCAAATGCCAGCAACAAGTACCTGGAGATGAATACAAACTACAAACAACAATTAATATCAAGCAAGGGGAGGAAAAACAGATGCAGCAAACAAAAACAAAGCAAACAAAACAAAACAAAAGAATAAGCAAAACAATCTCACAAACAAGCTTAAAAAATCAATATAATAAATATTCAAGTAAACAATAACATAAGGACATAGAGAAAAACAATTTTTTGGATAGTGAAGACAGCAAAGAGAGAGGTGTGTATGAACTCGGAGCAGGGAATTGGAAATTAGATATATAAGTAGGGTGAAGTTTTAACAGGGGGTAAAAAGAAAGAATAGGGAAAATCTAAAGCAGAAAAAGGGTAAGAGAAACAGGACCACAAAAGGGAAAAAGTTAGGAAGAGAGTGATGGCATAAAGGTAGAGTTGAGATAGAGTAGAATGATGCTAAAGGAAAGATGAAAATAGAATGTAGAACACTAATCTCAAAGTCAAATAAAGAGAAAATAAAATGACACATTTTTTTTAAAAAAGGGTAAAATAGTAGTAGTAATAATACTGATTGAAAATAAAAATGTAATAATTAAAAAGGTAAAATCAAGTGAGGAAAAAAGAAAAAAATTAGTTTCTTAAGTAAAAGATGAAAAAGAAAAAATAAAAAAATAAAAATAAAATGTGCAGTAGTGAAGGTCAATCACTTCCTCTATTGTTCTGTTTGGCACGCCTGTTTCCCAGTCAGGACAGTATTGCAGTTCCCTGTGTTCCACTGCTCCTCAGTGTTGTAAGCCAGTCCTGATTTTTAAGCAGGCAGTGTATCTTACTTTCTTGTATTCCTTTCTTTGTGATTACACAAGAGTCAATTTGTGACTCAGCCCCTGGGTGGCAGTGTTTCTGGGTTGACCTCTGGGTCTATAGGTCCTTTCTAGCCTGTGCTTAGATCCTGCTTTCCCTGTGGCACTCAATACCGGTTTGTGGGAGTGCGCTGCCCCAGAGCTGGTTCTCTGACGGTCACTCCCCGCTCTGATCCCCAGGTTCCAGAAAAACAACTTTCCCCTGCAGTCTCCTAGGGTGTTCCCAACTGGGTGATCCTATGTACTGGGCTCAATAATCAGAAGCAAGGATTCAGAGGAGAAAGCGCAAGTGTGCGAACTCTGGGTCTGCGCGTAAGCCTGCGCAATCCCCTATTCCCCCTTGTGTCCAAGCAGCCGGCACACTCCCAAAATTTTTAGGCTGTCCTTCTGTGTCATATCAAAATGTGTTGCTTTTTAGAGATCCCCTCTGTTAGCAGCTCTGAGGACCCCCTTCCACATTCACGGATCACACCAGCCCCAACAGCCACGGATTTTTCTAGGTGCACACTTCCCCTGGTCCTCCAGTTCCCGCAGTGCATGCGTTTCTCTGTCCTGCTGGGACCAGAGACCTCACCTTATCCCAGGCGAAATCTGACCTTTCCATGGTGGAGTGTAGTTCTCCTCTGAATCTGCGTGTTTGCGCCAATTGGGGACTGGTGCTCTGGAGTTCGCAGCTGTTTGGTGGGTGCCGCAGTTGTAGATGTTCAGGCTTCAGATAACATCCACTTCCCCCTTCAAGATGGCGCGGTCTCCGCGTCCGTGCCAGTGGCTCTGGGAGGGAACCCAGCAGCAGTGAAGGCTGCCCGGTCAGGGGACCCCTATCCAGCAGTCCCTCATCTTCTCCTGGAGTATAGCTGTCCCTTAACACTCCAACAGGCACTCCCTGTACGACCCTCAGCTATTCTTTCTATCTGCTCTGGGACAAGGCTCAGGACACATCTGTCTATTCTGCTGCCATTTTTCCACCTCTGAGGGAATGTTCTTAGACCCAAATGTGACATCCCAAATTGTCAGGTAAAGATGCAAAAAATATATAGATATACAAATATACCCAAAAGTGCAGTCAGAGAGAGTTTGAAGATAATTCTCCCATTTCATAGTTTCTTTCGTCCTCAATTTCAGAATACCAAGTCCTTTTGGCCAATAGAACATTAAATGAATTAATATTCCCCAGGCTTTGGGTCATGTTTCTTATATTTTTATCTTAGGGCTACATGGAAAATTCAACCTCCTTTACAGTGAAACCACAGCATAAAAATGAGAAACTACTTCTTTCTAATTAGTTGTAGAAATGATTTCTTGTTAGCCCTCTCCCTACAGAAACTCTTCAAAGATGCTTCACTGTGGTTAGCCCCGTGCAGAGGGAAGACAAGAGGTGGTTGGCCTCAGTGTTGAAGTCATTCATATGCAGGCATCTTCAAAAGTAGAAGGAAAATACAATCTTTGTTGGTGAATTTGTTTATTATTGAAATGTTGCATCTAAAGTGAAACAACATATTCAGGACTGGCTTTCCTTTGAGTTACAGTTGAAAATTGGAAATGTCTGTTATAAATGTGTGGGTGGGTTTTCTGGTCTATTCAAAGAGGGAGTCCCCAAAGTAGTGTATCCTATATAATAAAAGAGTAATATGCAAATTTACTGTCACTCCAAGACACAAGATGGCTGCCCCCATGTGGACACAAGATGGCCGCCACAAGATGACTGGCAAGGGAGGGCATTTGGGGGGACCAGGCCTGCAGGAGAAGGCAGTTGTGGGTGATCAGGCAAGCAGAGAGAACAGTTAGGGGTGACCGGGCCGGCAGAGGAGGGTAGTTGGGGGAGACCAGGTCAGCAGGGGAGGGCAGTTGGGGGAGAAAAGGACTGCAGGGGAGGACAGTTGGGGGGCAGGCCTACAGGGGAGAGCAGTTGGGGGGGACCAGGCCTGCAAGGGAGGGCAGTTGTGGGGGACCAGGCCTGCAGGGAAGGGCAGTTGTGGGGGACCAGGCCTGCAGGGAAGAGCAGTTGGGGGGGACCAGGCCTGCAGGGGAGGACAGTTGGGGGGACCCAGGCCTGCAGGGGAGGGTAGTTGGGGGGGAGTAGGCCTTCAGGGGAGGACAGTTGGGGGGGACCAGGCCTGCAAGGGAGGGCAGTTGCGGGCGATCAGGCCAGAGGGAGGGCAGTTAGGGGTGGCTGGGCCAGCAGAGGAGGGCAGTTGGGGGAGACCAGGCCAGCAGGGGATGGCAGTTTTGGGGGACCAGGCCTACAGGGGAGGGCAGTTGGAGGGGGCCAGGCCTGCAGGGGAGGGCAGTTAGGGGTGACGAGGTCGGCAGGGGAGGGCAGTTAAGGGTAATCAGGCCGGCTGATGAGCAGTTAGGTGTCGATCAGGCTGGCAGTGGAGTGGTTAGGGGGTGATCAGGCTGGCAGGCAGAAGCAATTAGGGGCAATCAGAGGCAGGCAAGTAGTTGGGAGCCAGCAGTCCTGGTTTGTGAGAGGGATGTCTGACCACCCGTTTAGGCCCACCAGGATTGGGCCTAAACAGGCAGTGGGACATCCCTCAAGGGGTCTCAAATTGGAGAGGGTGCAGGCTGGGTTGAGGGACCTCCCCCCACCCCCACCCCGTGCATGAATTTCATTCACCGGGCCTCTAGTCTAGCCATAAAGTCCATAGCGTTTGTTTAGTAGGATATACCTCTGAAATCAACGATTGTGTCTTAATGATAATAGATAGCATTTAATGAATAGCATACACATATGTGCAAGAATTATTTTCTCCAGAAAAAACACACACACACAACAATGGAAATAGCTTCCTATCGACAAGGACTCTACAAGTCTCTGAATTCTTTATAGAAATGGTTAGTAACAGGCTGGGATAGATTTTTTAAAGAAGAGTATTCCATTGGCTTTGAAGTTAAAATATCAATATATAAAAATAATTATTTCAAGATCCAATAGGTGTGTGCAAAAATGAGAAATATTTGAAGGTATTAAAGTTACTTAATATATCCTTTCTAAAAACTGTAACAAACTAAGTTCTCTTAACTGGCCTTAAAAGTCTTTGTTTTCTTCCTCCAATAATTTTCTTAGTGCTCTTCTGAGATGTCTTCAAGTTCTGCATAGGTCTCAGAATAATAATTCATGCAAGAAATTATCAGTGATGACCTCTTGGAGAAGACATTCAGTAAGTATGCTGCTTACTTTTTAAATAATCCTATGCTGATTGGGTTCACAATTCATTTTAACAATCACCAGATTTTTTCCCCTGTCATAATAAGTCCTTTATTTTCCAATCTACAGTCCCCTCCAGGTAAATGACTCAGCACTCATTTCCTTAAATTTTAATTCTGTTTAATTCCAAATATATTTTTATAAAGGTCATTTTGACCAGATTTGAGAGATATTTCATCATAGATATAAATAATCCAGATGATGGATGAAATCATGTCTATGGTCCCTTTCCAGCTCTGACATGCATGGCCTTCTGCGGGGACAGTCAAGTCTTAGTTATAATCATACATTACAACCTTCCTTTTTATCCTAGTTCCCAAGTTCTATAAATCAAAATTAATTTAATAAACTATTTTAGATTCATCACTTTCTTTTTCAAATTCTGGGTAGAAAATCTTTTCTTTACTAACCTTCTAAATCGATCATTATTCTTGAAAGTAAGAGTATATGTCTACTTAGTGTTTGTATGGATTTTTCCACAGTCCAACTGCACAGACCCCTGTGAAGCTAATCTTTTCTTAACAATATACATACCTTTTTTTTTTTTTTAATCTGATGCTATCTTCCGAACATACCTTCATAAGTGATTCCACCAGCCTGCTTAACGTCCTGTGGTGGGGAACAGGGAGAGCATCTCCTCCTCCCGCTCTGCCAAGTTTGTTCCCTGGCTGAAAGCTTACTTGGGAAGCCTCCTGGAGCAGCAGTGGGCAGGATGAATGCCTTGGCTAGCTGCACGCAGACTTTCCAAGGTGCCAAGTTATTCATCCCTCTACTGTGCCAGAGTCCTCTGCTAGGATCTGTGTACAAGGAGATGTGGCTTCCCCTCAGCCCTTCGAGAGATTGAGTTTGATAATGGCTTCGAACATGAGTTTGAGAACACCACACTGGACCTGATAAAAAAAAAAGGGGGGGGGGCCCCAGCCCGATCTGTCACCCTACCTGGTTTCTGAGAGGCATAGAATGCACAGGAGAAACTCTCTTGGTTTCTCCCAAATGTGGACTGGACAAGCCTAGGAGGTCTACTTGGCTCAGCTGAAAGAAAGAGCCTCACCAAAGGTTCTCATCTAGTCATTGCTGGAACCTACATGAAGGTGGAAGTAAGAAAATAATTCTAGAGTCTCCCTTGGAATATTTCTAACTTTTAAAATATTTTTATTGACTTCAAAGAGGAAAAGAGAGGGAGAGAGAGATAGAAACATCAGTGATGAGAGATAATCATTTATTGGCTGCCTCCTGCACACCCCCACTGGGGATCGAGCCCACAACCCAGGCATGTGCCCTGACCAGGAATTGAACCGTGACCTCCTGGTTCAGAGGTCAACACTCAACCACTGAGCTATGCTGGCTGGGCTATTTTAGATTTTTTTTTTTTTACCCTACAGAGATAAGGAGCTCCAGAGTATTTTCAGCAGAGACTTTAACCGTTAAAGGAATAAAGGAACGAGGTTCTCTATATGACAACTAGCCTAAGATCAGGCTAAAATTAAAGGCAATCCAATAGTCTCATTACACTGTTTAGCCCTAGCTACTTTCATTCTGCTCTTCTTTAGGAGTTGGGAAAATTTACTCTGAAGATGCTCTTATAGGGCTTCAGATCCAGCCCTCTTATTTCTGGTGGATATAGGGATATGGACAGAGATGGGAAGTACTAATCTCATAAACAACATTGTATTTTCCTTCATATCCTAATAGAATGTGTTCCTGCATTTTCATTCTCAGTGAAAATTTGTTTTATGTAAAAAAAAAAAGAAGTTTTTTACCTAAAAATGTTTTCCATATGAATAGAAAAAAATTTAAAAATTTTAAATTAGTGTCAACTTACAAGTAATAACAAGTGTTTGAGAGGTTATGGAGAAAAAGGAATCCTCATTCACTGCTGCTGGGGATGTAGACTGGTACAGACTATGGAAAACAGTATGGTGGTTCCTCAAAAATTTAAGACTAGAGCTACCACATGACCCAGCAACCCCTTTCTGGGTACCTACCTAAAATTTTTTTCTTTTTATAAAATATATTTTTATTGATTTCAGAGAGGGAGAGATAGAGATAGAAACATCAACGATGAGAGAGAATCATTGATCGGCTGCCTCCTGCACATCCCCTACTGGGGATTGAGCCTGCAACCTGGGCATGTGCCTTTGACCAGAATCGAACCTGGGACCCTTCAATCCTTGGGCCGACTCTCTTCCCACTGAGCAAACCGGCTAGGGCAATTTTTGAAAACATGTATTCGCTAAGCTATGTGCACCACTATGTCCACTGCAGCATTATTCACAGTGGTGAAGACATGGAAACAATCAAAGTGTCCTTTGATAGATAATTGGATAAAGAAGATGTGGTCCATACATACAATGGAATACTACACAGCCATACGAAAAGATGAAATACTGCCATTTGTGACAATATGGATAGACCTTGAGAATATCATGCTAATTGAAATAAGTCTGACAGAAAAAGTCAAGAACCATATTTCACTCATATGTGGAATATAAAACTGAAAGCAACAAATGAACAAACAAGCAAAATAAACAAGTAAAAACTCATAGACACAGACAATTATATGGTGGTTACCAGAGGAAAGGGGGTGAGAGGGTAGTAAAAGGTAAAGGGGATCAAATATATGATGATGGAAGTTGATTTGATTTGGGTAGTGGGCACACACAATGCAATATTCAAATGATGTATCACAGAATTGTACACTTTAAACCTATATAATTTTATTAACAAGTATCACCCCAATAAATTTAATTTAAAAATTAAATAAATGAAAATCAGTGTCAAATTAGATTTTTGAAAACCTGACAAGCAAATATTCAGAATCAGGAGCCGGCATAACTTTTGTGCGGTGTCAAAAGTAAAGCTTCAAACAGAAAGAGATTCAAACTGTACCCTCTACAATAGAAATCGATTTCATATTAAGGAGGGGTAAAATCTAGACTCAAGATTTTGAAGCCGAACTACGAATTCTCCCACTGCTCCAACCAAACATTAACACAAGTGTTACTCAGTCCTTTTCATGGGCACAGCTCTATCCTTTTTAGTGCCATGTGGGAGTGAAGCTAACAATGCTTCTCTGTTCAGGAGGCAAATCTATTCTTCAGCTGGAGGAATAATGAGTGTGGGCAGGTTCAGTTAGAGAAGGTGTAATGTTCACTCTAACATCTATCATTCAAAATACAAGTAAATTCATGCAGACAGGCAAAGGAGCCCTACTCTCAGAATTGCACAGAATCAGGTACAGACTCTGATGAATCTTATATCCCCGTCATATAGCAAGACTTTCCTTTATTAAACACTCCTATTATAATGACTGAGGAGTAAGCAAGTTCTATGAGGTCTCACAACAGGATATGTAGAGAGCAGAAGCTGCATAGATTTAGGGCTGCATTAAAAAGAAAGAGAAAAATTATAAAGCATGTGGCACTCCTCCAGCAAATTCTCATTATTAGCAAGGTAGGACTTGATTAACATTGATTTATTATTAATTTTAAAGTAGTTTAAGGTAGGGTGGTATAGAGATTATATTGCCAAAAAAGAAAATCTTTGTAGCTCCCATATGCTTTCATTGGGAGTAGAATTTAGTTTGAGAACTTTCTGGAAAGAAATTTGATATTACGAATCAGGAGCCTTAAAATATCCAAACCCTTTGATATAGTAATTCTATTTTTAGGAAACTACCCAAATAGAATAATCAGAAAAATAGGCAAAGATGTATGTGCAAAGGTAACAATGAAACATCATTTATATAATAGGCAAAAGAATAAAAATCAAAGGAGATCCCAAATGATAGATTGGTTAATTCACAGGTCAGCACACATTTTCTGTAAAGGCTTGAAGAGTAAATATTTTAGGCTTTACACACAACTATTACTCTGTCATTGTGGTGGGAAAGCAACAGAGGCAATAGTAAGTCAGTGAACATGGCTAGGTTCCAATAAAACTTTATTAAGAGACTGAAATGTGAATGCATATAATTTTCAAATATTGTGAAATGTTATTCTTCTGATTCTTTTCAACAATTTAAAAATGTAAAAAACATTCTTAGGTCCTGGGTTTTACAAAAACAGGTGGCAGACCAGATTTAACAACCACTGGCTTAAATTCAAACATCATTATTAAATTTTTATGTTCATTATTTAATATGAGTCAAAATTACACAATTGAGGGAGAGGAAGGAGAGAAGGACGGAGAGGAAGAGGAGGGGAGACTGGAAGCTAATAAGCCAAATACTTATAGTAGTTATTTCTAGGTTGAGAAATTATAGATGATATGGATTTATTATTTTTTTTATACTTTTGGATTTTTCAACAAGAATGTATATATTATTTTATAATTCAAAGTGATACTTTAAGGAGAACTTTTTTGGCTCAAAGAATTCATTTCTTTCTCATTCTTTAGGCATTACTCAAACATTGGCCTTTCTGAAATTCTTGACAAAGTGCACACTGTTTTCTAGCAATAACTTTTAAACAACACCATTTTATTAAACATAAGATAACAATTCACTTACTTTTAGGGGCATATTATTTTTAAAATTAAATAACTTAGGTCTTAGCCCCAAAGTCAGAGTCTGTCTTCCTTCCTTTTTCATTTCCCTCCCAGCTGTGTGCACCCCTCAGCCTTTCCCTAGCGACTTGGCAAGTTCATGCTGCCCTAACTCCCCCGCGCTGGCATGGGAACACCTCCGACTATTTCACCCTACCTACACCCAGCAGAGTGTCTCAGATGCACCCATCTAACCTCAGATGCTCACATTCCATCATCTCTAGCTCACCTGTTATTGGCCCACAGTCAGTGGTTATATACCGGATAGTGGGCTGATTTTGTCAGACCTTCAGAAATACCTTTATATTTATTTTAACAGGAAGTTTGGAATCTGAATATCTTAACTCCATTGAAAAATTAGCTGATGGGTAAATTTCAGGCATCCAAGCCAGGATTTCCCAAGCATATTTCACAAACACTTGTCCTATGACATATTGCATGGGGGCGGAGGGAGGGTGGGAACCAAGATCTGTGTTCATATCATTTTGAGAGATGCTGCATATAGTATTTGTATGCAAAAATGCATACATTTTTGAGACTCAAAATTCATATTAGCACATGAAAGGCTTTGCAAAGTCCAAACGTAAAGATGCCAATTTAACTTTGTGCAAGTCATAGTGTTCTAAATTTATTTTTAGCCTCCTCGCCTCCCCCCCCCCCCCCCACACGCCTTTTGTTTGAAGAGGAACACTTAAACATAAAGCAGACAGCAGACGGCAGTGTTTCCAAGGACCGCTCTTGGGAATACCCTGACCTGGCCAATAAAATAGCTGAGTTGGAATGGGGTGGGTAGAATAGGCTCTAGAGTTCCTCTAATCGCTTTGCATTGAACTATGATGGTCTCAGACTCTGAATCACACCCTTCCTGGCCTGGGGTGCACTGTATTCTCCCCATGCTTCATCATTACTCTCTTTGCATTTCTACTTAACAACTGAGTTCTTTCTACTCCCTTCTTCTCCACCTGCTGCTTTTTCTTCTAACAGTCTCACGGACTCCCTGCCACAGGTGCTTTCACTCTAGTACATGGCCATTATTGCTGAATGTTCACTCAGCAATTGTGTATTTAAATTGACATTAAAATCACCATAGCTTCCCTTGGCTGCTGCCAAAAATTAGCATATGTTTTCAGTATTATGAGACACACACAGCTGACATTTTTTAAAATTACATCGTATCTATAAAAACATATGTATCCAACTGTGGTGAGATTAGATGATCCCAAATTTATTTTTCTAAGAATTGAGCACATCCAATATACTCTTCTCTGAATGCATCTCATTGTTTCTATTTTGGCAATATCTTTCAAATATCCAACCACCAGGAAGAGTTATGCATTAACCTATAATTCAATTAATAGCTTCTTAGAAAAACTTGTACTTCTCCCAAAAGCTAATTTCTATAGCTAGGCTGAAAGTAAATAGTTAGAATATTGCTGCTACTGTCACAAAACCAATTATTCCAGATTGCAAATATGTGCCTTTTATAGCTAAAGCTCAAAGAAACACATGGTCAGTTTAGCATTTGTCCATTTCCAAGCCACAACATGATATCCTGGATTTGTTCTGGTCATTTTCAAATAAGTCTTATTACCAAGGAGCAAAGACATACTTTTTCATATTAACATTTGTATTCTGACCTACTACCGCCCCACCATACACACTCAGCAGGTTTCAAATTAAACAACAGTGAGAAAGATAGAGAGTTGGAACCGAATAATGAGTCTGATTTAACGGGAGAATATTATTCATGAATGCAGGCTTAAGTTAAATTCTTTTTTCTCCTCCCTCAAGGAATGACCCTGAACCTGATTGAGGGGTTCTTCTGTAACCATGAATGTCACTCACAAGGAAGCCTCCATGAAGTTGTGAGACAGTATTATATTATTACAGACAATGTGGAAACTCCAAGGAGGATTTTTGAGAAAGTAGAAGTAGAAGGCAATTTTCTTCTCAAAGAAGAACCTTTTTGGGGTAAAATTTGCTCTAAATAGTAAAAGCAAGTTTTATGTGCCTAAATAAATTCCTCTGGCTTTGGGTTTTTTCTTGAAATGTCCTTGTCTTCATTTTTTATAGAAAATAGGAGTTAACTATAATTCCACTACAAATCCAAAGATCACTGATGGTCTTTGAAGCCTCAACCTCTCAGATCTCATCTCCCAACACTCTTCTTCCATTTACTCTGCTTTGGTCATAATATCACTCACTTGCACAAACCTAAGAATGGGTGTCTCCTTCAATTCTGCACCCTAGCTCCTGCATGCTTGCCTCACCCATAGACATGACCCTGACCCAGAAGCTAATATTGTAGTCAGGAAGCTTAATCATTGTATTAGTAAGGATGAGTTAAGTTAAGCTGCAATAACAAAGAAGTCCTATAATTCTGCTGGGCTTAACTCAAGGAAGGATTGTTTCTTGCTCTCAGTACAGGCAGGTTAGCTGGAGTCTCTGCTCCACTTAGGGAACTGAGTGATAGCAGCTCTACCATGTTGTATCCCATCCATCTGAAACATGTAGTCTCTGGTCACTGCAGTAGAAGAAGAATATAGAGTTTACAGTGACCTCAGCCCATCAGTGACACGTCACTTCCTTGATTTCAATGTCCAGAACTACAAGAGGACTGGGAGGTAGAGGAAAGAAAGTGAAATGTTTGATAAACTTTATTGTCTCTGCTGAATGCATATATACAAATAGCTGCAACTAAATATACTATCTAATAAAAGAGTAATATGCAAATTAACCATCACTCTGCTACACCCACAAGCCACGCCCACAAGCCACACCCACCAGCCAATCAGGAGCGAATATACAAATAAACCCAACCAAGATGGCTATGGCCACAGAGAGCAGGAGGGAGGCTTGGGTTTCCTGGGCAATGGAGGAAGCCAAGCTTTCTGCCTGCCCTGGCCGGCCTAGGCCTCCACTCAAGGCTACAAAGTGTCAATGATAGAAGATACATAAACCCAAACAGAAATGGCAGCAGCCTTGAAGCTGGAAAGAGCAGGAGGCTAGGGTTGCCCCCGGCGATGGAGGAAGCCAAGCTTTCCGCACACCCTGGCAGGCCCAGGCCTCGCTTAAGGCTACAAAGTTTCAATGATAGAAGATACATAAATCCCAATAGAAATGGCTGCCGCCATGGAGCAAGCAGAAGGCTTGGCTCCAATCCAGGCTACAAAGTTTCAATTGTAGAAGATAAATAAACTCCAGGTACCAGGGCCTCTGCTTGGGTCGCCAGGGGGCGTGGCCGGCCTGCAAACCACCACAGGCCCCTCGCCCAGGCCGCCCCACGCCCCAAGGGAACCCCCACCCTGATCCGGGACACCCTTCAGGGCAAACCAGCTGGCCCCCACCCATGCACCAGGCCTCTATCCTATCTAATAAAATAGTAATATGCAGATTGACCATCACTCCAACACACAAGATGGCTGCCCCATGTGGTCAAAGATCCTGCCCCCATGTGGACACAAGATGGCTGCCACAAGATGGCCAGCAGGGGAGGGCAGTTGGGAGGGACCAGGCCTGCAAGGGAGGGCAGTTGTGGGCGATCAAGCCTGCAGGGGAGGGCAGTTAGGGGTAACCAAGCCGGCAGAGGATGGAAGTTGGGGCAACCAGGCCTGCAGGGAAAGGCAGTTGGGAGGGACCCAGGCCTGCAGGGGAGAGCAGTTGGGGGGGACAAGGCCTGCAGGGGAGGGCAGTTAGGGGCAAACAGGCTGGCAGGGGAGCAGTTAGGCATCGGTCAGGCTGGCAGGGGAGTGGTTAGGGGGTGATCAGGCTGGCAGGCAGAAGCGGTTAGGGGCAATCAGGAAGGCAGGCAGGCGAGCAGTTGGGAACCAGCAGTACTGGATTGTGAGAGGGATGTCCGACTGCCCATTTAGGCCCAATCCCAGTGGGCAGTCGGACATCCCTCGAGGGGTCCCAGATTGGAGAGGGTGCAGGCTGGGCTGAGGGACACACACCCCCATGCATGAATTTCGTGCAGCAAGCCTCTAGTAACCGTTAAAAGTTTTAACTATTAATGCCTCCAATTCCTCAAATCTATGCTCTTTCTTATCCCCAGGTTTTCAAATGTAATAATGATCCTACTGTTTAGTATACTCACAAATGTACTCCACTATCAAATCCTACACTTGGCTACTCAACACTCAGGTCTTGGCTCAGACAGCATTTTTTTTTTTTTTTGAGAATCTTTAAATAATCCCCCTTAGTTCAACCTAGATCCTTCTCTTATATACTTTCCCCCACAATGATAGCTAGCATTTGTTACCTACTCTACATCAGGTACTCTCTGAGCACTTTCCATATAATTCTCACAATAGGCCAATGAAGTGGTGACTTAGCCCAAGTTTCCTAAAAAAAAACATAGTTTTACCCCAAAGCATATATGTTAGCCCTGTATTAGGTGGGTGACCCAGGGAGGCAGGAGGGTAAGAAGAGGGCAATGAAGCAGGGAAAGGCAGAACATATATTAGGGACTGGGATATATACTTGGCCATAGCTTTGTGACAAGCTGGGTGCTCATAAGAAATCAAGAGGGATTTAGAGAGAAAAAAAAAAAAAAAGGCACTAACCACTGTGTCTCTGAGAAGTCCATCCCATCTACAATTAGGCCAGGGCAGCCACTGCAGGCTCCGGGTCTGCAATAGTGGCAGCAGCCTGGACCCATGCCTAAGGGAAGAGGACGAGCTGTTATAGGACAGCTCCAGCTAGAAAGTAAGGTGAGGACATGCATCTGGGGTGGCCCACACACTGAAAACAACAATATTTCTTTCGGTAGTTGTGATTTGTCTCCAGTTTTCAGATGATGACACTCATGCACAGAAATATAAAAATTTCAACAAGATGACACAGCTAGAAATGAACATAGGCAGGATGCAAACCAAGGAAAACTGGCCCCCAAACATATGGTCTCAACCACTACAATGCCACAAAAATGCAAACCCCAGAAAATTAAAAACTACTTTGTCCCCAGCACCTATCACAAATATAAAATCTGACATAGTAAACACCCAATAAATATTTACTGAATAAATTATAAATAAGTGATGTTTCAAAAAAGGTTAAAAAATCAGGAAGAAGGCAAGATTACATTTTATGGGGTTGGTCTCAAAGGTTCCTCAGCAGAAGTCACATCTGAGCCAGATAGCCTGGAAATTTAGAGAAAAGTCTGACCCAGGGGAACAAAGACTATATTTGGAGGTTGCAGTTTTACTGAAATAGAGGATTGAAATAGGGGAGTGGTGGGAGATAAGGTTTAAAAAGTACATTGGCATCAACTTGTAGAAGCTTTGCCATCTTCAGGTTGAACAAGCTGCTTAAGTTAGAGAGAAGTTAAGAATCGTGCGCATTCCAAATGCATGTCTCACTTGTAGCAATGCCCACAGCCAGGGAAGCGAAGAGTACGCCCCAGAATACACCCAAATCATGATTCATTTAAGCCACGTTTTATTCTGTACTGCAGGAACCCACCATTGCTCATTTTGTTCTAGGAAACAACTCTATTTTGTTGTTACCCAAGTTTCTATGTCTTACTATGAAGCTGTGTTCTTGTTTTTATCAGGAGAAATAGAAAACAGCTGCCGAACATTCTCTTTATAATAAGCTTTATACAATTCAGGCAGTTATTTAAATATTTTCCTGATATTTGATCATTAACCCAGCACACAGCATAAACAATAGTGTAAGAAATCTTAGAGGAAATAACAAACGATAACTTTGGCTTTAGAAAATGAATTACACTCTCTCTCTCTCTCTCTCTCTCTCTCTCACACACACACACACACACACACACACACACACACTTTTTAAAATCTATAAAGAATGAAATTATATTCCTCTATGGGATGACTCCTCGTTTATAATGTTTTCCTTGTGAAACGTAAAGCAGTGTCTTTATGATAGATGAAGCCTCTCTGGAACTGATTACAACACACATGGGAAGCAAATTGCTGAAATAAATTTTTATTTAACATGAACCTTTCAAATAGATCCACAAGAGTTTCATTATGCTTCCATTTGCATTTCCATTTAGTTAATGCCCTCATCATAGACAAGAGCAATATAAATAGAATAATCTCAAATCACCCTTCTGCCACTTAGTTCTTATCCTACCACTTCTGTCCTACGCATCTTGTCCATCCTGGAAACCATCTCCTGGTTTTCCTTTTACCTCTATGGCTGCTTCTTCTCAGTCTCCCTTGGAATGCTTATTCCTATTCACCCAACCACTTACTGTTAGAATTCCTCAAAGATCAATCCTAGACACCCTCATCTTTCCATCCCAGACTGTCTCCCTAGAAAATCACATTCACATGACTCACAAATTTGTATATTTCAAGACCTGGCTCCTGGAGTACATGTAACTAATTGCCAATGTGACATTTCTGCCTGGATGTCTGCACCATCATCTAGAACTCAACATATCAAAAACTGAATCTGTGGTACATGATTCAACCTGACCCTACTCTGGTGTTCTCTCTCATCTCTTTCTCCTTTACTCCCTATACCTAATCTAACAATCTACTCACCACATCCTATAAATGTGATCTCCTAAATATTTCTAATCTATCCATTTCTATGCTTTATCACCACCATTAACCTAGTCCAAGATACTGAAACAGGATGTTGAGTGGGATTTCCTTGTTGCCCAGGAGTCATCAGTAGTTCTTGGTGAAGTCTTTTCCCTTCTTTACCCACAGGGATGGGTCGGTACCTATCACAGCACAGTGAGGGAGAGACTATAAAAGAATCACTCAGAGAATTGGAGATGCCTATATGAAGGGGATACTGGCATCTCATTCCATAGTGGATATCTGCTTATATAGAGGTCTTATGGATTTTGCCCACTGGGCTTATTTGAACAAGAGGAAAATACAGTTGGAGTGAGACAGCTGGACTAAAACTGGCCGGCAGTGTAACAGTTTACAAACTATTTAAAAAAAAATCAAGAATGTGTGAGTTTGCCATGGGTCAAGTGGATGCCCTACAACCCTTGATGGGGTCCCCAGGCACAAAACATTCTAGAATGGACTGCCCAGGGCAGAAGCTAAGTGGGGAGTTGGAAGATGTAATAGAATATATGCAAGTTCTTCCTGGGGAACTAGAATTTGGATGTTTTTCCACACAGGATTCACCACAGGTTAGTCAATGTTAGTCCAAATAAAACGCAGGGACCAGCAGCTCAAGGACTATAATAGAACCAACCAAGGAAGAGACACTGCCCTCTGTTCCCTCCTTCCTCCCCACCCCACCTATCAGAAGGACATGATTCAAGGGCAGACTATGATACTCCACACCCCCATAACAAGTGAGTCTAAATTCTAGTTCAAAAACATTTGTCACATAAACAAATGCTGTAGATAATTCCTTTACTTAGAGAAGGCTCTATATCCCACGGTTCACATGTGGACAGGCCTGCTTCTACCTGCATCGTTTAATTCGGTCTCTTTATGGGCTTCTGCCAGGTGCACAGGGATGCTTCATATTTTTCACTCTACTTGCTGATGACAACATTTTAGAAAAAGATCCCTCCTAGGTAGTTTGAAAACATTAAATAAAATGATTGATGCTACCCGGAGACTTACAGTGCGATCTTTTGTAGTAAGAAAATTAAATTCCATCTACCTATGAGAAGAAAAATTAAGCAAATACACACAACCAAAGTTCCATCAAAGGCTGATTTAGTAAGAAAGGCTTACAAATCCTTTTTTAGCTGTCACTGCAGCCTTTCTACCAGTGCTTTTAATGAGGCAGCTTTTCTCTGGGTAACCAACGCAGGCCTGTGATCTACCTAAATGTGCCAACACAACTAAGATTTATAGCTTCATTAGTGCTGATGACAAAAGACATAATCAGTCAATGTTATATGAGGTCATGGTCATTGTTCCCACCAAAAATCAAGGGGAAAGTAAAACTTCAAACTGTAGTGAGAAACCAGCTTCGTAAATGTCAGAAACATCTAATATCAAATTGGAAAATGTAACCTTTTCAGAAAGTACAGAACATTTCTGACCAGGAATCTGTAAACTATAGCCCATGGATCAAATCAGGGCTGCTGCTTGTGTTTGTAAATAAAGCTTTATTCAACACGGTCCTAGTGATTCATTTACATATTATCTACAGGTGCTTTCATACTGAAACAGCACAGTTGAGTAGCTGTGACAGAGACTGTGTGGCCTGCAAAGCCTAAAATATTTACTACTTGTCATTTTACAGAAAACATTTGCTAATTGCTGCCCTACCTGAAATGCAATCTCTCTAGTTAGGCACAGCCTTGGGCAAACTACGGCCCGCGGGCCGGATCCGGCTATTCTATCCGGTTCTCTTGCTCTCCCCTCCACTCCTTTACTTTGAATTTATATTAGTTCACACAAACACTCCATCCATGCTTTTGTTCCGGCCCTCCGGTCCAGTTTAAGAACCCATTGTGGCCCTCGAATCAAAAAGTTTGCCCACCCCTGGGCTAGAACGACTGCTCTCCTTTGAAAGAAAAGTACCAGAGTACTTGGACCTTTTTAGGGTATGATTCATTTAGACAATGATAGGTGGATAGGTGGATAGATAGATAGATAGATAGATAGATAGATAGATAGATGATAGATATTCTACCCACATGTAACGTTTTCATTCATACCATCTAAAACAAGCATGTCAAACTCAAAAGCTAACATGGGCCAAATAAACAAGGTTTAAGTTTATGTGGGCCACAAAAAAAACCCAAAAGATTCAATTTTCATAGAAACATAGGTTTCTTTCAATAGAGATATGTTGAATACAAAGGGCTGAAATAAATGAGTAATCATTAACATAAAATAATAGAACATTTTAATAAAAATTAATATTTTTTCTTGAACATTAACTTACCAGACACTGAATAACTACACAAATTAATAAGCATAACGCAAATAAACCTATTTTTCTTGTTCTCCGAAAGTAAAATATTTCCTGTTGCGCAACCAAACAAGTCAGTACAAGACTAATGACTCGGCAATCGGCTACTAGAATATTCACTGCTAGTATTAGCGGAGAGAAATGGTACGCCTGCGCGTAAGGCACGTCAGGAAAATGAATGCAACACAATTATAATAATCAGTCATTAACAAACGTTGTAGTTCGTTAATAATTATATTTAACAGGATATTGTAAAAATTAAGTTACAAAATTTTTATTAAAACATTTCTTACATACCGTTATGTTGTCTGGGCCGCAAAAATATTCGTTGTGGGCTGCATGCGGCTCACGGGCTGCGAGTTTGAAATGCTTGATCTAAAGGAAATGATAGAAGGACATTGGAAGTGCTTTAGTAATCTCATTTTAAGTCATTTTTATTCTTTAAAGAATGTATTTGATGAAGATTATCTACCTCAACTATGTTCAGGAAAAGGAAATAATTTCACCATTCTTTTCCTTTGCACAGTTAACTATTAACAGACTTAGTCATCTCTACACATTTTCTACTTCATATACTAGTAGCTCAGACCTGAATGTAAATAGTTTAAAAATTCCTGGCTGGGTGGCTCAGTTGGTTGAAGCATCATCCCATACACCAAAAGGTTGCAGGTTCGATTCCTGGTCAGGGCACATACTTAGGTTGTGGGTTCGATCCCTGGTGGAGATGTGTACAGGAGGCAACCAATCAATGTTTCTCTCTCACATTGATGTTTCTCTCTCTCACTCCCCTCCCCCTTCCACTCTCTCTAATCCTATATAATAAAAGGCTAATATGCAAATTTTCACCTTGACTGGGAGTTTGACCAGGAGTTTGACGTGGAGTTCAACCAAGGGGGTGAGGCTGGCCCACCAACTGCCCACACACCCCCCACTAGCCCCACCCCCGATCAGTCCCTGATCGGGGGTGGGGCTGGCCGACAAACCGCCCGCAGCCCCTCCCCCCAGCCAGCCTGGCCCAATTGGCCCTGAATTCATGCACTAGGCCAGTGGTCGGCAAACTCATTAGTCAACAGAGCCAAATATCAATAGTACAACGATTGAAATTTCTTTTGAGAGCCAAATTTTTTAAACTTAAACTTCTTCTAATGCCACTTCTTCAAAATAGACTCGCCCAGGCCGTGGTATTTTGTGGAAGAGCCACACTCAAGGGGCCAAAGAGCCGCATGTGGCTCACGAGCCGCAGTTTGCTGACCACGGCACTAGGCCTCTAGTAATCAATAAAAAACATAGCCTCAAGTGAGGATTTTTTAAACTTACACTTGACTTTAAGGAACAGACTAGGAGTATCCTCTTTAACACCTCTCCCAAATAGGGGTGTAGATTATTAACTTGGTTCTCAATATGGCACATATTCACTAAAAAATGTTTTATCCTGCACATCACCTACAATACAAAGGTGTATGCCACAGGAGTCAGGTGCGAGCAACAGAGAGAGAGTCCTCCTTTGTTCACAAGTTAAGTATCTCTGGTTTTTCATACCCTTGCAGTGGGCAGGCCTATTCTGGCCACTAACTTGCTCCCATTTGTGACTGACAGGTAAGCATCTTTCTATGTCACCCAGGCCTTACTGGGACTGTGTCCATTGTCTAGTCCCTTTCCCCAGCGATCTGCAGGGGTCAGACTTGGAAAATGTTAACTGCAGCTTTTTGGCAAAGCTGTATAAATGATATGTGTATATTATCTAGTCTCCCCTTTACACCTTTTCTGTTAACAATAACTAGTTTATTATAATGGTATCAAATGGACATAATTTGCCACTTTGAACAATATTATTATTTCATGCTCCAACAAATAAAAGATACTCCATAGGCCTTTAATATTGATGAGAATTATATAAAAACTTGTGATAATTAAATAATAATTTAAGTAGGATCTTCTGTATAATTAGTTGCCTTTGTATAATTGGTGCAAATATCATCATTTCGTTGTCATAACTATCAATCTGTGTCTTATTAACCAACCTCACATCTCATCTGAATTCATAAACCATTACTGACATTGTTATAGTTCACATGATTATGTGAAACTTTTTTAGTATTCTTTTTTTAATAAGAATATTTAATATCTGAAATGATTTACCCAAAGGTGATAAAAAAAATGTGGATTTCTAAGATAAGCGGTTTCAGGACATTTAAAAACCTTCTACACAGTTGCAAAAAAAGCTATATGAATTGATGTGTTTTTATAAATTATTATGTTTGTTGATCTCAATAGAAATGACTAGTACATATGTTAGATATTACACATGCATAGTAACCATAATAAAAATACCTCTTGATTAAATTACAATGCCTGCTAGAGTTATGGTAACTGTGATAACAAACAAATCTTCAAATGTATAATGGGTCAAGTATTATAGAAGCCTGATGCTACACCAGACCCCACTCCACCATGGACGGGAAACTCTGGACACTGCCCTACTTTTGCCTCTGCTGGAGCCCCAGCTGCATATTTTCCAGGACTGGTTTACCCAAGAAATATAATTCCACGCCAATAAAAAACATTCACTCTCCTGTGCAAGTATTAGAAAATTCATTTTCTAAAGATATCATAGGAACCCCACTCCCACGAGTGTCAGGGAAAAATGGACCTACTGATTTCTCCAGCAACACTTCATAACTGGACTTTACTTAAAAACAATTTTGGATAGTTTGTGCCACTTTCATCTTCCCTTCCACATAAGAATTCTTACCACCACTCTCCTCTCCCTTGAGCATTAGGTCTGGCTCATTCAGTTTATGTGGCTAGGCTAACAGAAATGGTGCAGTGTTCACAATACTGTGAAACAACTGCATGGGGGTTACACTTCATGATTTCAGAAAGCATTCCAGCTCACACATCCCTGTGCGAAGCCAAAAGGGAGCAGGAGGTTTGACAGCAGGGGGCTGGAGAGGGAGAGAAAACGCAGCTCATTTTGATAAGCCATTTTTTGTCTTCTCTCTCTCATTTAGTATTGCCTATTGAGAAGCCTATAAACAAGGCACCCCCACCATTTCCCACAATAACCAAACTCCTGATAATGGCCAAAGAGGCTTCCTTTCCCCTATTCCCTTTCCCCTTCCCTCCAGATATGCACAATATAAAATATACACCTTAGTGCATGCACGCAGCCCACTCACCTCCGTTCTCACTGATCTCAAGAACAGCCTGTGGCTGAGTAGAAGCAAGGTCACAATCCAAATGAAGAATTGAAACGGGACTGGCAGTGAGTCCCCACATCACTGGTGAATGGCTGAACTGCGAGAACCTTCACAGACCTTCCTAAACACTCTCCTACACACCCACACACCGCCACCTCCCTAAACACATGTGCTCTTGAAATAGTAATAAAATATTCTAACCACCTAGTCCTTTAATAAATATGCTGTGCATGAGAATGAAGCCACTTAGCACTGAACTAGGAGTTAGTGGCCATAGAATGAGGCTGGTGAAGTTTCAGTGGCTTGTCTGTAGTGGGGCTGGGGGCTGGCATCCTTGCCTGGGCCCCCACAGTTCCTAGGATCACTGACAGCAACAGCAGGGGTCAGGGGTGTCTTTCTCTTGGAAAGAAAGCAGCATGCGCTCCTTTGAGATGTAGTCCTCATGAGAATCCTTCAACTCCATTTGCCAAATTTGATAACTCCAGGCTTGTGCAGGAGAAATAATGGGAGTGCCTAAGGGTGACTCACAACCTCTGCTGCAAAATAAAAGCTGTGTTCCTTTAATTGCTTAAAATAGCAAATGAAGTTTCTTGGTTTATGCTGATGAACAATATGGTCTGCGAGCAGGTGAACTAGGAAGATGTATTAGCCTGAATGAGGTGCCATCTCTTCCTCTGTGCACCAGGATCCCACAGCTTTGCATCTCAGCTACGTGAGTCAGGTGAGAGTTTTCCCTTTGTCTCCAAGACCACCAGCCTCCCTCGGGAATGTAAATGAATGTTGAATAGCAATGACAGTGTCACCAGTGGGGAGAGGTCCTCATCCCCACCTGCTGCTCGTGGGAGTGGAATTCTTGTCATATCCCAAGAAAAAGAATTTTCTGAGACTTGCATGGGAGAACCAGTGATGTTTATTTGTGTGAAATTATATCTCTGAGTTTTCAAAGTCCCATTTCTCTCAGTCCCACCAAGGAAGACATGTAGTGTGGCTTTACTAGGGCTACAGTACGAGCCAGTGTCCCTTCCATTTCTGCACAGTCCAGTCCGCCATCAGCTTACTTAGCTTGTATTTCCTGCTCCTTCTATTAGTCCATTGCATGTGGGGTCTGCATGGCCATGGCCATATTGGCAAATGCAAGAGAGCAAACTCCTTTGTTTAGGGAATTATATATTCCCACATTTTTGCAGGCTTGCCGTGGCCACACCCACTCTGGCCACTGACTCTGTTCTCAGGTTTGATTGATGAGCACCTTCTCTAGGTCACCCCAACTTTACTGCACATGTGTCTGTCTCCCTTTCGTTGGACCCCTTCCCCCAGTGTTTTGCAGGGAACGGGCCAGTGGTGCCCTGGGGAGTGTGAAATTGCAGCTTCCTGGTGAAAGTGCCCAAATGACATGTCTATGTCTGGCCTTCCCATTACTCCTTTTCTATTCTTCATAACTAGCTAATTACAATAATATCAACAGGACACTAAGCTTGATAAATCACTCAGTTCCTCCATGGTTCATCTGAACACCCTTTCCCTCTCCTTGCCTGCCCTCACCTCCCCTTCTTCTTCTCTCTCTCTCTCTCTCTCTCTCTCTCTCTCTCTCTCTCTCTCTCACACACACACACACACACACACACACACACAGGTGACATACAAATGGTTACCACTTTACATCACATATATCACCTTGCATATAATCTGATTTACTTAACCACCATCTGTGACTTTGTTGTGTCTTCTGTTTGTTTAATCACTTTTTCATTGATTCAGTGACTATATATCCAATGTCCAGTACCTGCCAAGCACTCAGCTAGGTGACCTAATCCCAATTCCACAAGCCTTTCCTGTGCAGCTCGTTTACAAAGGTTCTTATTCATACCATTCATTCAACGGGTACTAACCAAGCCCTGAACTATCTAGAGGTAAGTGACTAGGTGGCACAGGACCAGGCTTTTCTTGCTCTATTCTGCTTCTTTCCAAATTTCTCAACTCTTCTCCAAACTTCTGACATTATTGTGGATTCCTCTGCACAACTGAATGCAGCTCAGTGTAACTGCCACTCACAGAGACTCCACTCTCCGCCCGGAACTGAACTGGTCAGTAGAGATGAAAAGTGAAGAAGAGGCAATCCCTGCCTTGAAGGACTCAGCAGTCCAGGAGGTGAGGATAACATGCTGAGTGAAGTGCCGCCGGAGAAGCTCCAAGGCTTTGGCTCTTAAGGCAGGAGGATGGAAACACCCCTGGCTTGTACGCTCTGTGACCAGGTCAGGAACTTTCAGGTTTTGATCATGAAAGATGTTCTATTATCACTGTTGTATAGGTGAGGAAACTGAGGCCTGGGAAGGTGAAATAACTTACCAAAGGCTGCCTGATCACAAGGGAAGTGTTCTTTCCACGGCACCACACTGTCTCTCCTGTGATCCTCGTGGGTTGACATGTCTGTTCTCCGTATTTCCTGCAGCTCTCATATCCAGGGGTTCCCAGGTGAAAAGACTTGGAAACGGGAGCACAGGCTGGTATGTTAGGCCTGACAAAAAGAAAGAAAATGGGAGATTTTATGTCATGGAATATAATTACGTTTTCATGAACAATAACAATATCAAATAACAGTTAGAAAGTTACAGTTTATAAAGAAGGCTCGCAGTAATGCACACATGGTAAAAACCATGGGAGGGTACTAAGAAAGATTTTATGTTTTTGTAAATAATGTGGTAATGAGAAAAAGCAAGGAAGAAACTTCACTCCTAGCCACCACCAATGACATCATCCTCAACCCAAACAAGCATTCATGGTATGTGAGATCTAGACATCAAGAATACTTCCATCATTTTGTAAAAATAAAATCTGCAATTCTGCTGATCTTCTTCCTCATCATGAACTGAGTGTTTTACTATTGCTGTATTAATTTATCCATTTCCTTCTTTATGCCAATTAACTTAATGCTGCTGATCGAGAGTGGCCGCTCCAGGGCCTGTGAGCTGAGTGGCTACCTCTAGACCTCAAAGTGAAAATTTAAGAAACAATTTAACTACCCAATTATTGTATTAATTGAGTTCATAATATGTGGGAGGCTGAGTGCAGGTATATTTCAGATGGTGCCTAGAATTGGGAGATAAAGCCCATAATTATAATTAAATAAATCCAATACCCTAAGAAAAGGTTAGGTGCCATAAGAAAGATATGGTAAAAATATTCTGAGAGTTTAACAAGGAGAAATACTGAATTCTAGAACCTCCTAGAAAAATGTCTTCAATGCTGCATAACTTCGCTGTTGTTTTGGGAGATGATGTGTCAGGCGTGGGTTTTTAGGATTGCTGTTTTCTAAGTGGTAAGTTTCCATTGTAAGTATTTTGGGAGGATTTCTAAAAGCCCTGGTGCCTTCAAATTATAGTTCTAGGCATGCCAAATAAGCAACTGTTGATTGGAGTCACACACAAAAAGTCTGTGTTCCCAGATTAAAGAAACACCTCAGAAAACCTTAGCATTGGTTACCATCAAAACTTTACTACAATTATAGGAATCAATGAGAATTTTGATGGAATCCTAAAGGAAGAAAGAAAAATGTTAAGTGGGAAAGGGTAAACAAGATCCTTGTTTCTGTTGGGGGTAGTGGTAAATTTCATTTAAAAATAAGATTTCATCTTCTTTTACATGCATGGTTTTTCCATAATAAGAAAAAATAATTTTGGAGCAAATGTTCCCGGGGGAAAAAGTAAATTACAAACAAAGGTACAAAGAAAGGCCAGTGCCATATTTCTATTGTTCTATTATTACAAAACATGTGCAGAGAGAAAAGCTCTGGATGCCAGATCCATGAATAAATGGTTCGAAGTTTGTCCAGCACAAGCTTATGATGGGAAAGCGCCTCTGTGGTCAGATGGGCATGCAGAACATGGCACAGCATGAAGACTTCTTCCAGATGCATTGCTCTGTGTTGGATTAAATAAACTAGATCCAGACCCTTGTTAGCCTCACTCAATTTCTGATATAGAAAGGCTTCCCAAGAAATGTATAGGTTGATTTTAATTATCTGATTATTCCTTGCTCGGTAAGTAAGATTCCTTGGTACACAAAACCACATTGCAAATCTATTGTAGGGCCACTGAGCTAATGAACTCTGGCTCTTAAAAATTATTTGTATCAAGCCCTAGCTGGTTTGGCTCAGTGGATAGAGCATCTGCCTGTGGACTGAAGGGTCCTGGCTTCGATTTCAGTCCAGAGCACATGCCCAGGTTGCAGGTTTGATCCCCAGTGGGGGGCATGCAGGAGGCATTCTCTCTCATCACTGATGTTTCTATATCTCCCTTCCTCTTCCTTCCTCTCTGAAATCAATAAAAATACTTTTTTTAAAAAATTGAATAAAAAATTATTTGTATCAATGATATCCTTCATGACTATAAAAAATATAAGAATATGTTGCATCCACTTACCAGGCTACATAATAATCTATTAGTGTTAACTTTTTCCCCATGGCTTTCTCAGCATGGATTTTCTTTTTTGGATTAATCCTTCTCATTAAAAAAAATGTTCAGAGTAGGTCAGAAGAAACTCCTATTATAATTAAGAAACATCGAGAGCATCACAATACATTCTAACATTCTGTAAATATGCTCAAAATTTTTGAAAAGTAACTTAACAATCTGAATGTTCTTCAAAGATAAATATGCTTTAACCCAGTAAATCTCCTCTGAAGAATCTATCCTAGGTAATCAGAACTTGCACAAAGATTTAAGTGCAGGGTTCTCAGTGTAGCATTATTTATGAAAGTAAAGTTAAAAGGTCCATCAAAAGAGCATAGTCAAAAATTATTCTGAATCCATTTATTGGAATAATATACAGTAATTAAATGTTAGTTTTTAACAAGTGTTTAATGTGGAGAAATTATCATAATCCAAGGTTAAGAGAAAAAAATAAATAAGGAGAATAATAATTTAGTGGGAAGCCATCTCCTAACTTTATAAATTAGTCTAGGCATGAACCAAAAACATACTTGAAATATACTAAGATTCTAACAGTGTGAAAGAACTCTATCATGAATAAGTCTTATTTTCTTCTTCAACTTTCCTACATGTTATAAGTATTTACAATGAACATATACTATTTTTTTTCTTCAAATTGTTCCTGTCATTGGTGCCCAGTGATTTAAAAAAAAAGGCATGATGGTTAGCCATATATGAGAGGACCACAAATAATAAAAATTACGTTGCTCAAGAAAGAAATGAGTGAAAATCACACACAGATCTGAGTAGCTATATGTGGGAGGAATCAATATTTTAAATAAACCTCGCTGGAGAGTATACCATAGCTCAAAAATTTCAATAAAAAAGAGATCCAGGAAGGCAGGGAGACACACACACACACACACACACACACACACACACACACACACACACACCCCTCTCCAACTGGAGAGAGAGAGAAATCAAACAGTAAACAGAACAAAGGTGGCTACCTAGAGCAAGCTTGCCAATTGTTTTGATTTTTTTCTATCAATAGACATTAAAACTGTACTTACCAGGATACAGATGAATGTCTGCAGTTTTTTAGTTGATGTTAAAAAGTTATCTTTGTACCTGAAAGCATGATCTGGAAATTTTAGTGTTATCTTGGGATTCTCTTTTTCTCTCATTGGCCTCAGCCAACTGGTTAGCCAGACTGTGAGTCTACTCCAGAAATGTCTGTAGAATATCACTTTTCATCTCCATCCTAGAGCCAATGACTTTATTCACCTGGACTAGTGCGATAGCTTCCTGTCAATAGTGTTTTTTCCTCCCCATTCATGAGCCCCACTCATTCCAGAATGACCATTCCGAAGTACAAATCTTATTATGTCCCTTCCTTACAATTCTTCCTTAGCTCTCAAAAACATTTGAATGGCCAAAACTGGTTTGGCTCAGTGGATAGAGCGTCGGCCTGCGGACTGAAGGGTCCCGGGTTCGATTCCGGTCAAGGGCATGTACCTGGGTTGCGGGCACATCCCCAGTGGGAGGTGTGCAGGAGGCAGCTGATCGATGTTTCTCTCTCATCGATGTTTCTAGCTCTCTATCCCTCTCCCTTCCTCTCTGTAAAATATCAATAAAATATATTTAAAAAAAAAAAAAAACATTTGAATGAATAAATGAATGAGGAAACCATCAAAAAGGTGAACTGGGTTGACTTTGCCACATCTTCTAGATAAGGTTTTTTCAACATGAACACTATTGATATTTTGGGTGAAATAATTTTTTGTTGTGGGGGACTTTCTGTGAGTTATTGGATGCTTTGTAGCATACCTGGCCTCTCCCCATTATATGCCAATAGCACCCCCTTAAGTTGTGACAATGAAAAATGTCTCCAGATATTGCCAAATGTCCCTCAAGGGGTGGGGGTAGGGGGCAAAATTGCCCCTTGGTTGGGAACCAGTGGTCTTGAACAGAGATCCTCAATTCTAGAGTCATATAAGAATCACTTAAGAACTTTAAAAAGCCAATGCTGCCCAGACAGTGTTCTCAGTGGTTGAACATTGACCCATGAACCAGGAGATCATGGACTGATTCCTGGTCAGGGCATATGCCCAAGTTGTGGGCTTGATCCCCACTAGGGGGCATGGAGGAGTCAGCCGATTGATGATTTTCATCATTGATGTCTTTCTCTCCCTCCCTCTCCCTTCTCTCTGAAATCAATAAAAACATATTTTAAAAAATATTTTTAAAAAGCCAATGCTTAGGCCACACCTCAAACTAACTAAATCAGAGTCAGTTGGGGTGGCATCTCATCACTCCCAGGCAATTCGACTGTGCTGCCAAATGTTGAGACTCACTTCTCTAGCTATTTGCTACTGAAACTGTGGTCCATGGACCAGCAGTTGGCATCACCTGGAAGCTTGTCAGAAACACAGAGTCTCGGGCCCCACCCCAGACCTACTGCATCAGTCCAGGAAAGAGACAAAAACCATGCCAGTTATTGGAAAATGAAAATGCTATATAATAAAAGGCTAATATGCAAATTGTCCCCTCGGAAGTTCAACTGACTGGGAGTTTGACCTTTCGCTATGACGTGCACTGACCACCAGGGGGCAGCACGGAACAAAGGAAGGCCCCAGCTGGCAGCCGGGGGAAGGAAGGCCCCGATCAGCCCTGATTGCCAGCCAGGCCTAGGGACCCTACCCATTCATGCATTTCATGCACTGGGCCTCTACTTTCATATAAAGAATTGTTAACTAGGTATAAAGTTATTACCTAGGTAATTGAAAGAGTGAAAATCTACCTAATAAAATCATGCTAATTGACCGTACCTTCGTGACACCCAACAGCCAATCAGGAGTGAGTATGCAAATTAACCCAACAAAGATGGCTGGTTAATTTGCATACACAGGCGCAGAGCAGCTGGCAGTGGGACGGGATGCTTGCGTCGTCGCCATGACGATGACACAGGCATTCTGCACCACCTCAGCCACTCCGGGCTCTGGGCAGCATGGGAAGGTGGAAAGGCGGCTCCAGCCAGAGCAAAGGCAGTGCCGGCAGCCAGGGGAAGGAAGGCCCATAGAAGGAAGGCACAAATCTTTGTGCATCGGGCCTCTAGTAAAACCATAATATATTATGAAGATAGCAACTGCAGAAAGTAGCTACCACTTGTAGAGTTAGAGGAATAAAGGAAAGAGGTGGCATTTCCAGTGCTGGGGTCTCCTAAGGGTATAATGAAGTTCACCCTAAGAGTGTTCAAAGCTACAAACTGGAAATTGCTGCAACATAAAGGGACTGTTGCTATAGGATTGAAGAAACATTACCTGGGTGATGCCCACAGGAGCAACAAGCAGACTGGTGCCTTCTCCCTCCTTGGGCTTTGCGGTCTCCCTCTACCACCCCCTACTGGTAAAGTCTAGTACAGAACCAGCTGGCAAAGCATAGAGGTGGTATGCTGAGTCCAGCCCCAGCAACGCAAAGCTTGGAAGGGCAGTTTTGGAGTTGAACAACAATATCTTTATGATGGGTATATCTACTGATTCAGAATCTGAATTTCAGCAAGACCCTCAGGGATTCCCACGCAGATAGAGTGTGAGAAGTCCTGCTTCAGAGGCTGTCACTTCTTTTATCTACTCTGACTTGTAAATAAGTTACCTCAAGTTAATCAAAAGCTTGGCAGCAACCCGTTTCAAAATAATCACACACCGTTCCCTGATACCAAGGATACAAACCATTACTCTATTGTGGTTTATCATCTTACCTGTAAAGACTATTTTCAAAGAGAGAAAGAAATGTATTCAGCCTCTGTGTTCTCATAAAAGCTAAATATTTCCTTGTCTTGTTTTCCCCTCCTATTTTAAGTATTACAAGCAAATCATCATCCTTTTGTTTCTTAGTCCTTCCTTAAATGGTTGAGTAAAATTCAATAACCTAAATTGTGCAGTTAATACCAACAAAACAGCTCCCCCCCTCCACCACCACCCCCATTGGCTCTGGGTCTTTTAACTCAGCAGGACTAGTATGTCTGAGAACTCAGTATTTCTTTCCCACACAGGCAACTGGGCTTCTCTGAGAGAAAACCCTTTCACCAGACAGAAGGGGTGTTTCACTCCACCAGGCATCTGCAAATGTGACTTTTTAGCCACAAGGAATACTAGGTGGGGAGCAAGGCAGCTCAGGGCTTGCACATAGCACCGCAGAGGAAAAGAGCTGGCTAGCAAATGTTCTCCTTGGTAGCATGGCCTTGGCACAGCCAGCACTTTCCCAGGGCTGGGGGTCTACTTGTGAACATTTCTGATACACTTCTGCCCCCCAGTGGATGTCCCAAACACTTAAGCTTAGACTTCAGTCATAAAGTCTAGCATTTTTAACTTAGTCAAAGCTTAAGTGTAATTGTTCCTGAACATTGCCAATCCTTTCAACATGTATTTAAAATTCATTTAAAATGGACTATATTCACGCATGGGGGTTTGTATAAACTATATATGTATACATATTCAATGTTATAATATGAAAATTTATAGTATTCTTTTATCATGAGAGCACAACTCACATGAAAGTGTGAATTTGAAAAGTGGCCTCTTTTCCAATGTGGGAGATTCTTCAGAGTTTAAAGATACACTAAGAGGATCACAGTTCCATCCATATGAACATGTTCAATTTTTAGTTTCAAACGTCAAATTCTCTTTCAACTTTTACATGAAGAAAATTAAGTAACATAAAAGTGTCAATGATTTTTTAATCAAAGGTTCACATTTGTGCAACAGGTTTGCCAAACAAGTTGATTCTATAAGACTATTTTGCTTGTGTATAGGGTGATTTTCCTCACACGTTTTATCAGCCATGATTTCTGAGATTGCACACCTTCTTTAAATCTATCCCTGATATATGACACCTAGAAATTCTTTCATTTGAGTGTGGGTGAGTAAACTGATGAGTAAATATGCTGATAAAATATTACAGGACATTCTTCAAAGAACAACCAAAAATGTATAACTTATAAAAATCATACATTTACTATGAAGAGACTAGACCAGGTGTCCTATATTAAAAGGGGGAAAATCTATATTAAACCATGTTATGAATTTATTATTAATTTTTATAATCAATAAAATAAAACATAAAATTTAGATTAAAACTCTTCTGAAATTCTGTCTCAATTGCTAACAAACATATTCTAGAAATGCTGTTCTTGATTTCAAAAAGAAAATTATCAGATAAATCTAAGAATGATTAAGAAGAATTCAAGAAGGTAGCGCAGACACATGAAAACTGATTATGTGGATTTTTTAGCTTCATCAAAATAATGGAAAAGTACATGACAATTTCAAAACAGTTGGCTAATTATACAAAACCCATTCAGGAAGGAGAAGGGGGAAAGTTTCTATTGTGTTATCTTTCAACTGAACTTGAACTCTACCAGCTGAGATGTGCTGGCTCCTTTTGGAATTTATTCTGCTTCATCGCAAAGCACATACGGTGAAAACTGCATGGTGAGTCAAACTCAATTAAAAGAAAACCACAAAATTGATTTGAAATGGCAATTTAGTTGAACCAGAACTGGACCCAAATTGTCGCATTACTCTACCAATCATAATCACTTCAAACTCCTATCTTCATTTTGTTAAATTAAATACTGAAGATATCATTATTATTATATTTTGATTGTGGTGATCATATCATGGTGTTTGCATATGTCTAAACCAGTGATTTTCAACCTTTTTCATCTCATGGCACACATAAACTAATTATTCTAATTCTACAGCCCAGCCTAAAATATAGTTTTTGCCAATATGAGGAAAAATAATTATAATTTTGATTCATTCACACCAGACACCTATTGTTGTGTTGGCTGCTGTCACTTTTTTATTTGACAATCTAAGGGGAAAGAGGTCAGTGCCATGACTAAATATTCAGGTACTGCATGTTTTAAAAATTCTTGCAGCACACCAGTGTCCCACAGCACACCAGTTGAAAATTGCTGGTCTAAACTCACCAAATTGTACACATTAAATATGTGCAGTTCTTTGTATATCAATTATATACCAATAAAGTTATTTTTTAAAGAAACTATACATAATATTATCCTATATAATAAAAGCCTAATATGCTAAGAGTCCGGTCATCCGGTCGTCCATTCAACCAATCAAAGCATAATATGCTAAGGATATGCTAAGGCCTTTCAACCACTCACTATGACATGCACTGACCACCAGGGGGCAGATAGTCGACAGGTTGACCAGTCACTCTGATGTGCACTGACCACCAGGGAGCAGAGGCTCCAACCGGTAGGTTAGCTTGCTGCTGGGGTCCAAGCAATCTGGACTGAGCGAGATGGGTCGAACATGCCCTGGAGCCCTGCCGTGGTCCCTCCCTGGCTGGCCAAACTCCCGCATCCCTCCCCAGCTCTGATTGTGCACCGATGGGATCCCTCAGCCTGGCCTGCACCCTCTCGCAATCTGGGACCCCTGGGGGGATGTCGGAGAGCCGATTTTGGCCAGATCCTGCAGGCCAGGCAAGGGACCCCACTGTTGCACAAATTCGTGCACTGGGCCTCTAGTATAATACATAATTATATAATGTGTTTTCAAATGGAAACTAATTTCACACTCTTGCTTTTTAGGTTTATAGAAAAGTACAGATTTTCCCATCTACTCCATTCTCCACCCCCTCTACACACAGTTTCCTCTATTAACATTTCACGTTAATGTGTTGCATTTGTTACAACTGATGCACTATTGATACCTCATTACTAACTAAAGTCCATAATTTACATTAGAGTTCACCCACCACCATTACCATATGATACCGATGAGTTTCACTGTCCTAAAAATCCTTTGTACTCTACCTGTTCATCCCTCCTTCCATTTTCTTGAGCCCCTAGAAATTACTGATTCTTTTACTGTCACCATAGGTTTTTCTTTTCTAGAATGTCATATAATTGGGATCACACAGTATGTAGTCTTTTTAGATTGACTTCTCTTACTTAGCAATATGCATTTAAAGTCCTTCCATGTCTTTTTGTGGCTTGACAGCTCATTTTTTAAATCACTGAATAATATTCTATTGTCTGGATGTGCAGTTCATTTATTCACTCGCTTACTGAAGGACTTTCTGGTTGCTTCCAACTTTGGCAAATTATAAATAAAGCTGCTATAGGTATCTACATGCAGGTTTTTGTGACATGAATTTTCATTTCTTTGGGGTAAATACTAAGGAGAACAATTGCTGAATCACATGACAAAAGAATGTTTAGTTTTGCAAGAAACTAACAAACTTTTTTCCGCCACCAATGAATGAGTTCTTATTGCTTCACATTCTCACCAACATGTGGTGTTATCAGTGTTTTAGATGTTGGTCCTTCTGATATGTGTATAGTGGCATCTCATTGCTGTTTTAATTTAGTAAATGACAAGTGATGTTGAGAATCTCATTTGCTTAACTTCTTTGGTGAAAAGTCTGTTCAGATCTTTTGCTCAAATTTCAAACAGATTGCTTGTTTTCTCATTGTTGAATTTCAAGACTTCTTTGTGTTTTGGATACCATCCCTTTATCACATATGTGCTTTGCAAAGATTTTCTCTGAGTTGGTGGCTTGTTTTTTCATTCTCTTGAAAATCTTCACAAAGCAGAAGTTTTTCATTTTAATAAAGTCCAACTTCTCACATTGTTTTTCATGAATCGGGCTTGGAATTGTATCTAAAAAGTCATTGCTAAAGTCACAGCTGTCTCGATGTTCTGCTGTGTTATCTTCTGGGAGTTTTATAGCTTACATCGATGATCCATTTTGAATTAATTTTTGTGAAAGGCTGTATCTAGAATCTTTTCTTTATGTAGATGTCCAGTTGTTCCAACACCACTTGTTGAAAAGACTATCCTTTCTTCATTGAATTATCTTTGCTCATTTGTCAAGATCAGTTGACTATATTTGTGTGGGTCAATTTCTGGGTTTCCTATTCTGTTTCACTTAACCTATTTGTCTGTTTGTTCACCAATACCCCACTGTCTTGATTACTGTAGTTTTATAGTAAGTCTTAAAGTTTAGTTTTGTCAGTCCTCTGACTTTGTTTTTCTCATTCAATATTCTATTGGCTATTCTTGGCCTTTGGTCTTTTCATATACTAAATATTAGGGCCAGTTTGTCAATATCCACAAAATAACATGCTGGGATTTTTGTTGGGGTTGTGCTGAATCTTCAACTGTGGGAAAACAAACATCTTAACAATATTGAATCTTCCTATGCATGTACATGGATTATCTCCCCATTTATTTAAAACTTTGATTTTGTTCAGCACAGTTTTATTGTTTTCTAATATAGATCTTAAACATATTATGTTATATTTATACCTATTTTTCTGTGGGGTTTTTTTTTTTTTGGTGCCAATATAAATGGCATTGTGTTTTCAATTTCAAATTCCAATTATTGATGCTAGTCCATAAGGATGTAATTACCTTTTGTATATTAACCTTGTATGCTGCAATCTTGCTATAATTCCTTATTAGTTCCAGAAATAATTTTGTTGATTTTCTATATAGACAGTCATGTCATATATGAACAAAGACAATTTTATTTCTTCCTTCCTAGTTGGCATACTTTTGATTTTCTTGTCTTCTGTAGATGTCCAGTTGTTCTAGCACCACTTGTTGAAAAGACTATACTTTCTTCATTGAATTATCTTTGCTCCTTTGTCAAGATCTATAGTATGATGGACTTTTAGTACGATGTTGAATAGCAGTGAGAGAGACATCCTTACCTTGTTTGTGATCATAGTGGGAAAACACTATTAAGTATGATGTTAGTATAGATTTTTTTGTAGATGTACTTTATCAGGCTGAGGAAGTTCCCTTCCATTCCTACTTTGCTGAGATCTTGATTTATTTTGATGTGAATATTAGTATGTTTCAACATTAAAATAAATAAAATCTGTCTTAAAACATGATGGGGAATATGTCATCTTTTCTTGTTTAACCTAAAACTTCTAAAGGAACAGTATATCCAACATATATCATATTTTGAAATGAAGATAACTAATCAATCCAAACAACTTCTAATGAGCATAGTTAAGTCAATAGCATTTTTTAGTCTTTGATGAAAACTATATTTAATCAAAATTACCCTTCAACCTCCTGGTCAAAATTACTTCTTTAAGCTATTGAATATACTAATTATTTTAAATTTTTGTACACATATAAAGATATTTTAAAACTATTATAATGTTTCCTCTAATTTTCTCTTGAAACATACATAGGTGCCAGAGTAATAAACATGCAAAGGCAATTTTGTAATTTATTTCCTTGGCTTTAAATTGTTGACAGATAACATTGTATGTTAAACTAAGCTTCAACCTCAGACAGTATTTAGATTGTGCTTCCATTACAGTAAACTAACATTTGGGGAGGAATATAACAACACATGGATGACCAGATTGGAAAACTTCATGCAAAATTACCATATTACTAACCTCCAAGAGTTTCTCAAGAACAAAAACTAGTTTTATATTTCATCTTCAGAAAAGTATTCATAATTGTCCACAGTATACTTGAAAAATGTTTTACCTCAGGCACTAAATATATGAAACAGATCACAGGAATGAAAATATGGCACATTGTATCAAAATGAGGATGGGTTTCCAAAATGACTTACTATCCACAGGCTCTTGGTTATCGACATGTCTAACAACCGGAGGAAGGCTCAACCTGGGCTACTACCATCCATGAAAAATCTGAAGTCCCTGTACCCACTTCTTGAATTTTCAGTCATCAGAACTCTTACTGTAGCTTTAGAATATAGCCCACTGCCATATTAAATTGTTAATCTCCCATAAAGATCCAACATGGACCCCATATATTTTCTAAATTTTAAAGGAAGGGGAGCATTAAAAATAGTCTGAACTGCCTGGTTGGTGTGGCTCAGTGGGTGAGCATCAACCTATGAACCGGGAGGGCATGGTTTGATTCCCAGTCAGGATACATGCCTGGGTTTCAGGCTTGATCCCCAGTGTGGGGTGTGCAGGAGGCAGCAGATCGATGCTTCTCTTTCATTAATGATGTTTATCTCCCTCTCTTCTTCTCCCTTCCTCTCTGAAATCAATACAAATAAATATTTTTTAAAAACAACAACAACGAAAACAAAAACAGGCTAAACTTTGATAGAACAATGACTGAATACAGATCATGTTACAATGAACTAGAGTTATGTGGAATGAATAAAACCTTGGACAAGTAAAAACTAGTTTCTGTCATTCTCTGCCCTTCCAATTCATCTCAGTAAAGCCCTCCCCAAACGAGCATATCTCAGAATTTCCTTCTTATTCTATTGTTTTGTTTATTCTCTTCGGCTTAAATCAAGTGAAACTTGAGATTACTTTTCACTGACCTTAAAATTTGATCAGTAGCCATCTGCTCTTACAAAGGTGGGCAGGTCCCTGTATGTGGGCCAACATATATATTTTTATTTTGCTTAATGTTTTGTTGTATTGTGAAATAGTTCCAAGCTGGGGGAAAAGTAGTTAAGAATAGTTAAGATATTTACAATGTTCTTTCATGGATTGCTATTTCTTTTTATTTGGCTTCACGAGCAACTGATTATGACTCTGCCCAGAGAATTGAGTTTCTTCATTTATGGCAATCCAAAAATTAAAGTCTTTTGAAAACAAGCATGGTATATGCTGATAATAAAATGAGATGTTGGAAAGCAGAAACAAGTTATACACAATGAAGTTATAGTTCTCAAAGGCCACAGCACTGTGGACTGATGGCATCTAAATGCCATTATTATGACTCAGAATTTGTTCTTCAAACAGCTGAACATTGTTACAGCTAGGGTCTAAAAGTTGAGCACCTTCTATAATTTTACCCTGTATGTCTTAATGCTGTACTGTTTCTTCTTCTTTAGACCTGAAGAAAAGGCATCTGGATGTGGGTGGAACCCTAGTAAGGAGTCAGAATATCTGGGTCTAACATGCAAGAGTTGTGTTAATGTGACAATTTTTGTTTTGTTTTGTTTTCCTAGGATTCAGTTTCTGTTAAGCAATATAGATGCTACAAGAAAAAAATACCTTGCACATGATTGTCACCATGTAGAAAAATAAATTGGGAGGCACCAAGTCTAGTGGTAAGGGAGGCTATGGCCACAGTTCATGAAAAAGATGATGCTGACTAGAACCAATATTATATCAAGAGGTTTGGAGAGCAGCAAACAGACTGAAGATATATTTATGGTAGAGATTAACAGAATTTGACTTGACTGAATCAGGTCAGGTAGAGAGGGGCCAAGTATTATTCCCAGGTTTTTGTTCTTAGCAGTTGCAAACTCAGGGTATATTTCCGTGAGACAGTGAGCACAGTACATGGAGTAGATTAGACAGTGGGATGGGAGTTAGGAGCAATTCAGTTTGCTTTGCCTATACAAAACCTACCAATGTCACCCCCAATAAATTCAATTTAAAAATGAATTAATTACCCCCCAAACCCCTACATGTGCATTTGGAAGCTGTATGTGTGGTCTGACGATGGAAGAGAACTGATCTGAAAATAGTAATAGGGAATGAGAAGGACTCCACCCCGCTCTCAGCCCTGAGTCTAGAGGGTTAGGGGAGTATATTCAAGGTAGAACAAAGTTTTAGTGAAAGCAAGGAAGTGAAGGATGTCTTCAGAGAAATAGTAGAGGGTGTGAGGAGATTGCTGTTATTAGAAGTCTTTTGCTCAGCACCGCTATAAACACACCATCACCTTCACTAATATCAACAATGACAAAAACCAGAAGCAGGTTCCTAACCCTCTCTTCTTCCCTCTATTCGTATGTGATCTTTTGGAAATATTTGGCATAGTTTTATTACATTAATATGTAAAAACTTAGTATTTGATTTTTAAAAATTCAAACCAGGATCTCACCTTATAAATTCATCATCATAAAGCTTACAAGGACCTTGAAAGTCATATACAAATATCCCCTGGATTTTTGAAAGTTCACTTTGCCATTTCACTTTTACGAAAGGCCTACATTAGTACCTATTTTTGCCAACAGAAAGAAATCCTCAGAGGAGATTTTCGCTGTTTTGAAAATAGCACTCAGGTTTGTTTTGCAGTGAACCATTCATTACAGAGGCAGCACACTGAGCAGAAGGTTGGCCAAGCTCCTTCCCTGGGAACTACATTCAGCATCTCAGCATCAAGCCGCCAGAGATTTGAACTGTGCTTTATCCTGATTTACTTTGAACACATATTAGCAAAATGTGTCATCCTAAGGTATCAGAAAAGCCTAAAAGAGTTCATGAAAGTATTACACTTAGCTTAAAATTGAACACGATTAAGCCATTTTTATCATGGTGAATGAAATGAAGACACTGTGTGTGCCTTGAACTTGCCTGCACCCACCATCCCTACTGTTTACATACAGAGAAAAAGAACCTTGAAAATGGCTGAAGTTATTATTGGTTCTACTGGTAGCAAACTGCTTTCTTTTAGTTGGCATTTACTAATGTATGAAATTGAAGGTCTATCGCTTGAGTGGACTGATGAGTGTACAAAGCATGGTGTTCTGTTAAGTAATCTTATACTTAAGGAGAAATCAAACTTTTTAATATGCTGAAATGGCAAGTACTGACAATAGTTGATGGAAGTTCTGCAAACGTGGAATTTAAAGGTAGCCATGGGTGGTTTGATCAGTTACTGAGGTGAGGGCAGCTTCATGGCTTAAAGTTTCCTGGAAAGAGTGCTTCTGCTGATACTGAAGCTACTGAAATGTTCCCAGAAGACCTGGAGAAAGTAATCATAGGTGGTTTCTATGAAGCAAGTGACTTTGGCTAAGGAAGCTGGGTTTGTGGAAATTGATGAAAATGATGTTGAGGAGGTTTTGGCATCCTGTGACCAAGACCTGACCGAAGAGCTGATTCAATTGCAAGAGCCAAAGATACAAATGGAAACCAAATACCACAGCAAACAGCCCAAAGGGAATTCATCCAGGAACTGAATATGAAGCACTTACATGAGTTTTTGCTTTGACTAACAGTGCTACAATAATTGCAGGAAAAAAAATGGCTTTTCTTTTTTTCCCCAAAAAAACTATTTTTTTCTATTTTTGAGAGGGCATGTAGGTATAGGGCAGGCTTGCAGGATGTTTTGAATGCCTACAAAAAATGTATAATAGAAAAATGTGTGAGGCTAAGCAGTCAAGCATACTGTCATCTTTCAAGGCTTCCACATGAGCTACACCAGCCACAGCAGATGGCAAAACTTGACCTTCAACATCAAGGCAGACAGACATACAAGAAGTCATACAAGACAGACATATAAGATGTCAAATTCAGATGATGGATTCTGGTGATGATATGTTCATAGATAATCCTCTTCCTCTGTCTCCTCCACCCCATTGTCCTGTACCTGCCACCAATCCAACCTCCCAACCTTAGACTAACACACCATCATCACTACCTCTCAGCCCTCCACCGTGCTTACTGTCTTCCCAATTCTGGTAAGTGAAACTATACTGTGCATACATCATTTCTACTTCATACGGCCTGTGTATTTATCATATCATTCCTGTTTTTACTATATATTAGTGTTATTTTAGGTTTTATATGTTATTTGGTATGATTTGGTAAGTTATTTTGGGGGTCTAGAAATACTCAAAATTTTTTTCATATAAATAATGGCTTCTTCACTTTATACCATTTCAGTTTATGAAATGTTTCATAGGAATGCTCTACTTTTGGATAGTGGGAGAACCCTGTAACCCCTTGAAACAAGTCTTATTCAAAGTCATATTACTTAATTAAGTATCTATTTCTATACCATCATAGTTAACAGAATCAAGTAGTTTTGTTCATTTGCCACTTGAGATAAAACCTCATCTTTTGTAATAAATGGGATGGGGGCACCAACCTGGAAGGGAAGAAAGTTGGTTTCTTGTTTCTGAACTGGCACTTTTTAGCTAGGGGACCTTTAGGAATTCATTTAATCCAGAGACCTCAGAGCCCAAATATGGAGCTGAATTAGATCATTTTATACTTCCTTTATAGCTAAAAATATTTATGAGTCTGAATAAAGGATTCAAAAACCTTTCTGCTTTCAAACAGTGGCATAACAGGGAATTTCAGCTTGATCAATTTTAGAATGGCAAATTTGGATATGAAAAATTAGAAATTGATTTTATTTGTTTCTCCAAATATTTAATTTGTATTTTTTAATAAAGCACTGAATTAATAAATTAGCTTTGGTTCTTGGTAGTTTAAGATGACAAGACAGAAATAAAAGGCAGAAAGACAGAGACAACTATAAATGATGTATGATTTTAAAATAATAAAATCATCATCCTCCTTCAGCCCAGCCAACCCTGATAATGTGCCCTTTTGTTATTATATTTAATATATTGAAGAAGGTCATTTATAAAAACTGTATATAGATGTATATGAAAAGATAGTATTTTAGTGCCCAAAAGAAACATTTCATATTTTTTAATGTTTTTTAATTGATTTTAGAGAGAGAGGAATGGGGAGGGGGAGGAAGGGAGAGAGAGAGAGAGAGAAACATTGATGTGGGAAACATCAATTGGATATCTCCTGCAAGCACCCCAACCAGCAATCAAGCTTGCAACCTGGATATGTGCCCTAACGGAGAATTGAACCCATGACCTTTGGTGCACAGAACGATGGTCAACCAATTGAGCCATACCAGCCAGGGCCATATTTTCATATTTTACAAAACTGTATTTTGCAAGGCTTCATATTTTATGATCAGACTTTCACTTTCATCAATATTTTCTTTCTCAGTTCTAGGTTGGAATTCACCTATTTCTAGAAGAAATTTTCCTTCAGAATATTCCCAATCCTGGAAGTCCTCTATGTTCCTTCTTAAACTGAATTATGTATGTTTTACCTTAAGATTATTTATTATGTGCCTAAAATAAGAAGAAATAGAGCTTGGATTTTTCACTCATATTTCCCCTGTGGTTAAGAGCTCCTCTTTCTCCCCTTGAGTAAAAATGCAAATATTGTTTTAACTTTACTTGTAATCTCATAAATTTCCACTTTGTAAGCTACTTTCTGAAATATGAATTGAAGTAATAGGAAAATTAAACAAGGCTGGCCTGTTTAGCATTTTCTATATTTAGTTCTGTTTGTCCTTCAGTACAAAATTCCACATAAGGCAAAGAAAAGACAGAAAATGTCAGAAAGATTATGAAGCCGGCAAAATGTGCAGGAAGTCCACATGAATATGAGGAAATTCATTAACAAATCTGCCCAAATGTGTTTATAAATGATTAATTTTATAGATAAAATTATGTAATTCTGGGATTTGCTTGAAAATAATCAGGGTTGGGGTGGAGATGGGGATAGAGTGGGAAGTGAATAGATTACAATAAGACAGGCCTTAGGATGATAGTTGATTAAGCTGGGTCATAGGTACATAGGGTCTGTTTCATGATTCTTTCTACTTGTGTGTATGTTTAAATTTTGTGGACTACATTATTAAATTCTTAATTTATAAATTAGTAAATTACTCATTAGACATAAATACTTAATAAAAGTAATCATATAGATTTTCATATACTAACTTCCTTCACAAATAATGCGTAAGTTCTTGACTTAATTCCTAGAGAATCATCTGCCATGGCCCATTAGTCCAAGGTACATATTTAGCTAAAATAAACAAACCAGGGCCCAATTATTCAATCTATATTTGAGTTGTGAATCTGCTCCAAAATCTGTTTAATGGTTTGCCTTATCAAGTGATTGCTGAATATTTCAATCCATGAAGATGCTCAAAATTTTTTACTGCATCAGGAACCACCTTGTTGCTTCATTCACTCAGTCAGCATCTATCAAATACTCTCTCTTCTTTAATTTACTTTAATCAACTTATTCCAACAAATGTATTTTGAATGCATATGGTGTGAAAGATACAGCTTTATCCTAGGAATTAAAATCAGTAAGACCCACTTGCACTCAGGGAGTTAGATAGAAAATCTATAAGGCAAGGCAGAATCACTACAATAGTGGGATAGGCTGAATAATGGCCCTCCAAAGGTGCCCACATCCTAATCCCCCAAACCTGTGAATATGTTATCTTACATAGTAAAAAGCACTCCAAAGATATAATTAAGGGATTTGAGATGAAAAGATTATCTGGATCATTCAGCTGGACCCAGTGAGGTCAAAAGGGTCATGATAAGTGATGGAGAGAGGGAAGGAGGAAGAGATGTGAAGATGCTATGCTACTGGCTTTAAAGATGGAGGGGGCAGCCACAAGCCAAGGGATGCAGGTGACCTTTAGAAGTTGGAAAAGACAAAGAAACAGGGTCACTATTAAAGCCCCCAGAGAGAAACAAAGCCCTCCCAACACCTTAGTTTTAGCCTAGTAAGACCCATTTTGGACGTTTGACCTTCAGGAACTCCAGACCTCCAGAATTTATGCTAATAAATTTGTGTTCTTTCAAGCTACTAAATTGGGGTAATTTGTTATAGCAGCAATAAGAAACATACAGATAGGAACAAGATTAATTCTGTCTAGACATCAGATGCAGTCTTCCAAAAGAGATTAAATGGAAATATGAAGTCACCACTTCTGTACCCTTTAGATCTGTGATGTCTAATATAGTAGCCACTAACCACGTGTGGCTATTTAAATTTAAATTTTAACTGAAAATTTAAAATTTAGTTTCTTAGTTGTATTAGTCTCATGTCAAGTGCTTGGTAGCCATGTTTGGCTAGTGTATACTCTATTGGACAGGGTAGAGGTAGAACATGTCTGTCATTACAGAAAATTTGGGGGGCAGCCTGGCTTTAGACTTACGTAAGAGTGACACTAATTTCTCTTATTCTCTGGGACATAATATGCTATAGATTAGCTATCTTGGCCAGGGTGGAGGGCAGAGGGCTGGGGCAGATGGACAGGCTTCCATCTGACCTTCAATTGCTTGTTAACCATGCTCAGCCTTTTATTCTCAGTGCTGGCTGCACACTAGGATGCACTGAAGAGTTTTTAAAAATACTAATGCCGAAGTTCTCATCCAACTCACTGCATTAGAATCTCCAAGAGAAGAGCTTGAGAATGTATCAGAATTTTTAACACTCCTCAGATGAGGCTAATATCCATCCAACATTGGGAACCACTGTCTTAAAGGCACACCAATGCCTGAAAGAAGGAAGTCCCACAGAATTGAAATAAATTCCCCACTGCTAAAACTGTGCCCCATATTTACTACTGACCAATAATTTTATGTAAATGTACATGTTGTAGTATTGGGATCATCTTTCTTTTTATGCTTATAAAAGTTACTTGGAGGCCATTTCCAAATATATAATTAGCCATAATAACTTGTCTGGCCATTAAGTATGACTTATGGCAAAAACTTTGTCTGATATCAAGGGGTATGTCCAGAACAAAGGAATATATATGTATTAATTGATATAGTAATGTGTTTACTATTTAAATATTGTTATAGAATATTTTAAATATACTATATAAGCATATTGGTATTAGTATATACATTAATATATTTTTCCTTTCTCCAAAAATCTGTTTGGCTGGCCCATGAGTACATTTGAGGAGTAGATATTTAAAACATTCAAACATTTAATCCCTGGTACAAATGTAGCAAATTAACAGAGACTTAACTCACAAAGCCAGGACTAATAAACAGTTGCAGTTTTAAAAAATATATATGACATGGATTTAGCAATGAGATGCCAATGTATTTAAAAGCACCTTTCTATAAGGAGAAAACTTCCAAAACTCCTAATGGTAGCCCCTCAAACACTAGTTCTACAGAACACAATGACTCTTTTCCTGGCCAAGATGAATACACAAAGATTGTGAGTAAAAAGATTAAGCCAAAGAATACAAGTCTTGGACTAGTGAGTAGAAACTAGTTCCAGGACATGAGTTGTTACATCAGGACATTTGTTTGAAAATATAATGATGAGAGTGGTCCAGGTCAGAGCCCCTTGGCAGGGAGTCACTTGGGCCCCTGCAGTGCTACCTTACTTATTTTAATGCCTTCTCTTGTTCCTTATCAGATAAACAATGGGAAGGAGAAAAAAACATTGAGAATAATGCTGTGGAACCTATTACAATGATAAGTAGAGAAAAATTACACTCTGTATATGCATGAGAGGATTGGACCTTGACAAAGTACATAATTTTCCTTCTAATGATCTGCAGTATAGCTCTAGATATGTATAATAGAGTTTTCCTGTACTTTTGAAGACAGCAGTTACTAAATGTGCTTACAGCTATATAAATAGATATACATATATGCATGCATATTACATGACTATATGTACATATATTAATACTAGAGGCCCAGTGGACGAAATTTGTGCATGGGTAGGGTCCCTAGGCCTGGCCAGAGATCAGGGCCGATTGGGGCCTTCTGGCTGCTGGCTGGGGCTTCCCTTCCCCAGCTGCTGGCTGCCAGCTGGGTCCTTCCTTCATTTCATGCCACCCCCTGGTGGTCAGGGCACGTCATAGTGAGTGATTGAACTCCCGGTCTCACTGTCAAACTCCCAAGGGGACAATTTGCATATTAGACTTTTATATACATAGATAACTAATTATATAGTATAATTAATATAATATACATCTAAAAACTTAATGGTGCCTCACAAGTTATTGAAATGGGAGGTTATGACATAAACAACCTGCCCTTAAATAACCTCAGTCTAACAACCATTTGTTAGGACTCATTAAGCATTGGGCTCAGCCCACTGCCTCTGAAGAGCAAAGAAAGACAGACATTAACTACAAAATGGTGGGTCCAATGGCAGAGGATTCTATATTAGCACAAAGAAAGGACACCTAGCCTAATGCAACATCACCTAGCCTAAGGCTTTTTGGAGGGGATGACACCTAAAACATGTCTTGAAAAAAATGAGAAGTTATAGGCATTTTTCTTGCTGAGTGAGGGTGAACTGAGGGTTTGGAGCAGCAGTGACTAATGAACAGAGGAAAGAGCTTAGTGAACTGACAATAGGATTATGTGAACAGGGAACTATAAAAATTTAGCAAACCTGGAATCTGATATATGCTATAAAGGTGACTAGAGATGAGGCTAGAAAGAAGGCAGCAACTGGATGATAAGGACTGTATGCACCTTGTGTTAGAGACTGAACTTTCTCCTTTGCAATGGATTATATTAGTATTTTAGATTATTTAGTCTCGCTGCAGCATGAAAGATTTAAGTGAATCAATAATGGAAGCAGAGAGAGTTGGAAGGGCAATGCAGGCAAGCAATGAAGAGATTGTGAACCACAGTAATGGCAATAGGGAAGGAGAGAAAGAATAAAGTCTGTGATAGAAATTAATGATTGACTGGATAAGGGAGAAGAGGTAGAAGAAGAAAAAATGAGACTGACTCCAAGCTTTCTTGCTTGGGTGACTGGGAAGTTGTTGATATTTCTGGGTTTGGGAATGATCAGTTTGAGTAAAAACATTCAATGAATGAAAACTTCTAAGTTCTGATGTACAATTTGTTTGAAAAAGCTCTCAGAGATTCAAAGAGAAATATCCAGCAGGTACCTGATACAAGGATCTGAAGCTCAGAAGAGACTTGAGGACAGAAAGGAAAGAAAGAGATGGTACTTGGAAGGCCTAAGAATATGGATGGTAGTAAAATAATAATAATAATAATAATAATAATAATAATAATAATATAGGACATTAGATGCCCAAAGAAAAAAATCATTTAGAGTGAGAACAATGGACAGACATATTTGGGGAATACCAATGCCACAACAGTGCTTATGGAGGAAAGAGTTCCCTTGAGGAGACAGGGAAGGAAGAGTTAGATAGTTAGAAAGACAGCCAATAGAAATTGGTATCACAGAAACTAAGGGAAGAGAGCTTTACAAAAGAGGGGATGGTCCCCAGTGGCAAAACCATCAGAGAAGTCAGTAAGAAGGTAGACTCAGAAGACTCTCATACTAGGAAGACCAGCCACAGGGTGCATGTCTTTTATTATTGTGACTACTAAACCATGCTTAATAAATCTCCATTGATTTCTTTGAATCATTAAAGGTGATGTGGGGCAAGAGGGTGCAGCTTACAGGCAGCTAGTAAGTGAACTAACGTGGCCAAAGCACAGTGCCATGGAATTAATGACCTAGGGCTTCAGAATCATGCAAACTTTGGTTTGATTTGTTGTTCCACCACTTACAGGATGGTAAGTTATTCTCTGAGCCTTAGTTTCCAAAATTTGTAAAGTAAAAATTAAATAATGATAGCAAGTGTGTGGCACAGTGACTAGCATAAAGTAGGTATTTTACGTGGCAATGGGCCATGTATAGAATACCTGCTAAAAGTGGCATCAACGAATCCATTTCTTGTGAACCCTCACTATAGCTTCCAGAATGTGAGAAATACAAGGCAAAACAAAAGCAACCACTTACCTGGAGACAGTAGTAGGGATGCTCAATTTCTCTTATGCTCCGCACAATCCTCCCTTATTTCTCAGAGTGATATCTGAAAAGTATAAGGATGGAGTAAAGAAGAGAACCTCTATGTGTCCTGCTTAGTCAGCTTGAGCTGCAATACGATAGAATGGGTGGCTTAAAGAACAGAAATTTATGTTCTCATAGTTCTAGAAGTCCAAGGTGACAATTCTATCCATGAGGGCCCCACCCTTATTTTATGACCTCACAAAATTTTAATTACCTCCTTATATACTGTATCTCCAAACACAGTCACATTAGGAGTTAGGGCTTCAACATATGAATGGGAGCTGGGTGTTACACAATTCACCCATAACATTGCCAATTGTATCCCTGATAGAAAAAGAAGACATGCCTTGGCCAAATCACCCTCTTCCCACATAACCTATTCTTTGAATAAGAAAGAGTTCCTGAGGTCAGAAACAGGGATAGAGACATTCCTGTAGACCCTCCCCTACTTGCTTCTGCCTTGCTCAGCATGTTTTCTCCTCTCTCCTGCTTTGCCCAGAAATAATGCCCCAGAATCAATAAGGAAGATAATATTTTTCTCATTTTTACAGAAATGTGCTTTATTTTTAAACAAGTCTATAAAAGTAGAAATCACATACAAAAATACAGATTGACTTGTTAGCAAAATAGCTTTTGTCTGGACTTGAGATTGGAAGTATTAAGTTTTGAGAGCATCTGGAAATCAGAGTCTAACCAGATCCTATCTCGAGCCCTTGCCACTAAAATGGAAACAATAATCTCAAGTAGTATTTAGAACTTTTAAACTACCGCAGAATTGAAACATAATCATTTCCGGTATAACTACTTTAAAATGTTTTTTCTTAGGTCTAGGCAAATAAGGGCACTTCATACCCTTGTTTCCAATATTTGAAAAACTTGATTTAAAAAAACGAAACAATGTTAATAGAAATGATGGGTTTTGGCTTTTCTGTTTCATTTTGAACATATGGGGGAGGTCATCAATTTATTTCTTTATTTTTTTAAATAAATCTTTATTGTTCAGATTATTACAGGTGTTCTTCTCCCCCCCCCCCCAAAGCTCCCTTCCATCTGATTCCCCACCCCACCCCATGCCCTTACCCCCCGCCACTGTCTTCATCCATAGGTGTAAGATTTTTGTCCAATCTCTTCCCGCACCCCTCACACCCTCTTCCCTGAGAATTGTCAGTCCACTCGCTTTCTATGTCCCTGATTCTATTATATTCATCAGTCCACTCTGTTCATCAGATTTTCCATTTGCTTGATTTTTAGATTCACTTGTTGGTAGGTATGTATTTGTTGTCATTTTGTTGTTCATAATTTTTATCTTTACCTTTTCCTTCTTCTTCCTCTTCTTAAAGAATACCCTTCAGCATTTCATATAATCCTGGTTTGGTGGTGATGAACTCCTTTAGCTTTTTCTTGTCTGTGAAGCTCTTTATCTGACCTTCAATTCTGAATGATAGCTTTGCTGGGTAGAGTGATCTTGGTTATAGGTTCTTGCTGTTCATCACTTTGACTATTTCTTGCCACTCCCTTCTGGCCTGCATAGTTTCTGTTGAGAAATCAGCTGACAGTCATATGGGTACTCCCTTGTAGGTAACTAACTGTTTTTCTCTTGCTGCTTTCAAGATTCTCTCTTTGTCTTTTTCCCTTAGTATTTTAATTATGATGTGTCTTGGTGTGGTCCTCTTTGGATTCCTCTTGTTTGAGGTTCTCTGCGCTTCCTGGACTTGTAAGTCTATTTCTTTCACCAGGTAGGGAAAGTTTTCTGTCATTATTTCTTCTAATAGATTTTCAATATTTTTCTCTCTCTCTTCTTCTGGCACCCCAATAATTCGGATGTTGGTACACTTAAAGTTGTCCCAGAGGCTCCTTACACTATCTTCATATTTTTGGATTCTTTTTTCTCTTTGTTTTTCTGGTTGGGTGTTTTTTGTTTCCTCATATTTAAGATATTTGGTTTGATTCTTGGAGTCCTTTGATCTACAGTTGAATTTCTGCATATTCTTTATTTCACACAGTGTGTGCTTAATTTCTGACTGGTCCTTTTCCATTTTTTTGGCATTCTCATTAAGGTCCTTGAAGGTCTCACTAAGCTCCTCGGAGGTCTCATCAAGTTTCTTGGCAGTTTTTAGAAGATTCTTGAGTAACCTTATAAATGTGGTTTTGAACTCTATGTCCAGCAGTTTGCTTTCCTCCATTTCTTTCATTCGTGACATGTTTCCTTGTCTCCGCATTTTGCTGCTTTCCTGAGTTGATGGAGTGGTTTTCTGTGGTAGGTGACCTATAGGGCCCAGTCGTTCAGCCTCCCCTATCACCTGAGGTGGACACTCTTGGTGCACCCCTTTGTGGGCTGAGTGCAAAGTCTTGGTGTAGTTAAGCCTTGATTGCTGTTGGTACACTGGGAGGAATTGACCTCCAGGCCAATTGGCTGTGAGGTCCCGCTGTGTCTATAATGGAAGAACTGCTGTGCTGGAGACACGCTTATGGGGCAGGACTTGCTTGAGTGGGGCTTTGGTGCTCACTGAGTCTGCCTCTTGAATGTGTCACTTATGGATGTGAGTAGTTGAAATCTGGTGTCGTCTCACACTGACCACTAGATACACTGGCTTCTGGATCTCCAATGGCGTGCAGGTCAGCTACTGTCTGAGGCCACCCAGCAGGAGCTACAGCAAGAACTACAGTTTTCTCCTCTTTGCTTGGGGTTTGGAGGTTTTGGAGCTGTCTGACCAGAGCTGCAGTTTGTTAGGTTAAGCTGCGATCAGGCAGGCCATTTATATGCAAAAGCCACTGCGTGGAGCTTGGGTGGGTTTGTAGATTGTGCGGGGCGGGGTCTCAGGGAGTCACTAGGCTAGGGCGTGGCAAACAGCGATGGCTGCCAGTCAGCTGTCTCTGCTTCTCTGTGTTTCCAAGTCCCCGCATCCCACGCCCCAGCGCAGTAAACAATGATTGTTGCGCGCACCTCTGCAAAAAAGCCACCCTCACTTTCCGACACGATGGCAGACAGTCCAGCTTCTCCCCGTAGGAGTTTGGGTCCCCAGCGTCTCCCCAGAAACTGGAGTTCACAGTAATTGGGAGCTTGTCTCCCTTTGGGTTGAAAAAAGCAGCGCACCCAGTCGCCTGCCGCCAGCCCGATTCGCATGCCTTCGTACCTCAGCTTTTCAGCACTTGTGCACATTTCAATGCTCTTTTCTCTTTCCTTCTAGTTGTAGAACTTCCACTCAGCCAGCTTTCCCGTGGTTCTGGGTGACAGACGTTTTGTCTTTTAGTTGTAGTTTTGAAATTGTTGTGCGAAGCAGCAGTTTAGGTGTTTACCTATGTTGCCATCTTGGTTGTTTGTTTTTTTCGAGGTCATCAATTTAAATAAGAGATTCATTCTTCGTGTTTTGTGTGTGTGTTTTTAAGTAGAATTTAATCTGTATGATTCTATGTGCCAATTTTTTAAAAAATCACTGACACTATCAAAAGGTTCAAAGCCTGAGTCTTAACTTTTCTGTAGGTACAAGTTGTGCTTACTGAATATTTTTCCCTGGGAGAGAGAAAGCATATACCCTCCCCTTCCTTCAGACAACTGATAGATTAATTTTCCTTTCTTAAGATATCACATATTATTTTTTTATATTACAGCCTAAATCTTGAGCCCTCTCCCAAGTGAATATGCATGATTGTAATATTTGGTTGCATGCAAGAAAGATTCTCTGCCCAGGAGACAGGGAACTTGGATTCTAGGCTCAGTTCTACTAGAAACTATCTGCAGCACTTTGGCCAAAATATTTAAATCTTGGAGCTTTCTTTCTCAACTGTAAAATGAATGGGTTGGATTCAAAGGCCTTAAACTTCATTCCATTCCTGATGTTGTATAGAATTCTAACAACATTGAAAAGCTTCTAAGGTTCAAACATTCATCCTCTGTAGTCTCCAAATCAGGACCTTTTATTAGACTTTGAAGGGCCTAATTTGTGATTTTCCCATGGTAAGAAATAAATATTGTGATATTATTCAGTGCATTTTCTAAATGGAACAGAAGCAGAGAGTTTCCCTTATAACTTAGAATTAGTGCAAAAATTGCTTTCTACATATAGAAGGCAATACAGTAACTGTAAATCCAAGAGAAAACCACAAGAGGGCAGTACAGTAACATTTTTTTTTTTTTGGTACCTTGATATTTCCTCCTATAGTGGGTCAGCTGTAGACATGATGTAATTGCTAGACTCTCTCAGCACTGGCAGTATTATGGGGTGTCACAGCAAACACAAATTAAATAACTTTAAAAAATGCAACCGGGATTTAATGCCAACATTAATGTAGACATTTTGAATGCCTGTAAATTAGACAAATTCATGAATGTCAACTCAAACTGACTGTCTTTTTATCTAATTACACAACAAGGGACATCTACATTCTGTCCTTTTTGAAGGGGTAATGACTCAGGAAGGGGCTCTGAGTAGGGTATCTCTCCTCCACCTGCAAAAGCCCTCCCCTCTCCTCAGGCCCAGTCTCACGCCTCTTGATTGGATCCCACCAGAACAGATAACCCATAGACTGGCCAACCAGCCATGAGGTAATTTGATACAAAAGCTCTATATAAAGGTGGCCAATGATGACTGGTGGCATCATAAGATTCTCTGGTTCTGAAATTTAAATTTACAACTATGGAGAGAATCAGTCAATTGATTACAGAAGTATACATGAGAGGAAAATAAAGAGCAATAATCACTGATTCCTTCTCCTGAGGGGCCATGATAAAGGTCTATCTTCATATCTGGGTTGAATCTTTTCCATTTCCAAACTACAGTCCCCATTCTTTTCTAGAGGCTGTGCCTAGAAAAGCTTCCTTTGAGATTTCTCTCTTCCTCCCTTCGTCCCTCCTCTTCCTCTCCTTCATACCAACTCTGTTCTTGCACAAGGATCTTTATCTGAGTTAGTTTAATTGAGTCCTTTTTCCTTCCCCCTGAAAAAAACAACTTAAAGTCACATTCATAAGAAGTGTGATGTCACTGCTAACCAATTTCCATTTTGCACATGTGTTTCTATATTGCAATTTCATGAACTTGAATTGCAATGGGGTCAAATTATAAATATATATAAATTACACAACAAATTGAAACACATATCCAAGCAGATTACTGTTATTTAAAAATAATTATAGTTTTATAAAAAATACTCAGATTTGACATTAAAAATTCTGAGCAGCAGACTATGTTAGAGGGTGTCCAATTTCAAGCCTAGACTGAAGCACATCACTTCTCCGGAAGTGTCACTTAGGATTGAAGACTGCAGCCTCCAGGAGTTTCTCATTTTCATACCAGTCTACACTCAACCTCCAGCAAGTCATCGACATGATCATTTAAGTGTTTCCACCAGGTCATGGCTCCAGTGGCTTCTGCTCCGGTTAAGCAGATCTCTGAGTTCACTTGTGAAGGTCTGAATTCAACTCTCTCTAGATCTCAGAGTGGTAGTCTGCCCCACAGCCTCAGTTCTCTGGTTCTGTGAGCCTTGCCCTAGTTGCTGTGCTGTTGGGGAGGTTAAAGGGGGATGGAGGAAATCAGAGGTGGAGGAAGTCAGGAAATATAGTTTACATTAGTACCTAGTCAAAAGCCAAATCTGTAAAACCATATTGTACCATTTCCTATCTTGATTTTTATATGACTGCCTGAATAATATAGGGCCCCTGAACTTTTTTTCTTTACAACAGTTTCATTCAGAGGTGAGAGGAAATGAAAAGGCTTGTTTGTCAGGAAATAAGTTCTCTTTATTCAGCTGAGAACATGCAGCTGATGACAGCTGTTTATGCAGCAATGTGCCTATCTAAGTTCACAAACTCAAGCTGCGGGTTTAGGTCATGCTGTCATAAACTCAGAACGAACAAACTCTCAGAGGAAGCTCAGGTAGTCTGCTTCTGTCCTATCATGGGTGTGGCATGTAGTCCCAGATATTTGAACTAAGTTTTATAAAGTTTCACATATTGGCCTGTGATTCTTATGATGGTCTATACCACTGTAACTTTCAGCATGGAGAAGATATGGCATAGACACATAGAGAATGCAGTCTTAACCACAAATTGAATTTTCTCCAAGGACGGAACCTTTCATGAATCTTACTAATGAACCTTCTCTGTCGATAGTTTGATTATCAAACAACACACACCACATTAATTTCAAAAAATAAAAATCACTACCTGTCTTTTTTAAGTTTTCTATTCAATACAGCCTTCTATTATAACTTAAAATCATAGGAAGTCTAGAAGGATATTTGTTGGAAGCCGCCCTTTGTCTTCACTAGCAGAGAGGTGTGGACAAGGAGTCTGGAAGTCTGGTTAACCTTGAAGGCTCTGAAAGGTCAGAGCCAAGCACCCACTGTCTAGTTGAGACAAAGGGAGCTGAAGCAACTTCCACCTTTTAGTTTTATGTAAATCCTTGCTGATGGGCTATCATGGAACTATTACTGGAATTGCCTGCCTAAGGAGTATGGGTGTATCTTAAAACCTGAATAAAAGGGATCACAAGGCCAGAGCAAGGCAGAGTCCTTCCTCTTGAGCTGGGCTCCCGCCTGGCCCCCAATATTTCCAAATTAATATTTTCTAGTCTCTTTCATTTGTGTGCGGCCTCCTCCAGAGCCCAAACCCTGAACCTGAACCCTGAACCACGTGGGATGTGGGGGGGACACTCGTAGATATTTGATTTGCTATTGTAAAAAGCAAGTCAAGAACAAGTTGTCCTTGAATATATGCATATATTGATCTCAAAATATATCATTCATGTTTTAAAACATATAATTCCTTAATTTTAAATATTTAAAATCATGCAAATGAAAAAAAGTTTAGTTAATGTAACTTGGAACCAAGAACTTAGAGCAGATCCTAGTAGATACCCACTATTAGGGAATAGGGCATAAGAAGACAGGAAAAAAATAAAAGAAGTCAAACACAACCAGGTAAATGCAACTTCATGGAATCTGAGGATAGAATTTCAAGAAGGTTGGTTAGTCAGTAGTGCCAAGTACTATGGAGAGATTAAAAAGGATAGACGTAAAGGTAACATTTGGTATATGGGTCCTGAAAACATTGAAATGTAGAGTTCATTTCTAAATTCCTCAGTGTCATGGTTCCCATGTTAGTTAGCCTTTCATAAATGTTTTTAAACACGCCAGAGCATCATCACTATATTCTGAGAGGCCAGTTTCAGTAAAAAGTCATAAGATCTCAAAGGGCTACAGAAAGAGGGCTTTGCCTGACTGCCCAATCAAATTAGGATCCTCTGTCCTTCGCAGAGTTTATCCCAATTTCGAATTATATACATACTTGTCCATTTGCTCTCCTAGAACACTGGTTTCAAAGTGGGCCCCTCAAACTAGCATCAGCATCACCTGTGAACTTAGAAACCAAAGTTCTCAGACCTCTCTATGCTGAGGGCCTCAAACCAAGGCATACCTGAGGCCCTTCTTTTTTTCCACCATAATCCTTCCCCACTCTCTGCCTTCGATTCTCTGTCAAAACACAAGTGATGGTGTCTGACTCTCTTGGTGTTTAAAGGTCAGAATAAATAGCCTTTGCTTTTCTATTTGGTTGGTCTTTGTTTATTGCACAGTATGTTGTAAACCAGGCTGGGCTGCCAACAAGGAGGCCACCATGGTTACCCACTTTACTTTGTTCCATAGTAATTGCTCAGGAATGCTGGAAAATGCCTCCATCTTGTGTTAAGTTTATTATTTTAACCATGAGAGTTTGGGGGACTGCTTTTCCATGGACTCCATTCATTATTATTTACCTGATGGCAATAATGATGACAATAATGAGGAGGAAGGCAACAGGGATAATAACAGCTAACATTATTGAAAACTTGCAGACTGCCCTGTCTTCTGATAGCACTTATTTACATAATTAATTCACTAAATACCTCCAAAGTTCCCAAAGTGCATCAGCCTGAGCACTTGCTAGAAATGCAAATTCTCTGTCCCTCCCCTACATACTAACTCAGCCTCCAGAGGATTCTGAGGCAGCGAAACATTTGAGAACCACTGGAATAGCCCATGCATTCATTTTAATCCATATCATTGAAAAATGAGAACATTGAGGCACAGGGCAGCTAAGTAACTTGCCCAAATTCACACACCTAGAAAGGGATAAAAGCTGGTTTCAAACCTAGGCAGTCTGATTCTCTATACTGCCTCTCTAGTTATGAGAAAATATATGAAAGGTTTCCAGTCTTCTTTATCTATTAGTCTATGTCAGTGGTCGGCAAACTCATTAGTCAACAGAGTGGCAAACTGCGGCTCGCGAGCCGCATGTGGTTCGCGAGCCGCAGTTTGCCAACCACTGGTCTATGTGGATACTATTCACCTTGTGAGATTTTAAGTAATTAAGTTTCAAAAAAATAAAACAGATGAGAAGAAAATATTCTTATATTAAATATTTCCCCCTAAAGAAGGGCCAGCCATTGGTATTCTATAAATTTCCAAGATCAATTATTTTTCCCATTTTTTCCTCAAGGCTATGTAACAGTGCATTGCTGAAGAACACAAATTAAGGTCAGTCTCAACCAAATGAGGTCACTTATATGAAAATACTTTTTAAGGAATTATATAAATCCAAGTTACTGCCATTGTTGTTAGCTAAGAACCTATTAAAGTATCTGCAAAGTGATCCTCCCTGGTACCTCCTCCCTGCCCTGTGATTTGGGTTGTGTCTACACAATGCCAAAATTTTGGTCAGTGCCCCAGGAGAAAGAAATATGTCGAACCAGTTATTTTGTCCTCTCTAGTCCAAAACAATGTGTGGATTATTTTTCATCTAGTTATTTTGACCAAACCAATATGGCCTCAGCTGCTTTGTTTTGACTAAGTAAATACTTTCTATGCCTTTCTCCACATTTAAATCTCCATGAATCCTCATCCCTTAATTGTTTCATGGAACTGTTATTCCCTCAGACCTTAGCTTACTCTTTCAAGAGGTTTGTCTCATTTCTTTTTCTCTTTCAAACATGTTCTACAATTTCACTTTTCTTGGATATTTTTCTTGATCCACCAATATAAAAACCACTGAGTGGACAGGAAAATATCGGACATCCCCCAGTTTTTAAAAGCTCCTGGGCAATGAACCTCTTTGCTATTTAAATGGGTTTCTCAAGAGTTCCACTACATAACAAAAATAACAGTAGTAATAACAACCATTACCATTTATTGAAGGCCTGAGATGTTCCAAGATCTTCCAGTGCTCATCCCTGCTCGGTAAGACTTCCGATGAAAGGTATATTCCTTAGAAAATAAATGATTTCTTCAAGCTGTCCTGCCTATAAACAGCCCTTCACATTATGTGAAAATGCTACACCACACTAAGACTTATGAATATCAAAACACTTCACCTTTGTGATTCTTAATTCTTGTTCTCCATGTACTGCCTTCATAGTGTGCTACATCAAACTTTAACTTCATTTTGGAGATATACATTGATTTGGGGTCATCTGTAGATATTAAAATTTAAAAGTCTCGTCTAGTCCAGACCAACTTAAAATTATAGCCTGACATTCACTTTAATGCTCATTTCTTCCCTTGAAGTGTCATTAACAGTAACTGGCTTTTTTTAAATATATTTTATTAATTTTTTACAGAGAGGAAGAGAGAGGAGAGGGATAGAGAGCTAGAAACATCGATGAGAGAGAAACATCAATCAGCTGCCTCCTGCACACCCCCCACTGGGGATGTGCCCGCAACCAAGGTACGTGCCCTTGACCGGAATCGAACCTGGGACCTTTCAGTCCGCAGACCAACGCTCTATCCACTGAGCCAAACCGGTTTTGGCAACAGTAACTGGCTTTTTAAATGGAATTTTCCTCCCTGGTTCCAAATAGCATATGACTGAGTTCCTTTGTATTTAATGCTAAACAAAGTTATGTGGGACAGGGTTTGAAAGTTCTGGATTTACATTCTAATTTGTGGTTCTAGTTTTTGCAAATAAAAACTTAAAAAAAAAAAAAAAAAGAACAACTTGGTTTCTGCTGTACCCTGGGAAAGTAGCGTGTAATTCAGGAGCAGGCAAATTTGGGAAAAATAGAAGTTTAATTCCAGACATGTATACACATGGCTTGTATTAGAAAAGCTACTCTAAACATCCTGGATTATTATGACTGCACCAGAGGCCTGGTGCACGAAATTCATGCGCTGGGGGGTCCCTCAGCCCGGCTTGCACCCTCTTGCAGTCCGGGACCCCTTGGGGGATGTCCACCTGCTGACTTAGGCCACTCCCCGCGGAGATCAGGCCTAAGCCTCCCCAAGCAGTCCTGGACTAAGCCGGCAGTTGGACATCCCTCTTGCGATCTGGGACCCCTCGCTCCTTAATATCTGTGTTTTCTGATGGTCTTAGGCTCTACAGCAGTGGTTCTCAACCTGTGGGTCGTGACCCACAGATTGAGAACCGCTAGCAGGGTTGCCTAAGAACATCGGAAAACACAGATATTTACATTACGATTCATAACAGTAGCAAAATTACAGTTATGAAGTAGCAACGAAAATAATTTTATGGTTGGGGGTCACCACAACATGAGGAACTGTATTAAAGGGTCGTGGCATTAGAAAGGTTGAGAACCACTGACCTAAGCATTTGTTATTTTACTTCAATTCATCCTAACGTCCATATTATTAATCCCGTTGACCTGAAGACAAAACTGCCCTGGTCGTCCCCACTGCAGTTAACTGCTCCATGGGAGCGAGCAAAGAATTCACCACAGAACAGGCAGCTGACCTGTCTGTGTGCTGAATGTCTGGTGCTACACGGGCAAGATGCAATCAATGCACGCACCTTACTTTACACTTCATAGAATATTTTCAAATATATTAGAATTTTACCACCTGGCTTATATGTCATCTACTTCCATTTTACAGATGGGAACACACTCCACAGAGGTCAGAGGGGAGGGAGATAGGGGGAACTACATGAAAGAAGGTGAAGAAATCAGCCCAAGAACATATATGCATAACCCATGGACACAGACAACAGTGTGGTGATGGCCAGAGGTGCGGGGGGAGGTGGAGGCTGGGTGCAGGTTGGTAAAGGGGGGTAAATAAATAAATAAATAAATAAATAAATAAATAAATAAATAACTGGGGGGGAGAAGAAACCACTCCAATGTGTTCTGCCCAAAGTGGCTTGGCTAGTAAATACCAGACTGGGAAACAAACATTTTAAATAAGCTGTTATCTCCTTTCAGTGGAAAAAGAACTGGAAATACATAAACCTTGCAAAGTGCAAGTCACCCTTCAGGGTAAGGAGACTAGTGGAACCTCCATCTGAATCTCCTTTCTTCCTCGTGCATTCTTTTGCCAACAAACCACACTGAAAGGTCCCTGCTGGTGTGGTTGGCTGTTCTCAGTTCTCAGCACTTGTGGGGCAGAATCCTGCGGGACGTTTCCAATTGGAACTTCCTGGGCACCTCAGTCAGTTCCTCAGCAGGAAGAGACTCTTTGAAGCTCAGTACTGTGGGGCACACTGCTGACAGCCCACAGCCATCCACTCACGTGAAATTTTAAGGTGGGAACTGCTAACGGAGGGAATCCATGCCTACATAGGGACAGACCTTGGATTGTTTCTCAACAGGGCTCTAGGAAAATGAAGTTTGTATTCCTGTGGACCCACCTCTGAAACATCCCAGGACTGAGAGAAGGATTTACTCTAAAAGCAGTCACCACTGGGGCCAACTGAGAAACAAGGCAAGCCTATTAATAAGCAACTCAATGTCTGTATCTGGTCTTTGAAAAGATCCACAGTTCTGTGAATGATATTTTGCTTTCTGCCCCAAGGAGCAGCAGTTCCTCAGTGCAAGTGAAGACTTGCTCTTCTAGTCCCATTGCCTGAGAAGTTAACCCTCGCCTTCCTAGTCTATCATTGTAAGAGCCTCCAAATAATAATTTGGACCCCAAATAATAATTAATGCCAAGCTGTAAAAATTTGCATTTTGCTTGCATATGGAAGCAATATCTGTCAACTTCCATCCCAATTTAAATGCTAAACAATTCTATTTTGACCTCATGTTCTTTCTTGTTGGGAGAGCCGTGCTTAACTGATTTTGTCCCTGGCTCTTTACACATTTGTGGGGTGGAGATGGAGACTACTTCGGCCTGTCTCAGATGCTTCCCTCGGCTTCAAAAGCAAAGTCACAATAATAACTGGCTACAGACCAATGGTTGGTTGAGAAGTGGTGGACAATCGTATTTGACTGTTGGTTTCAGCAGCTTCCATTGTGAAGAGCAGCTCCACTTTCAGAGTTCAAATCTGCATTCCAAGTTTTCCTGAATTCTATTTCTGTAGCTAAAGTTATTCAAATAAAATACATTATTCAGTGTTATAGAGATCAAAAATAATTATTTTCCATATAGTTGTTGACATGGAGTAACTGAATTAATTATCTTTCTTGTGTATTTCACCAAGGACATTTTTCCACTGTGTACCTGTCATCATTTAATAGTAATAATCTCTTAAAATGTACTATTATGGGGTCAGGGTAGAAGAAGGTAAAGGGGGATAAATGGTGATGGAAGAAGACTTGACTTAGGGTAGTAAACGCACAATACAATATACAGATGATGTATTGTAGAGTTGTATACCTGAAACCTGTATAACTTTATTAACCAATGTCACCCCAATAAATTCAATTTTAAAAACATACTATTATAAGGAAAATACCAAAAGACTCTATTTCCAGAAGTAATGTTTTCAATAGAATTACAGTTTTCCTATTTCCTTTCATGACTCTGCTATACAAAAAAGAAAAAGAAAGATGTTTCACAAGAAAATGCCATGTTAAAAAAATTTATAAAACTAAATTCTTTAGATATTTAAGTAAAAATTTCATCTAACCCTAACACAACCATTTCTGAACATTAATGATAAATAATGTGTTATTATATGTATATTTACATAATAATATTCCTATAATTTGTTTATAATAAGCAGATTTCAAACTTATTCATTCACTTATCCCACATATATTGTTTAAACATGTATCATGCCGGGCACTATTCTGACTCTGGAGATAGAGCTGTGAACAAATAGGAAAAACATCCTCCCTCAGGGTGTTTATTCCATAAGCGGGTATTTTCCAATGTTGTGCTTGCTTTTGTAATTTCTATTCCCCTTATTTGAGTCTAGAAGTCCCTCTAAAACAGTTCTCTCAAGGCCTTCCAGTGGACTACTTTGTTGCACAATTCAGGAGGGTACACATACAAAGCCTCTTGTAGTTGTACAACCTAGCAGTCCTGCAAGTGGACTCAAATGTAGTGCACCCCACTACCCTGCAGGAAGCACATGGAATAGGTCTACCTCATCCCTACTGCCAGAACATGGTGCCCACCTCCAAAATGACTCCAGTGATCCTTGCCTTATGATATTCATGCCCTTGAGTAGTCTGCATTCACACTGAATAAGGGCATATTTGTGTGACCAATAGAATATGGCAGAAGTGATGTTATGTAACTTCCAAGGCTAGGTCACAAAAGCAGTGCAGCTTCTGCCTGGTTTCTTAGATTGCTCACTCTGGGAAGCCAGTCTCCATGCTGTGAGGACACTCAAGCAGCACTGTGGAAAGACCCACATAGAGAGGAACTGAGGTCTCCCATCAACAGCCAGGACTAATTTGACATCCATGAGCACCTTGAAAGTGGAACCTCCAGCCCCAGTCAAGCTTTCAGATAACTGCAGCCCCATCTGACACCTAACTAATTTAATGAGAAACCCCAAGTCAGAACCATACAGCCAAGCCACCTTCCCAATTCTTGACTCTCATTGTCTGTGAGAGATAATAAATGATTTATTGTTGTGTTAAGTCACTGAGTTTTGGGATAATCCTTACACAGCCATAGTTAACTAATAAACAGGGTTAGTATCAGCCAAAATATTGTCAATCCTCAGGTACTACCATGTTCTCCCATAAACCATATGTTGGAATAGCTTCTTCCTAACCTCAAGAAATGTTCCCTGGCAGTTAATAAGCATTTGATATAATAAACTTATAGGGGTTACTGTATAAAATATTGCAAATATATTAATAGTAAATATTTTCCCTACTAACACATTTGCAGTTTTAAAGAATCCTTCAAGTTAACAAACAATAGATATGTACCTATATAAATCACTGGGCAGGACCCTCTGTGGGTTGCATGGGTGAACAGAAAATGGAGTCTTCCTTTAAGCACCTTATAAAGTAACAAGGGAGATAAAAGGCAGAATTTAATTAGAAGCAGATAGCATTTGAGTTGGGAATTGGAAAGGAAAGAGGATGCCAGAAGAATACCACTGTGTAAACCAAGACCCAGGACTGATGGTGATATTTGGGTAAGTAGCCATTTGCAATCCTACAGCCCCCAAAATAATAAGTACTCATTTGTTGAGAGATGGCCATATGCCAAGTTCCTATGTATGATTTAATTTAATCTCCACAGCACAATCTTGAAAGGAGTTCTCTCCTTTCTACAGATGAAGAAACAAAGGTTCTGAAAGACTAAGCGGCCTCTGCAATATCACCCAGGTAGGAAAGGTGAAGTCAGGTGCTGAATTCACGTCTTTTTTTATGTCAAAACCAATATTTTCACCGCAGCGAAAAGAAGCAACTTTCCCAAGGTCTCAGCGCATACACACGCATGATCCCTGGGTCTTCTAGGGCCACTTATGGCACCAATCTTTCCTCCCCAAAATACCATTAGGATGTGTTGACAGCTTAGCTTTTATTTTAAAGGAGCCAGTGTGTCTTTAGACAAATCAATTCCAGGAGGAGAGTTTTGGAAAAATGCTGTGGTAACAGAATGACATCTAAAAATTTCCAAGACAGAGGAAGAAGTTGTCAGAGGAGGCCCAGGGACTTTTGGTGAAAACACATTTTCCTCATAGCTCACGTCTAAATCTTCTGTCTTCTCTCTCCACCATTCCAGGGGGGCTTGCTGAGTAACTGCTGGTGCATTTAGGCACCACATATATTTTTATCTGGCATCATTCACTTTTTAACACTTGGTTTTTATATTCTGACAATTTAGCCCAAATTTTTGGGTGAAAAATGAATAGAGCTTTTTTCTTCTTTCACTCCCTACATTTTCAGTACTTTCAAAATTTTGATTTATATACAATAAAATACGCAACTCTTAAGTGGACAACTCAATGACATTTTACATGTGTATACATCAATATGTCTGCCACCTAGATCAAAATATCCCATCAACTAGAAAGTTCCCTCATGCCCTTCTATTAATAAGACCACCCCCACCTCAATGATTACTGCTATTCTGACTTCCATCACTATAGATTATTTTCAACTATTCCTCAAATTCATATTAATAGATTGCTAGAGCATGTACTCTTTTGAGTCTGGCTTATTTTGATCATTGTTTTTGCATTTCATTCACATTGTTCCATGTACCAGCAGTTTCTTTTTATTACTGGGTACCATTCCACTGTACTAAAAGTACTTTATATGAAACTAGAGACCTGGTGCATGAAATTCGTGTACTCAGCAGGGTCCCTCAGCTTGGCCTGTGCCCTCTTGCAGTCTGGGAGCCCTTGGGGGATGTCTGACTGACGGCTTAGTGCTGCCACAGAGGTGGGAGAGGCTCCCACCATTGCCACTGTGCTCACCAACCATGAACCCAGGTTCTGGCTGAGTGGTTTTCCCCCTGTAGGAGCGCACTGACCACCAGGGGACAGCTCCTGCATTGAGCATCTGTCCCTGGTGGTCAGTGCACGTTATAGCAACCAGTCATTCTGCTGTTCAGTTAATTTGCATATTAGCCTTTTATTATATAGGACTAGAGGCCTGGTGCACGAAATTCGTGCATGGGGTGTGTGTCCCTCAGCCCAGCCTGCACCCTCTCGAATCTGAAACCCCTTGAAGGGGATGTCCGACTACCCATTTAGGTCCAATCCTGGAAGGATAAAATATTGCAAATATATTAATAGTAAATATTTCCAGGACTGCTGGCTCCCAACTGCGCACCTGCCTGCCTTCCTGATTGCCCCTAACTGCTTCTGCCTGCCAGCCTGATCACCCCCTAACAACTCTCCTGCCAGCCTGATTGATGCCTAACTGCTCCCCTGCTAGCCTGTTTGCCCCTAACTACCCTCCCCTGCAGGCCTGGTCACCTCTAACTGCCCTCACCTGCAGGCCTGGTCACCCCTAACTGCCCTCCTTTGCAGGCCTGGGTCCCCCCCAACTGCCCTTCCCTGCAGGCTCGGTCACCCCCAACTTCCCTCCTCTGCCAGCCTGGTCACCCTAACTGCCCTCCCCTTAAGGCTTGATTGACCCCAACTGCCCTCCCCTGCTGGCCTAATCGCCCACAACTGCCCTCCCTCGCAGGCCTGGTCCTTCCCAACTGCCCTCCCCTGCTGCTCATCTTGTGGTGGCTATCTTGTGTCCACATGGGGGCAGCTATTTTTGACCACATGGGGGCAGCCATCTTGTGTGTTGGAGTGATGGTCAATTTGCATATTACTCTTTTATTAGATAGGATAGAGGCCTGGTGCACGGGTGGGGGGCCAGCTGGTTTGCCCTGAAGGGTGTCCTGGATCAGGGTGGGGGTTCTCTTGGGGCATGGGGCAGCCTGGGCAAGGGGTCTGTGGTGGTTTGCAAGCCAGCCACGCCCCCTAATAACCCAAGCAGAGGCCCTGGTATCTGGAATTTATTTATCTTCTATAATTGAAACTTTGTAGCCTTGAGCAGAGCCAAGCCTCCTGCTAGCTCCGTGGCTGCAGCCATTTTTGTTGGGATTTATTTATCTTCTATAATTGAAACTTTGTAGCCTTAAGCGGAGGCCAAGGCAGGCCAGGGCTGTGGAAGCTTGGCTTCCTCCATTGCCAGGGGCAACTCAAGCCTCCTGCTCTCTCCAGCTCCATGGCTGCCACCATTTTTGTTGGGATTTATTTATCTTTTATAATTGAAACTTTGTAGCCTTGAGGCCTGGGCCAGCCAGGGTGTGTGGAAAGCATGGCTTCCTCCATTGCCAGGGAAACCAAAGCCTCCTGCTCCCTCCGTGGCCGCAGCCATCTTGGTTGGGTTAATTTGCATACTGGCTCCTGATTGGCTGCTGGATGTGGCTTATGGGTGTAGCAGAGTGATGGTTAATTTGCATATTACTCTTTTATTAGATAGGATAGTATTGAGAAATTATTTAGACCTACTTCTGAGTTAATCCTTTATATTATGTGTCATCTCAAAAATTTATAATTATTTTTATCTTGCTCTCTTGTCCCTAAGGTTATTGGTAACAGAAGATAGGACAATTATAACATATTCTGGCTTAAACCAGTGTATATTGGTCTAAACTGATTTGGAGTGAATATTAATTAATCCAACTCAAAGTTCCAGTCCCTGTGAGAGCTAAGTATTCTCAGAGTCATGATTGTATAGAGGGGAAGGTGTTCCTGCCCACAGGGCAGCAGGAGGTAGTTTCTGACAATTACCCTCCAGGATTTTGCTGCTCTGTTGCCCACTGAGAGAGTCTGGTCCCTCCTGGTCTCTTGGGTATTATGATGCCACTTACTGTAGTTCTCTCTGTCAGAGCCTCTTGCAGGATGTTTCTGCACTCAGGAATCTCCCATCTCAACCTAGGTTTATCCACTCAACCTATTCTGTTGCCACTTCTTCATCTCCATTGAGTCCCAGAACTCTCAGCAGCCTTGGGTTCTGCGGGCTTCCTTCTGGCCCACCCACTTAGTCACACTCCTCAGATATTCCTAAAATATCACCTGGGCAACCCCATGCTCAGCACCATGTTGAATACAAAACCTGGCTATGTGGCTTGGTATTGTCTATTGAAACATCTGAGAAACTCTGACACCCAGGCATCCCCCAACGTTTCAGGGTATTTCTATTGCCCCTTACTGACCCTGATGCCAGGGTTCAGCCCTCAGGAGAAAGTCACATTATTCCTGTCTGATCTGTTTGCCCTTCTCTCCTGTTTCTCCCTCTCCTGTGGAGTGGGGTCTTGCCATAATCAGATTGTCAGGCCTTGAAACACTACAGAAGTGCTTACAAAAAGTGTTCTCAACTTGGGCTACACATTAGAATAATGTGGGAAACATTTAAAAAATAGTAGTATCTGAACTTTATTCTCATCTTAGAACAAGTAATTGAATCAAAGTCCCTAGGACTGGATCTGGGCATTAGTATTTTTTAAGGCTCCCCAAGTGATTATGATATGCTAGTGGTCGGCAAACTTATTAATCAACAGAGCAGCAAACCGCGGCTTGCGAGCCGCATATGGCTCACGAGCCACAGTTTGCCGACCACTGTGATATGCAAACAGGGTCAGAAACCACAGGTTACAATAACACTCTTGGCTTTGAGTCAGCCAGGCTTAACTCGGTGAGTAAAATGAAATTTCAGGGATTTATAAAGTCTCTTTCTAATGATGACATTATATTGCTAAAAGCTTGAGAATGTCAGCTCTGAGAATGAAGACCAAAAGATAACTTCTCTGCTCTAGACTAAGAGTACCTATTATTTCACTGGAATAACAAAACCCATTGGTTCCATGTGTGGGGAGCTGAGGGGTATCATTGGTTTAGGAAATTTTAAAAATTTGTTTAATATTTTCAAAATGCCATCCCCATATTCCATTCATTTTTTAAAATTATTAATTTACTCACTCACTATGGCCCACATCATTCCATAAAGGAATGGCTGGGAAACACACTAAATAGAGGGGGAATAAATAGTCACTTGCATATTATACTAGTGAGTGCAACAACAAGAAGGCCCTTTTCATTTATTCATTTGCTGAACAAACATTTGCTGAGCTAACTTGGGGTCATGAACACATAGGAAGGGCTGAGTGGAGAAACCTGCTCTCTCTCCTTAAGAATTTTAAAGTCCAGAGTGAAAGGCAATTATACTGAACTAGGGACCGGAGGACATAACTGTGGCTGGGTGAGTTGAAGAAGGATTCTCAAGAGTTCTAAGATGAGATGTGGAGACCAGCTCGGGGCACACCCCACATTGCCTCTCCCTCCTTTCCATTTCACTTCCTCCAACCCCAGGAGCATTTTCCACATAACTGCTGTGTGGGAGTCCTTGTCTCATTCATCAGAAAATTTTCTAGCCAATGTAAGATTTCTGGAAGAATGAGAAGGAGGGGAAGACAAGCTGGGTGGATCTCCAGGTTGGTAAGAGAAGCCAGTGGGAAAGGACGACTCTCTGAGAGACCTGAAAGAGTGAAGACAGCCAAGAACTACAATCAGAAAGGTGAAGGAAAGCAAAGAAAACAAATGCAGTCTCCTTTACACAGCCTCCCTCAGGACACACTGGGATTCGGTAACAGGGAAATTTCCCTCCTTTGGAAGACAAAGGGAATGGTCTTTTACAATCCTATCATTTCCTCTTTGTGGACTTTTCTTGTTTGAACCAGGATTTACCGTAAGATTTCTCATATCATGTATCTATGAATTTAAGAAAGGCAAAGGAAATCAGTGTCTTTATTTCATTTGAAGAAGATGGAGAAAGGTAGGGGTTAAAATTTAATGGGAAAAGTTAGACTGATTAAGTCAAAACATGAAGATGCCACACATGTCTCTATTACTAAGAGAAGAAGGGGAAATAGACTTTCCCTTTACAAAATGTCCCTTCCAGGGGGGAAATGTCCCTAAAGTGAGAAAATAACAAAGAATAGATTCCAAGGAAGAGGACTTGAAAGTATTTCTAATCCTTGGGCAGGGCACTAAGAAAATGAATCTTGAAAATAATTCACTACATGAGAATTATCCGTTTAGTGAGAAGGCACTGTCTTTCTTATTGGGCACCTTGATACCAAACATTAAAAGAGAATAAAATGAATTGAGGTAAGAAATGAAACTTTAGTTCCTTTAATTTCATGTTTCTTAAAGACAGAGCTTGGTAATCCATGAAGATCACACGCCCACAAAGAAAAACAAAACTTAGCCACACAGACTGAAGAGTTGAGTCATCATAAATAAAAATAATGTTTAGAAAACAAACTCAGCCTGAAAAGCCATAATCATCTCAAGTTGTAGTCTTGCCAAAAAAGTGGCTTTTGACCAAAGAAATTGGAAAGGCTAGGGCTATCACCTATAGATACCCCTATATGATTAAATGCTTAAACATCATCAATCAGAAATAAAATAATTTAAAATTCCAAAGCACAGAATTTTATTTTAGTAATGAGGGAAGAGGAGCAAAGTGATAATTTAGAAAATATGTAAAATTAATTCGCCTATCTTTCTAATTAACCAGTCAGAGTTATTTGCTGTCTTCTTTTACATTATTGCTAATAATTTTATGTAGCTTGTAATTAATTTTGTTTTGTCATTTTAATCAAGAAAAATTCTGTTGTTAAAAGAAAACAAAGAACACAGAAATCCACTAGAGTTGGCAGTAAAAGGACTTTTACCCTAAGGAACTGGAGTAGCTTCTGGAATCAAAGGCAAAAGTAAAGCCACCTCATGGGAACCTGGGATACAGTAGAAACCAGATAGGATTCTCTCTCCATCTCTCTCCACCTCTCTCAGGGGCTGACATGGACTCTTTACTCAGTTCCTCTCTACAGTCTCTTCTCCCTTTCTCTCTGCAGTGTAGACCAACACGATTTCCTTACTAATGAGCCACCTGGCCCCAAAGTTCTGCTCAACGTGGCAGTTTTTTCCATCTGAGTCCACAACAGCAGGTAAGCCTAGCCAATTCAGAACTTGGTCTCAATTTAAAATTATCAGTAGAAAGAATCTAACTGGCCAGCTAGGTCAAGGGTGCACTTCTAGTCCACTATAAATTGGGGGGAAGGAGTAGAGGGCTGCTGAGAGTCACATGGCCTGCCACCAATTTAGTAGGGATAAGGCTGCCTGAGATTACAGCATGGGCAGCTGAAAAGGACAATGTGAAGGACAGGCAGAGATGACACAGGAAGGACTGGCAACTCTCAGAGCACCTGCAGTATAGGACTTAGATGTCTTGGCATCCAAGAGAACGCTAGCTGGTGGAGAGAGGAGAGTGGGGCAATGACCATAGCTTTTTAAATAAATATTTCCTCTTATCCCTCAAAGGATGTTCAGGTTGCCTCTCACAAAATAAGCATTAAGCAATGTGTACTGAAAGAATAAGTAAAAGACAAGCTAAAATACATTTCAGGGAAATGTTATCCAACAAGAGCATTAGTGATTTTTCAATTGAGTTTTGTTTTCTGGATCTGAGTCAAAGCGTTTGAAGTCCTGACGGCTCTCCCCCGGATGACCTCGCTAGTAATGTGGAAGAAGAGGGTGCAGCAGTGCTGGGCGTGCACCAGGATTGGATTTCAGACCCCCCATCAGTTGGGTCTACTTTCTACAAGTTAGTTACCTGGGCTTTAGACTAGAGCCGGACAGCACAGAGACAGGCTAGGTGTCATTGCTGAATCCTCTCACCCAAGGACACACTGGCCTCCCGCTCAGCCCACTCCTGCACAGCCCAGCCACCAGAGGTCCCTGTTTCTGTTCTGACCAACAGGAACACCCAATGCAAAATTAGCTCATTTATGAATTTTGAAACTTTGGAATATAATTTTCTGTAGTCAAACTTTAAATAGTTATGGTGTTGAAGTCTGTCATTGACCATTTAACAGATACTGATTTATACCCACTCTGCACCCAATTCTGTGTCACATAGAGACACAGACCTGACACCACAGGCATGGAGCTGACAACCTAGCAGTGCTATAGGTTCTACACAGGTAATTAGCTGCCCAATTTGACATAAAGAGCCTGTGTTCTATGTGATGTCAGCAGCCCTGCTAAATTCACTTTTGGTTCTCTATTCAGTTATTTGTCATATTGAAGGATACTGCAAAGAAAAGTACATACTTAAATATTCTGTAATGCAGTGACTGGTGCTAAGAGAGAGACAGAAAAAGCCATCCTTATTGTGAAAAGAGAATGGGGAAAATTCATGTTATTTTTTCCTTTCTCTTGCCTCTTGCAGCATCTCCTGAGGGCAGGCCCAGTCACTTGTAACAGCATGCTAAAGCCTTGTCTTTCTGGGCAGAGGAATTAGTAAAGGGGAATGTGGGAGCTAGAGAGTATGACTAAAATCTCAGCAAGGGATCCCCAAATTCTGTGTATGAGTCAACACAGCCCTAGGCTCAACCTCAAGCTGCCACATGCATTTCCTATATCCAAAGAAGCAGAGCAAGGCACTGAGAACTGAACTATAACATAAACCATCACCCAGTCCTGGACTAACCCTGGTGGCCAGCGGCAGACCCAAAGCATGGCAAAGCCTTTGAAGTCTGCACTGACGTGGAAACACCACTGAAAGAAGCTGTGAGAGAACATACAGCCTGCACCTCACCAAGGTGAATACCTGCTCAAACAAACAAACAAACCAACAGACAAGTCAGCACTCTCCAGGTGAGTCTAACAGAACACAGACTTGCAGCATAATAATCAAAATGTCAGGGCTCGGACTAGGATGAAGTCAATGAAACACTGCCCATTGGGTGCAAAATTTAAAGGAGATGAGGAAGCAGACACTCACTAATCAAGATAAATTACATTTTAATGTTATATCTTAAAAAGTGAAAACAGATGCAAAAAAATCCCACGATGTACAAAATAACAAAATTCTAAATAAAGACAGGATCAGGATTACTAATTTTTCCTTGTGTCAGGCTCTGCTATGGCTCACACAGCACCATTACTGATGCTGGCAGCAGAACCCGGGAACCCTAAGATCAGCCTCCCTATCCAAGCAGGGTAGAGAGAAATGGAAAGTAAATCCAGAGAGGTGACGGAAGACACGTCAAACACCTTAGAAAGACCCAAGACTTAAAAGCACTAAGTATTGGTGTTCATCTGAAAACAGAGATGTGTTGGAAGGGTTTACATGGAGCAATTAGACTACCAGCTCCCCAGGGAATTTGAACTCAGAGAAGTTGCTCAAGAAAAAAAAATGCAGTTGAAGAAAAGAGGATTAAATGAAAACCTGTACTCTGAACCATGGACACTCCCACAAGCCAACTGCAATCTTCTTTCTTTCTACACCCCGGTCTAAGGACACCAGCAGACGGGCCTATCCAACAATGACCTACTGCCCATCCTCCCTGATAGACTAGAGAATTCATCTTAGGAAGAACTCAAGAGCCCTAAAGACAAGACTTGCACTGGCTGTAAAACATGTCTACAAATGACAGCATTCATTCCATCAAGGAGTGGAGTCCAAGTCCCTCTATTTGAATATGGACTGGCCTTAGCGGCTCACTCCTAGTGCCAGCAATGCTATAGAAGTGACAGGGTATGGTTTCCCAGGCTAGGTCAGAACAGACCATCCTTAGAGTTTCCATCTCTATTATGAGATAATGCCTCAGTTGCCATGTCAAAGATCCAGCCACTGTGCAAGCTGCCCTGATGGAGAGACACACTGAGACAGCGAGCCTCCTGAGAAGCCCGGACTTCCAGCCTCCAGTTCCATGTGTCTTTCTAGCCCAGGAGCCAGATGTGAGAGTGCCAAAGCTTCCTTCTGACCCGAAACCACTCACTCTGACAGAAATTGCGTGAGAGACTCTGAATGAGAACCACCTACTTGAGTCTATTCAATCCTCAGAATTATGAGAGACTATAATAATAAATGTGCTGCTATTTTTTGCACTAAGTTTGGAATGATTTATTATGAAGCAACTAGGTAATCAGAATTCTGACATTTCTAGTTCTCTGAAATAAAAATGTGTATTCTCATCGTTATCCAACAGTTGCTTCTAAATGGCTATTTGGTTCCTATATGTAAATATAAATAACCAGAGTCACAGGGAAGCTAGTAAATAAAAGGCAAGGACTAGTAAAACAATCAGAAGGAAAGTGACCTGGATCAAACAGAGACAATGCAGTGAACAGAAGAAAAGTTGAACATAAAGTTGAGAAAATATACCACAAAGTAGAACAAAAAAATTTTAACAAGCAAGAGAAGAGAATTGAAAAGTTAGATAATTCATCCAAGAGGTCTAACATCTGGTAATAGAGAATGAATACGCTATTGTTACACATAAGAACATGGATGCATTTCATAAACAAAAGGTTGAATAAAACAAACCAGATGTAAAAGAGAACATACTGTATGACTTTGTCTATATATTAAAACCGGGCAAAATGAATCTATGGGGCAAGGAGTCAGGTAGTGGTTATCTTTGAATGGGGTAATGACCAGAAAGGGCCAAGACATGCTGATAATTCTCTTTTTCTTGATAGGGCTGTAGGCACACAGGTGTGTTCACCTCATGAAAATCTGAGCTATACATTCATTAATTGTGCATTTTTCTATTTATATGCTATACTTCAATAAAAAGAGTATTTTAAAAATTGTTTTAATTAAGGGAGAAAATCAAGCCATCCATTTATATTGCATGGTAAGGCCAATAGAAATAGTGTCCATTTCAGAAATGAAATAGCTGTCTAAATTTAAAAAAAAAAAAAAAAGAAAGGAACTAACTTGAATAGATTCCCACCGGCCACAGATGGGACAACTTAACTTGAACATTAAGAGTAATTAGAATAAGAATAAATACAATGGAATAAAATACACCCAACATGTTTAAGTCCTTGATAATAAAAAGCAGTTTTCATTTGTCACCAGAACAATGATGGGAAAACCGATTCATTATTTAATAAAGGGGAAGAATCAGGCCTTTATTCTGCAGTTCCTGTACAAATTAAACATCAGAGGGACTTAAGAGTTGATGAGGAGATTTCTCTTTGTGTATCACTCCAACTAATCAATTAAGAAGATACTAGAGGCCCAGCGCATGAAATCACATTAGACCCAGAGGGACTGCCACCACGGAAGCCAGAATCCCGCCCGCCGCTGCCGCAGGACCCATCAATGCACCTCCTGGTGACCGATCTTTTGGTCGTTTCAGCATTCCGGCCACTGGCTTTTTATAATATAGATGATATAATTGGAATATAATTTTGCAATCCCTAAAAAATTACTGGATGGATGGTTACTAGGATCACAGAAACACAGACTAGTAATCATTGCTTGTCCATGTTGGAGGCACTCACCACCACTTATGGGTCAACACCTCAGAAAACCATCAACACAATCCAGAGTGTAGGAAACTCTAAAGGGCAAATCACTGGTTTTTCAATTAAAAAATTACAAGGAAAACAAAAGAGAGAAAGATGGAGCAGCCTATAGATTGAAATCATCTTAGGAGACACATAATGTGTGGATCTTATTTGAATCCTAACTACAAAAAATTATAAAATATAACTAAATAAATAATAAAAAAGAATGAGTGAATGAGGCAATCAGGGACATATAGACCCTGTCTGGCTATTTGATGTTATTAAGGAATCATTGCTCATATGATAATAGCATTGTGATTTTTTTAAAGCATCTTTATCTTTCAGAGATACACAGGAAGTTCAGGTGAAATTGGCTTCCATGTGACTGGGAAAGACAGACAAGGAAGATAGTGATATGAATGGAGTTGATGGTTGCTGAGGAGGGTGATGGGTCCTAAGGGGTTATTACACTACTCGCTCTATTCTTGTTTGTAATTTCCTATCACAGCATAAAAGCCTTTTCTCATCTCTTATGTTATAGTTATTAAGGAAAGAACACTGATGAAGCTCCTGAAGCCTTGGCATCAAATTTGAACTCCCAGAATGGGGGCAGAGTAGAGGCTCAGAAGCTGAGGGAGAGAGACGAGGCAGAGGGCTTCATATAATGATCACTCTCCCTGTTCTCTGGGCCTGTTAGCAGACAGCACCTTGAGAAAGTGTGTCAGCCAAAGTTAGGTGGAATTAAGTTTGTAAAACTAAGTATAACTAACTAAAATGTCTACACTTTTATTATTATTATTATTTAGTAGGCAGTCTTTATTTCTTTATTTTACTTGGTAAAATGGCCTCAGAGTTATTAAGGTTTTTTTTTCTTCAAATCAGTAAAGAGATGCAATGGACAGTATTTTTGTCTTTCTATCATGCTTCTTGTCCCCCATCTTCTAGTTCCTTCGAGGAACTCTTTAACCCCATGTGGCCTCAGGTGGGCTGTTATTCGCAACCTCAGTCTGTATCACAAGAGTGATCTTCAGATGCAGATACACCAGTCAGCAGTCTCCATTCTCTTAACCAGCAGATCAGTGTTGGTCTCAACCCCAAAAAGGCAATTAGAGACTTTTCAGGTATTGACATATGAGACATTTCTCTTCTCCATGGCTAAACTGGGAAGATGTAAGTCTAGGACTTCCTATGGCCATTCTTCCCAATATCTGGAGACAGTCTGCACACAGAATTAAGTCAAGCAAAGATATAGATCGACAGCCTAATCATACCTGCAGCTTAATCTATCCTGACTTCAGAGTTATATGAGCCAAAAAGCTTTTGTTATCATTAAACTAATAAGTAGAGTTTTAGGGATTTGGGGCCAAAGAGCCCCAATTTATAGAAGCCTTCCCTCAAACACATACTTGCCAAGCAACCACATCCCCTCTTATCAGAAATTTTATTTCCCATCAAAGTTAGAGGTTCCTGGAGGTTCTTCTAAGTAGCTTGGCCCATGTTATGTTCCTCCGAGCTTTTCAATATTCAATCGCTGAAGAGATAATCCCTGAGGGTTTACCATGTTCCAGTGCAGTGGACAACTATGCTTTACCTACTCAATATGCCTCTTGTTCTAGAAACTGCTCTTGCCTTTAGCTTTGTCCACCATTGAATAGTTCAGGATGGACAACTGACCCAAGGTGGCCAACAAGGGAAACAGCCTTTCCTCAGAATTTTTGAACTAGACCCCAAAAGAGGGGCTTATTCCCCTCAGGGGAGGCAGCCATGAGACTGAGAACTCAAGAACTGTCCATGGCCATGTTCATCTTGAGGAGGACTGCATGTCACATAGAGAGAGAAGCAGAGACAAGAGACATGGAGAAAGACTTGCTAACTTTCGTTGTTCCTGGACTCCAGCTATAACCCTGACCCTGCTAAACCCAGGTTTTTCAACATTTCCTGGGATTCTTTATTTTGCCTAAACTAGCCCTAATTGGATTTTTGCCACCCATTTGAAACGATGTACTCAGGCACAATGCCAGTGTGCCTGAGGACATAATAGTGACCAAACCAAACTCCCTATCTTCAAGAAGCTTCAAGTATACTGTGGAGACAGGTCAGTAAGAGCAGCTGGTTTCAGAACAGAGAGATAAGCTCTGTGAAGGTGATGAGCGCAGGGCACTATGCAGCCCATGGAAGAGGAGCCCAGAAAGGCTTTCCAGACGGGAGACTATTTGTGGGAGCTGAAGAACTATTAGGGACTAGACCAGATCTCATCCTCAGCACCACTGGCATTTGGGGCTTGACAATTTTTTGTCCTGTCACTTGTTGGAAGCGTAGCAGCATCCCTGGCCTCTACGCACTAGATGTCAGTAGTACCATTATCACCCACCTCCAGGCCTGCAAATCAAAAATGTCCACACTCTCAGCCAAATGTCCCCCAGGGTGTGTGTGTGTGTGTGTGTGCGTGCGTGCGTGTGTGTTGGAGGGGGAGGGGGGGTGTCACTTCTATCCTTGTCTCTGTAATAACATAAGAGGGGTGCTGCCTGAAAGGTGGCCAATGGAAAATGATGACTGCCTTATGGAACAACAATGTGATTTCCTCATCAGAGGCCTTTTCTGTGGCCAGATGTTGACAGCTTGCTAGCAGCTTACATTCCTCCAGCACTGCTTTGGCGCATGCCTGGGGAATTTGTTGACACATTCTTGTTTCAATGGGATAAATCCCTTAGCCACCAAGTCCTGCTGTGAACCACTTCCTTCTGAGAAGGCTTTTGTGTCGTGTGTGTGTGTGTGTGTGTGTGTGTGTGTGTGTGTGTTGTTTTGTTTTGTTTTTAGAAGGAGGGAAGAAGGGGAAAAGAAAAAAGAGAAACATCGATGTGAAACCTAGGCATGTGCTCTGACTGGAAACCGAACTCCAGACTTTGGGTGCCCCAGACTACACTTCAACCAACCGAGCCACACCTGCCAGGCAAGGCTTTTGTCTTCACTGAAGAAAAAATTTCTCCGTAGAGAAGCCCCACTGCCCATTTAGAGAAATAACACCAAGTACCCAGTGGTCATGATCCTGAATCAATCATGGCAACTTAATGATTTGGGTTCAGGATAGGATGCCAAAAAAATTATGGAATGCCTCTTTATTTGTTTTTCAGAAATCACAACCAAAAGCCACTTACATTTTATCAGTGCTTTTGTAAAATCTGCAGTACCTGTGAAATTTTTTCTGGGTCCTCTTAATACTCCCTATGTAATAAACTTGTTTCTCTATAAGTAGGAAACCTGATGCCAGGTAAGTGAACAGGTACAACCACTTTTCAGTTCTTCTAGTTACTTATGGAAGGACTAACTCATCCATCCCTCTCATGAAGTCTGTTTTCTGTATTCTTGAATAGTTTTCCTGAGTGAACTGTAAATCAGAGGGAATCATACCTACCACACAGAGTTGCACTAAAGATTAAAGGGTAGCACACCATACTTCACTGAACTGAAAACAAGATTCTCCACATCTGAGCATCTCCAGAATGTGAATGTATCTTATAACCTGCAGCATCTTAAAACCCTATTAGCAAGGAAGCAGTCACAATCCAGCTGTCCTCACCAGCCCACTGCAGGAACTAACCCTGGGGGCATGCCTGGCAACTCCTCCACTTTCAGTCTAGACCACTTCGGAACGATTTAAGGAAGGAGTGTGGGCTGTGGTAGTTGTCTGAAAACCTTCTGCTCAAGAAGGTGCCACCCCCAGTCTTGCAGAACAGGTGTCAGCAGCGAGGAAAGAAATCCCAGAAGTCATAAGGGAGCCTCCTTTAAGAAATGCTGTGTCATCTGCATTCTCAAGGTACAGAGGACAAGAAACAAGAACCTCAGCAACTCTGAGTAAAAAAGTGATTCAATAAAAATAGACTCTGAAAGCAAGAAAAAGAAAAAAACTTTTAGAAATTCCTCAACCAACTGAATTTGCTTATGTTTCGTTTCTCATGTGTGCACAAGAGTGATATGATTAAATACACCATCATTTAGCTAAGTCCAAAACAACTTTTTTAGTATGTATACAACATAAAATCCTGTGTGACATTGAAGCATCTAATAATACTTCAACTGCATATTTTTAAATTCCTTAGTGATTCATAAAATGATAGTGTACCTGACATTTGTTCCATATTTGAGGAATTACAATGCAGAGAAGGCCAATACAGTGGCTCACATCTAGTCTGTTCTCAACAAACTGTAGATGTTGTTACAATTTTATTGCTCTTGTTTGAATCAAGAGACAACATTTGAGGATAATCTGCACATTTATTTAGTAAAAAAGTCCCCAAATTCAAATGTGAGCCAGAGGATGCTATAGTATAACTTAAATGTTAATGTCCTCTCTAAGCTATTAATTTCATTTATGAATTTGAATCCTCAAGTCATGACTGTGAAGTGTAATTTGAACCATATCCTCCTCTTTCACCAGCTATCTTATCTATGTGGTGGCCACTCCAACAGTGTAAGGAGGCAGGCAGGGCAACAGAACTAGGACTTAAAGTGACTCTATCCCACCAGCTTACATGCCCATAATTCATTATGTCATTATGCTTCTAATACTTTTAATTAAGTCTCACTGGAATTTAAAGGGAGAAAAGGAAGAACATTAGAATATGAAATTCCCCCCAAACATGGCTCCAAGTCAGGAAAACGATTCAAAGAATGTAAATTAAAGAAGGAAAGAAAAGATCTAAAATCTCAAAATATTCTGGAAAAGAAGTCACACTTATTAATAATATTTTAAATTGCAAAAAAATATACCTGTTATGGCCAAATGGATAAACAGACGTGTAAGACTGTGTGTGGACTCTTTGTTTTAAACAAACAGTAAATGTGGAGTATTGTCCCTTCTGAATAGCAAAGGACTTCCATTTAAAAGATGTTTACCTAGAAGGAGTTCTTACCATTTGCAACAGCATGGATGGATCTGGAGAACATTATGCTAAGTGAAATAAGCCAGTCAGAGAAAGATAAATATCACATGATCTCACTAATTTATGAAATATAATGAACAACATAAACTGATGAACAAAAACAGATCCAGAGACAGAGAAACATCGATCAGAACATCAAACCTCAGAGGGAAGGTAGGGGAGGGGAGGGTAAGGGGGAGAGATCAACCAAAGGACTTGTATGCATGCATATAGGCCTAACCAATGGACATAGACAACAGGGGGGTGAGGGCATGAGTGGGGGGGATGGGGAGGTAATAGGGGGATAAGGACACATATGTAATAACTCAATCAATAAAGAAATTTAAAAAAAAGATGTTTACCTAAATCAAAGCACATTTTGTATTCTTTTAATATTGTTTTCTACTTATACTGTAATTTTTTAAAAACTTTATTCATAGAATACAAATTTTAATTGATTATTGATTCAATTATAAAATAAGTTATTAGAATATTTCAGCTCATTACACATAAAAATTACTGTAGAAAATTTTCCTGATAATAGTTATTTTCTGAAAACTAGTTCAAATATATATGAATATATATATATATACATATATATGTGTGTGTGTGTGTGTGTGTGTGTGTATGTGTGTGTGTGTATATATATATATATATATATATATATATAAAGAGTAAGTCCTCACTTGTCATCAATTGGTTCTGCGACTTTAGGCAAAATTGCATTTCATAAAACCAGCTTTAGCATAGGACAATTGATATCAACAAGAGTTAAATTGAATGAAACATTATTTGAGGACCTGTGTGTGTATGCATATATACATATATATGTGTGTATATCTTATTTATACATATGTAAACATATGTAAAAATGTCCAGTAAATTAGTCCACTGCAGTAATATGGTTCCCTGCAGTCTGAACCAGTCATGGGACCCCAGGACCTGGTTTCCTTTCCTATAAAGCAGGGGATTGGAACAGATCTCCAAGGCCCCTTCAAAATGAGACACTAAGCCACATCTGTGTTGTTGAGATTATTGGCCGCCAGAGGGCGGCAAAGCACCTCTGAATACCTTTCTTCCCTTTTTCAGATCAAGTCAAATCATGACATTCTGGTGTTTGCTTTTTCTGTTTATGTCTTCTAAGTCTTTTATTATATTAATGAACAAAGTTACAAATTTAAAACCTGAAAATATTAGGTCATTGGTTTTTCTAAAAGAGCACACCCCCAAATTTCTCTTTATGAGTTATGTTCCCATTTTTCAGTAGTGCTTAGGATTGGCATATTAATACGGGATGAAAGATAAAGACTTCCAGTCCTAACCATGTAGCTTATTAAATTAAACTGAGTGATTTTGGCAGAAGGATCCTTGGCAAGACTGATGTTCTCTTATCTGAGTCTGAAAAGCAAGACAAAGGAGACTCCAGCCTCTGAAGTCCCGCCGAGGCCTACATCAAAGGAAATGAAACATATTCTGTAATCTAATCTGTGGTCCTCTTTCAATATAAAGTCACTGCAAACTGAGGAACATAAACTAACAAGATAGGATGTGCTCAGAACACCAATGAATAATGTTATTTGCATTGTAAATAAATAATCACATAAATAAATGAATATTTATTGATTATCCCCAAAAGAATGCCAACAGTGATGTTGTAGCACTGATTCTTTTTCATAGGACTTTAAATCATTATCCTGGAATTGGAAGAGATGGTGGCAAGAAAGCAGAGGGCAGATGACTAATAAAAGCGACAAAGAAGGGATGGGAGGGTGTGTGTTACCTGCACAAAGAGGGAATAAAGCCGGGTGTGTTGTGCCAAACCTCTGTTTTGGCTTCACACCCGTGTGGTGACTGGACCACTCTGAAGGTTACAATAGTGGAATTGCAGCGTCAGGGAGAACCGATGCTGCAGACTCGGGATGTGCGTGAGAATACTGCAAACCTGATGAAACACATGAAAAGGCCCTTTTATTAAATACCAAAAAAAAAAAAAAAAATTCCCCTGGCATGGTAAGTGCTGTGAACCTGAGAACTAACAGAGGTGACGTGGCAGTAAGAGTTCACAGACATGGAAACTAAAATAGCAGGCCGTAGGACAATGCAATAGCAACAGGTAAAAATGTGTTGGCAGAAAGCTGGCAGAAATTTAAAAGGAATGGAAGAGGTTTAAAATGAAAATGGTGTGGGGTGAAGAAAGCAAACAGCCATGGTAGCTTTTCAGGCACCAATCCTCGGAAATAACGCAGATACATTTGAATAACAAAAATATATTTCTCTAAGCCTCAGGTAGATAGAATGCTGGAATTATTAGTAGCAACCCCACCTTTCTCTTCCCTTATTTCATTTTTAGATCTAAGACTATTGAGTTTAAACGTTAACCAGATAAAGGATATAAGACAGAAAGTTGGAAACCTGTAGTTGTTATTATTTGCTTGCAGTGTCACTGGGACGGGTAGTTTAGCTTTGCTGAGTCTCAGGCTCCTACAGTGTAAAATAAGAGGTAACACTAAATAAACTAAGTCCTTCAACAGCAGAGCCACATGTCCATCTCCCGATTTCTTCCAACCCAGGCTCTGTCTCATACACAAATACCAGGGCACTTATTAATCATGACTTTGTTTGTAGGTGAAACAATTATTTGCCTAACTTATTTATTTATTTATTTATTTATTTATTTATTTAATCTTTATTGTTTCTCCCCCTACCCCCATTGTCCTCCTCCACCCAGATCTCACCCCACCCAGGCCTTCACCACCCTATTGTCTGTGCCCATGGGTAATGCATATATGCATATAAATTCTTTGGTTAATCTCTTCCTGCCTCCCCTGCCCCAATTCCCTCTGAGATTCATCAGTCTGTTCCATGTTTCCATGTCTCTGGTTCCATTTTGTTCATTAGTTTATTTTATTCATTAGATTCCTTGTTTATTTTTATTTTTAGATTTAATTGTTGATAGATATGCATCTATTGCCATTTTATTGTTCAGATTTTTTAAAAATATATTTTATTGATTTTTTACAGAGAGGAAGAGAGAGGGATAGAGAGTTAGAAACATCGATGAGAGAGAGACATCGATCAGCTGCCTCCTGCACGCCCCCTACTGGGGATGTGCCCGCAACCCAGGTACATGCCCTTGACCGGAATCGAACCTGGGACCCTTGAGTCTGCAGGCCGACGCTCTATCCACGGAGCCAAACCGGTTAGGGCTATTGTTCAGATTTTTTATCTTTTTTTTCTTTCTTCTTAAAAAAAAAACTTCAACATTTCATGTAATATTGGTTTGGTGGTGATGAATTCCTTTCACTTTTTTTTGCCTGTGAAGCTCTTTACCTGACCTTCAATTCTAAATGAGAGCTTTGCTGGGTAATCTTGTAGGTCTTTGCTTTCCACCACTTTGAATATTTCTTGCCACTCCCTTCTGGCCTGCAAAGTTTCTGTTGAGAAATCAGTTGACAGTCATATGGGCACTCCCTTGTAGGTAACTAACTGCTTTTCTCTTGCTGCTTTTAAGATTCTTTGCCTTTAACCCTTGGCATTTTAATTATGATGTATCTTGGTATGGGCCTCTTTGAGTTCATCTTGTTTGGGACTTTCTGTGCTTCCTATACTTGTATACCTATTTCTTTCACCAGGTGGGGAAAGTTTTCTGTCATTATTTCTTCAAATATGTTTTCAATATCTTGCTCTCTCTCTCCTCCTTCTAGTACCCTCATAATGTGAATGTTGGTACACTTGAAGCTGTTCCAGAGGCTCCTTACACTATCTTCATATTTTTTTATTCTTTTCTTCTTTTTGCTCATCTGATTGGGTGTTTTTTGCTTCTTCATATTCCAAATCACTGATTTGATTCTCAGTGTCCTATACTCTACTATTGATTCCCTGCAAATTCTTCTTCATTAGTAGCTTTACCTAATACATAGAAACAAACACAGGGAAGCAGCTAAAATGCGGAGAAAAAAATGTAAAAAATGAAAGAAAAGGAGAAATCTCCAGAAAAAGAACTAAATGAAATGGAAACAAGCAAACTACCAGATACAGAGTTCAAAACAATGGTTATTAGGATGCTCAAGGAACTTAGTGAGAATGTTAGGGAAATTAGTGAGAACATCAAAGACATGAAAAAGACCAGCCAGAAATGCAGGATCCACTAACTCAAATGTGTAACTTTATTTTTAATGTGATAAACATTATTTGAAAATAAGTCTACAGTTGAAAATAAGATAGTCAATGATAAGATATTATTTTCCTTTATTGTAATACATTCAATAAAGTACCAGGTATTCATGCAAAATGATGTAGAAGGCTATGCACTGGCCTGGGGGAAATGCTCATGCTAGTTTGTTACAAGGAGAAAAAGAAACTGCAAGCAGAATGATCATACTTTTGTTTTAAAAAAAAATAATGGCATCTAAATGTCAACAATGTTTACCTCTGGTTGGTGATATCATGTTATTTATTTATTTTAAATTATTGTTTAAAGTACTACATATGTCCCCTTTTTTCCCCATTGACCCCTTCTAACCTGCTCCTGCCCCCTCTCCAGGCCTTCAACACCCTATTGTCTGTGTCCATGATATATGCATACAGTTCTTTGGTTAATCTCTTCCCACACACCCTCACCATCCGAAATTCCACAGTCAGTTCCATGTTTCTCTGTCTTTGGATCTATTCTGTTCATCAGTTTATTTTGTTCATTAGATTCTGCATATGAGTTAGATCATAGGATGATACTTGTCTTTTTTTAACTGGCTTCTTTCACTTAGCATAATACTCTCCAGGTCTCTCCATGTTGTCTCAAAGGGTAAGAGATTCTTCTTTTTTACTGCTGCACAGTATTATTCCATGGTGTAAATGTATCACAGCTTTTTTATCCACTCATCTACTGATGGACACTTGGGCTGTTTCCAGATCTCAGCTATTGTAAATTATGCTGCTATGAACATAGGGGTGATATTATTTCTGATTGGTATTTCAGGTTTCTTAGGATATATTCCTAGAAGCTGAATCACTGGGTCAAATGGCAGTTCCACATTTAATTTTTTGAGAAACTCCATACTGCTTTCCATAATGGCTGCCCCAGGATCATTTTAAATGAAGAACAAAAGACTAAGGCAAAAACATCAAGAATTTCACAGCAGTTTCTGATCTGTGGGATTATGAGTGATTTTTCATATGTTTTGTATGTAGATGTGCTTTTCTATAGTACAAACAATAGAAAGATGACCAATATCTTTTCAAAGACTCCAAAAATCCCAGTTCTATCTAAGCCCATACAAGGAAACAAGGCTCAGAGTGGCCATGGTTCACCCACAAGGTTACTGAGCATTGTTTGCCAGCAGACGTAACCTTTTCCTTTGGCCCATTGGCCGTTTGGCCTCCCATCAAGAACCACCACCTTCCTGGTAACTGAGAGGATATGAATCAGGCCTCCGGCTAACGGAACACAATGAGCCCTGGCCCCTGGCAGTCCTTGCCTGACCTCACACTCCACAGAGGCCCCTCTGATTTTACCAGATGATGAAACACTGATGAGTGGCAAACTTGGACAAACTAGAAAGATATAGTCTTGCAAGTAAAAAAGAAAAAAAGTATATAAAACGGGGCCTCAGTTTTTTATTTTAAAAAACTTGTAACAGTGATAACACATGAAGGAAATTTACCAAAATATTAATCATGGTTATCACTATGTGGTGGGATTATGAGTACCTTGAATTTTCATATTTTTGCTTATCTCTGTTATATAATTTTCTACAATTGTGTATTTTTTATAATTTTTAAATGAATAAGCTATTTTGTCAATTTAATCAAGCTGATAATTTAAGATCCATATTTTTATATAGGCCAACATAGGTTATAGATCTCTAAAGGATCTAATGGTCTAAAATAGTGGTTGGCGAACTGCGGCTCGCGAGCCACATGCGGTTCGCGAGCCGCGGTTTGCCACTCTGTTGACTAATGAGTTTGCCGACCACTGGTCTAAAATATTGGGATTTTTTTCACCCTGCCAGCGTGGCTCAGTGGTTGAGCATCAACCTATGAACCAGGAGGTCACGGTTCAATTCCCTGCATATACCCAGGTTGTAGGCTTGATCCCCAGTAGGGGGCATGCAAGAGGCAGCCAATCAATGACTCCCTCTCATTATTGTTTCTCTCTCTCTCTCTCTCTCTCTCCCTCCCACTCTGAAATCAATAAAAATATACTTTAAAAAATAAAATATTGGGATGTTTACTAATTCACAGTAGCAGTGACTTTGGGTTTAAAGAAATCCAGGTTTGACTTTCACCCTATCTAGGTGACTGACATTCCATCTGGGCCTTTCCTTGAAGAACTGTCCCTCCCCTATTCACTAACCACCAAGACACTTTCCTACTTTACCTTTGGGCACAGCTCCTCCCATTCTTGCTGATTTTTTAAATTGAGATATAATTGACATATAATATCATATTAGTTTTCAGGTGTACAACATAAAGATTCAATATTTGTATACTAGAGGCCTGATGCACGAAATTCGTGCAAGAGTAGGCCTTCCTTCTCCTGGCTGCTGGCACCAGCTTCCCTCCGGCACCCGGGACCTGGGCTTCCCTCACAGCTCCGGCTTTGTCCAGAAGGTCGTCCGGAAGGAGTCAGTCTAATTAGCATATTATGCCTTTATTTTTATAGATATTGTGAAATGATCACCACAATAAGTCTAGTTAACATCATCCCTGTACATAGTTACAAAATTTTTTCTTGTGATGAGAACTTTTAAGATCTACTCTCTTAGCAACTTGCAAAGGTACAGTACAGTATTATTAACTATAGTTACCATGCTGCACATTACATCCCCAGGACTTATTTATAACTGGAATGTTGTACGTTTTGGTCCCTCACCCTCCCACTCATCTCTTCCATCACCCACTCCCACAGCACTCACCTTCTGACCTTTAAACACAATTGCTGGGCAGGGATCCACCCTCTCTGCTCCCACCTACTAGGCCCCCAGGCACCCGCCCTTCCATGAAGGACCATAGCAGACTTCCCTCATCACTGTGTAAGTCCCTATGTGTTTGTATGTTTGGATCCCAGATCAGTGCCTACTGAGAGGCTTTATGATTCTTTCACAGGGCAGAACAGCCTTGAAACTCATCCTGCCCCACCTTGCCCCTTGTGCTAGTCTCCAGGGGTTACCACAGCCTGCCTCTCCCCTAACGCCTTTGACTCTCTACCCTGAATCTCTAACAGGGCTGGTCTTCACCAAAGGCTAGAGGAAACTAGTCCTGCCTCTGTAACTTCTCTGGGGCATCCTTTCATGAAATAGGAATGGCTGACACCTATTCTGTGTAACCCTGAATGGAAAACAAACTGGCATCCCTAAACTAACAAATGAAGGCATGTTTTGAAAGACCAAGGACTCACTTTCTTGAACTTCTGGGCACCAGGTTTAGGTGTCCTTGTCCTAAGGAAGTGTCACAGATAGCAGAAGCAACCGGCCAAATAAACATAATAGGTATCATGTGTACGATTTTTCTTATTTACAAAGTGACCACACACTCATCTATTTTTAGGCTTATAGCCATGAGAGGTACCTTTTATGCCTTCATTTTACTGATATGGAAACCGAGGTTTACAGGGGCTAAGACACTGGCAATTGTTAGGAGACTTAAGTACAGGTCTTTTTGACTTTACACTCAGAGGTCTTTGTTCTAGCACAGTTCATTGTGGGAGTGGTTTTGAGGTTGATCACCTGTGGCATTAGCCGTTAGTTGTGTGTTTCAGATTTGCTTCAGATGGAGATGAGTAGAATGCCCAAGGAGGAGCCAACCTGGGTCTGAGAGGCAGATATGGAGCAATATTTCTCCATTGGTACTCACCTTGGACATTTTGGGTGGGGGAGTCTTTCACTGGAAAGATCTCTCCTGCTTGTTTTAGGGTGTTTAACATCCTTGATCCCTGTCTACTAAAATCTGATTGGAACAATCCAAAATGCCCCAACACACACACACACACACACACACACACACACTTACGAACACTCCTGGGGCAACTATGCCTTCCCAGGTTGAAAGCTACTGCAGGAATCTGAGAACCTTTGACTTAAAAGCAATGTCTATATTGCTAATAGGTGACAACTCAGAACAGTAATTACATCAATAGAAAGATAATTACTGAATAGAGCAGATAATTTGGACCAGATTGACCTGGACTAGCTCATAGTTTGCACCGGACATCAGATTTGATGGTTGATGTAATCAGCAAGTATTCAATAGGTTGGCTACCAAGATAAATGCATTACAAGCATAGTGAGTGTTGTGTAATTTCATTAGAATGAAAAAAACAAAACAAATATCTACATCTTTGACGGAGGATGTGTCTCTCTCAGTGAGTTGTTGATGCTGAGCTCTTTAATGTTAAATTATTTCTAATTGGCAAAGGGAGCCATCAAGAGGGTACTAATGGATCCTGGCAGAAGAAACAGTCAGGTGCTCTAAATGAGAAAATCTAGGCAGTGACCTTTCAGAGAAGAGGCAGACAGACAAGAATGAGAAGCCCCGGTGATTCCTCCACCTCCATGGAAACAAGCAGTCTCTTTCAGTAGCACACAATGCTTTCTCACAGATACCATCTTCAAGGGCCATTTTCTCCTGGATGTTGTTAACAGATGAATGAGCTTTCCTGTTTGACCAGGAGAGGGGATTGTGTGCTAGACCATTTGGAGAGACCCCTCCCATAAATCCAACTTATCTCCATCCATAGCAAACCATCTGACCCACGGGAGCAGCTGGTGAAAGGGGCTTTGTGCTGCGCTGCTTTTCACAGCAAGAGCCTCCCTGGTTCTCAGACAGCTGACCTCGGTTCCTTTCATTTTCTCTTGGGCGGCTTTGGGGCTGCAATTTGCTTTCCCCTGAGTAAAGATTACAAGGTAAAAGCAGCTCAGATCTTATTCTACCCAATTTGCTAGATGGTATCTCTCCCTTTAAAGAACCCCCAGAAAAAGAAGCAGTCTGATCTCTCATGGATATTACTGGGCACATTTTCAGGCTTCTAAAGAGGGACTATATGAGTTTCAAGAAAGTATTTTGTTTCTGAATCACTGGTGAATTAATACTCTGAAAGCCCTGTGGGGTTGTGTAAAACCCTTTCCCCAAGAGAGGATGTGGGGGGCTTATATTATCTCTCTAGAATCTTGCTTTATAGGTAATGATTCCAGAAAACGTATTTTTTGAGGTTCTTAAAAACGATTCTGGCATCTCCTTTAACCTCTGGATTAAATCTGAGACTGTTTCATCTCTAAACAGTCAAGTCAAATTTATCAGGAAAAAACAATTACAACTCACCACAAACCCTCTCCCCAACCTTCTCAAATCCTATCTAATAAAAGAGTAATATGCAAATTGACCGTCACTCCAAGACACAAGATGGCCGCTCCCATGTGGTCAAAGATGGTTGCCCCCATGTGGACACAAGATGGCCTGCAGGGGAGGGCAGTTGTGGGCAATTAGGGGTGACCAGGCCAGCAGAGGACAGCAGTTGGGGGAGACCAGGCCAACAAGGGAGGGCAGTTGGGGGGGACCAGGCCTGCAGGGGAGGGCAGTTGGGGGGAAACAGGCCTGCAGGGGAGGGCAGTTGGGGGGAAACAGGCCTGCAGGGGAGGGCAGTTGTGGGCAATCAGGCCAGTAGGGCAGGCAGTTAGGGGTGACTGGGCCAGCAGAGGAGGGTAGTTGGGGGAGACCAGGTCAGCAGGGGAGGGTAGTTGGGGGGAACCAGGCCTGCAGGGGAGGGCAGTTGGAGGGAACCAGGCCTGCAGGGGAGAGCAATTGGGAGGGACCAGGTCTTCAGTGGAGGGCAGTTGTGTGCATTCAGGCCAGCAGGGAAGGCAGTTAGGGGTGACCGGGCCAGTAGAGGAGGGCAGTTGGAGGACACCAGGCCATCAGGGGAGGGCAGTTGGGGGTGACTAGGTCAGCAGGGGAGGGCAGTTGGGAGTACCAGGCCTGCAGGGGAGGGCAGTTGTGGGCAATCAGGTAAGTAGGGAGGGCAGTTTGGGGTGACCGGGCCAGCAGAGGAGGGCAGTTTGGAGAGACCAGGTCAGCAGGGGAGGGCAATTGGGGGGAACCAGGACTGCAGGGGAGGGCAGTTGGGGGCAACCAGGCCTGCAGGGGAGGACAGTTAGGGGCAACCAGACTGGCAGGGGAGGGCAGTTAGGGGTGACCAGGCCAGCAGGAGAGGGCAGTTAGGGGCAATTGGGCCGGCAAGGGAGCAGTTAGGCATCAATCAGACTGGCAGGAGAGTGTTTAGGGGGTGATCAGGCTGGCAGGCAGAAGTGATTAGGGTCAATCAGGCAGAGGCAGGCGAGTGGTTAGGAGCCAGCAGTCCTGGATTGTGAGAGGGATGTCCGACTGGGATCGGGCCTAAACAGGTGGTCGGACATCCCACAGGCTGGGCTGAGGGACACACACCACCCCCCCACCCCGGGCACAAATTTCATGCACGGGGCCTCTAGTCTCTAATAATCTTAGACAGCTATCCTCGTTTGCCCAAAATGACTCACCAGTAATAAATCACTTCATCTTCTGTGTTCTTCAATGTTTCCCATATAAAAGTCTACATGAGAGGTTCCTGAATTGAGAGTGAGGATTTTTTTTTCCTCTCCAAATGAATGGACAGTCGAGATAATAAGACCTGTGTACCCTCAACTGTCTCTTGATTCTAAGGGAAGTGCTAAGGTTTATCCTTCAAAGAACAGTTTAATAAAAATCACTTCCTAGTATATACTCTGACCCTTTAACTTCTTGGTTCTTGAATCTTTTTTCTCCCTCTTGTTTTAATAATTTTGCTATTTCTTTTCTTAGAATGTTTTAAGGTAAGACGCCTCCCCTCTGCTTTGGCTGTATGTAGGATATAAATATGGTGTTTAGGATTTTCTAAGATATTCCTAATAGCTTAGTTTATTCAAATAACTACTTTAGTCAGATTTATTCCCAACAATCTAGTTCGCCAAGGCCAGAAGACCACCCAAGGTTACAAGACCATGAGTTCCAATATGGTGGTAAATGTTCTCCCACCTCATTTGTCAGAGCCTTGAGGAGGTGAAGGGTGGGGGGCTGGTTTGCCATTGAGAGCAGTTTCATTGATCTGATGGATTTGACTCTGAACCTTTACATCATCTGTAACACTATGTTCTTTCCAGGTCTGTTTTCATTTCACCACAGTCCCCTCTCTAATACTAGGAAGGCTCCTCAGAATATGAGAGGATTTTGAGGTTCCCAGGAAGAATTCCACCCCCTAAAAAAGAAAGCAAGAAAAGAATAAAATCTTTCTTCCTGGCTTTTACTGAAGACTAAATGTCATGATTAGAAATTTGTCTCACTTGAAAATTCAAGGGAAGGATTAACACAAATGTGTCCCTAACCTTCTAGCATTTACCCCTGTATGTGACCGAGGTTACTGGATTCCTTTTCTAAAATCATATTTCAAGGAAGGAAAGGCATAAAACGAAATGCAAAGACAAAAGCTGAAACAGGAGGAAAGATGGAAGTACAAAAAGGACTAAAAGATGAGACGGTCTGGTTTATCAGACAAAACCGTAATTAGGGCACAGCCTTGCCAAAGCTGAGCCTATGCTATGTTCCAATGACAGCTCTCTCTGCACATTGCAGACCACTGGACCTATACCAGGGCAGGCTTTCAGCTTGGACAGTCAAGTCTTACAGCAGGAAAATCTGATGACTGTCGGGCTGAGATCACATCAATTCTCAGAAGCTGAGTATCAGAAATGAGAATGGGCTGCTCCCTCTAGAAAAGACTTATGTTTTTTAAAAATGTAGCAACATCCAAATGTATAACCAAGTGGTGCCAAAAAAAGCAACTAACCAAGAGGAGGATGTCATGTAAAGTCGTATTTCTCTCTTCCCTTGCAAGCAATATATCTTGAGGAGCTCTGCCCTCTGTCAGGTTGCAAACAAAGGGAGAATTCTTCACTCCTGAGACCATGTGGCAGGAGCAATTAGGTTGATGGTATTTGGTTTGAACTCTAGGCCAACACCTCTCAGAAGGACAAATGCAGGTTTCTTCAGATGAGTGTTTCCATGGTACCATGAGTGGAAAATTGTTTCATGGCAAGAAAAAGAGTACAGTGATTTTAGCAACCGATGAAGCAATAGCTTGTAAGAGTTTTCATTTCCACTGGGCTAATTTGTGTTTAGAGGGAGAAGTGGTCAATCGTGGAAGACGAATGGCACTTGTAAAGTTTTGGGGTGTCCTTTGTACTATTAAAAACCCACCTGTAATCCTGGCTGGTGTGGTTCAGTTGGTTTGGTCTTCTCCCCTGCACGGAGTATTGCTGTTTTGATTCCCAGTCAGGACACATGCATGGGTTGCAGGCTTGATCCTAATGGGGGCATGCAGGAGACTGCCGATTGATGTTTCGCTCTCACATCATTGTTGCTCTCTCCCCTCTTCTCTCTCTAAAAATCAATGAAAAAATATTTAAAAAACCCACTTGTAGCTACTCTACTTTAATTTACTTAACAAAAAATGAAATCTCCTCAGTTACATCTAGATTAGAAGTTTAAAATTTCGAGAATTACATAAGGTCTCTGTGATCTTACAAATAAATACAAAGCTTAATGGCACATCAGAAATAGGTAAACTTAATAGCTTTTCCTTTTTACTTAAAATCAATATTAAAATATTTGAAAATGATTTAAAATGCCACTATTCCCTGGTTACTTAGCATGTATGATGTATGGGAAATCACTCTCTAAGGCTGGTTGTTCATTAACCAGCCTTCTCTGTCTTTCTTGCTGGTAGAATCCCAGATTTATTTGCTTATTTATCACTTCCCCATGTGACTCAGAGTATAAAACCTGATTAGTCTAAACCTACAATGGCTGTTTTATTTTCCTTGCCAGTGATTGATCAGGACTGGGCACATGGCCCAGATCTGGCCAATGAGATGGGAGGGGAAGACTTCTGGAAAATGTTTTCTCCCTCTCAAAAAACAGGAGTAAGAGAAAACAGTCACATTCTTCTACAGGCTAATTTTGTGTCTGGAAATAATGCTTTGAGACAATGAGGAGATGACCAATTCCTTACAAATACACTGAGAATGCCAGAGCAGAGAAAGAATCTAGATGGTCAAGCCAACGAATAACTTTGCTCTGGAGCAAACACCACTGCACATCTCATAATGTGAGATGACCAATACCCTTATTGTTTAAGTCCATTCATCCAGAGTCCTATTACTTGGAAATGAAATCATTCTTAAAGGTACATCATAAATAACCATAAGCATTTGAGTACAATTGCTTTATCTAAAAAACTATGAAATGAAATCAAGCATTTCCAATGTGTAACAATCTCAACACTTTAATCAGGAATTGCTCAACAATCTCTCCTTTGACTTAGTAGGTGGGGGGTGGGGGTCGGTATTTTCAGAGTATTTGTATTTTCATATTGTATAAATGACTCTAAAAATTAAGATAAATTATTCTAAAAGAACCTTACCCTTTTATGTTATTCTATCATTTGTTGTTCTATAGTTTCTGATTTATGGACTAGACAAAAATAAAATTTTAAATATCTGAATCTACAGCCTTTAAAGAGATGTTGTTTAGGTATATGGATTAATCAAGAGATAAAATGACTTCTTTTTTCATAGTAATTTTAGGTGGGTGATGAAATATCCAACTACCCAACTGCACTTATTGCAGTGGAAAAATGAATACTTAATGGTTTGATTTTCTTTCTTCTCTTCTTTTTTTTTTTTTTTTTTTTTTTTGAAGCTAAAAGGAAGTCTTGGTTAAGAGTGCAGAAGTGTGCATGCAGGGCAGGGATGACTTTGTTGTTTGATTAATATTGCAGTTGGTCATAGTTGGAAGCAGGTCCTCACTCCACGCTCTCTTCTTCTCACTCCCATTAAAATTCATTTATACTTTCCTTTGTTTCAGAATTATCTGCCTTTGGCTGATAGGGAAAGTGTGTTTATATTTCTTGGGAGAGTAGTTTCAAGGTCACTTCCTACCATTAATCCCCTGTCAGGGAGGGTCACTGGGGCATTTCCTGTTCATATTCTCGTCCTGCTGAGGAAGGGAAATTCCCAATTCTCTAATTTTTAATTGTCCACAACAGTCTTCAAATATGAACTATACCATTCATTTCATTTAACTGTGGCTATTTGGGTTAAAAAAAAGTCAACATAATTTCTCTAGTATAAATCTGGTTTGTTACTTGCTGTGTTGGACTCTATCTGTAGAATAGGCAGCACAGTATTTTCTTCCATCTTTGGAAATTAACTAGGTTGAGTACAGATCACTTAGAAGTCAATCCAAGTGAGTACGAATATCAAGAATTGATTGCTTTGGTCATCTTTATTAACTAAAGGTAATGGACCCCATTTATTCAATTAATAACATTCAATTAAGTTAAAAATTATTTTAATCATTGATAGCTTTGTAAAGAAGAAATAATTCATTAATATTATGATAGCTTTCACTTTCTGATTGAATATGCAAGATCATAAGGTGAAAGCTTACTGAAATTTTTTAGTAAACACATTACTTTATAGAGAGCTTAGATACCTGATCTTGTTTGACATATTTGATAAAGAGAAAAATCTTTTTATTTTTATAAAATATCTGATTTGATATATTCAGATATTAGAAGTAATTCTTCTCTATTCTATGAATGTTCAGAATATCTCCATAGTACATGGCTGACCTGTACAATAGGAAATTATCAATTATTTTGTTCTATTTGCATAGAAACTGTTTTTTTTTTGTTTTTTTTTAAATATATTTTATTGATTTTTTACAGAGAGGAAGGGAGAGGGATAGAGAGTTAGAAACATCGATCAGCTGCCTCCTGCACACCCCCTACTGGGGATGTGCCCGCAACCAAGGTACATGCCCTTGACCGGAATCGAACCCGGGACCCTTCAGTCCGCAGGCCGACGCTCTATCCGCTGAGCCAAACCGGTTTCGGCGAAACTGTTTTTTTTTTTTTTTAAAAAAAAAAAAAAAAAAAAAAAAAAAAAAACACTAAATGAAGCTCTCTCTTTTTTTTTTTTCACAGACTATCTATGTTAAGAATTACGTGAAAAAACTACAAAATATCAAGAGAGAATATACAAGACTATTTAAATAAATGGAGAAAAGCATTATGTTCCTAAAGGGGAAATTTTCCCAAAGGCAATTTGATAAAATTCTAAAATTTATGGAAAAAATTCAACTGGCACAAATAGCCAAGGAAATTCAGAAGCAATAGAAGGACATCTTACCTTCAGATATGAAGGCATATTATAAAGTTATAATAATTTATTTATTTATTTTTAAATAAATCTTTATTCAGATTATTACAATTATTTCTCCTTTTTCCCCCCATAGCTCCCCTCCACCCATTTCCCACCCCACCTTCTGCCCTTACCTCCCCCCCACTGTCCTCATCCATAGGTGTATGATTTTTGTCCATTCTCTTCATGAACCCCCATACCCCTTTCCCCCTGAGAATTATCAGTCCACTCCCTTTCTATGCCCCTGATTCTATTATATTCACCAGATTATTCTGTTCCTCAGGTTTTTAATTCACTTGATTCTTAGGTTCGCTTGTTGATAGATATGTATTTGTTGTTCATAATTTTTCTCTTTACTTTTTTCTTCTTCCTCTTCTTTAAGAATACCTTTCAGCATTTCATATAATACTGGTTTGGTGGTGATGAACTCCTTCAGCTTTTTCTTATCTGTGAAGCTCTTTATCTGCCCTTCAATTCTGAATGATAGCTTTGCTGGGTAGCGTAATCTTGGTTGTAGGTTCTTGCTATTCATCACATTGAAAATTTCTTGCCACTCCCATCTGGCCTGCATAGTTTCTGTTGAGAAGTCAGCTGACAGTCGTATGGGTGCTCCCTTGTAGGTAATTAACTGTTTTTCTCTTGCTGCTTTTAATATTCTCTCTTTGTCTTTTGCCCTTGGCATTTTAATTATGATGTGTCTTGGTGTGTTCCTCTTTGGATTCCTTTTGTTTGGGGTTCTGTGGGCTTCCTGGACTTGTAAGTCTATTTCTTTCACCAGGTGGGGGAAGTTTTCAGTCATTATTTCTTCAAATAGGTTTTCAGTATCTTGCTCTCTCTCTTCTTCTGGCACCCCCATAATTCTGATGTTGGTACGCTTGAAGTTGTCCCAGAGTCTTCTTACATTATCTTCAACTTTTTGGATATTTTTTTTTGCTTTTTGCTTTTTCGGTTGAGTGTTTTTTGCTTCTTTGTATTTCAATTCTTTGACTTGATTCTTGTGTTCCTCTATTCTGTTTTTGGGTCTCTGTATAATATTTTTTATTTCAGTCAGTGCATGTTTAATTTCTAGTTGGTCCTTTTTCATATCTTCGAGGGTCTCGTTATACTTATCGGCCTTTTCTAGGATATTCTTAAAAAGTCTTATAACCGTGGTTTTGAATTCTATATCCAGTCGTTTGTTTTCCTCCATTTCTTTCGTTTGTGATCTGATTCTTTGACCCCGCATTTTCACTGATTCCCTGAGTTGGTAAGGTAGATATTTGTGCTAGGTTTCCAATATGGCCCAGTGGGTCTGCTTCCCCAGTTAACCTGAGGTGGACACTCTTGGTGCACCCCTTTGTGGACTGTGTGTACAGCCTTGTTGTAATTAAGTCTTTATTGTTGTTGGTATCACTGGGAAGAATTGACCTCCGGGCCAGTTGGCTGTAAGGATCAGCTGTGTCTATGCTGGGAGAAGTTCGGTGCTGGAGACAGCCTTATAGGATTAGACTTGCCAAATTGCAATAGCCTCTGTGCTCAGCTTGGATGGGGTGGAGTCTCAGTCTTGGCTTCCTGTCAGCCTTGCCCTTGCGCGCATGTGCGCTTTCAGTCCTCCGCCTTCCCCAGCTCGAGTCTCCGCCTGAGAGTCCAGACTCCCCCCACAAGAGCGTGGGTCCCCAGGGGCTCGCCTGGAACTGGGGTTCACTGCAGTCATAACTGGGGCTCAGTGCCGTCAGGAGCCTCTGGCTCCCTTCCACTAGGGAAAGCCTGTGGCAACCTCCGCAGCCTTTGTGCGCACTGGCACGCGCGCGCGCTTTCAGTCCTCCGCCTTCCCCGGCTCCCGAGTCTCCGCCCGAGAGTCCAGACTCCCCCCACAAGAGCGTGGGTCCCCAGGGGCTCGCCTGGAACTGGGGTTCACTGCAGTCAGAACTGGGGCTCAGTGCAGTCAGGATCCTCTGACTCCCTTCCACTAGGGAAAGCCTGTGGCAACCTCCGCAGCCTTTGTGCGCACTGGCCCGCATGCGCCTTCAGACTTCTGCCTTTCCCAGCTCGAGTCTCCGCCCGAGAGTCCAGACTCCCCCCGTAAGAGCGTGGGTCCCCAGGGGTTCGCCCGGAACTGGGGTTCAGTGCAGTCAAAACTGGGGTTCAGTGCGGTCGGAGGCTTCCTTCCCCCTTCCACCAGAGAAAGTCAGCCAGGCTCTCAGCCGCCCTTCCTCTCTGCGCGCACAAAGACCCTTTGCCGTACCTCCAATTCTCTGTGAGCTTTTGTCTTTCCTTCTAGTTGTAGAATTTTCACTCAGCCAGCTTTCCTGTGGTTCTGGATGGTGTCCATTCTGTCTTTTAGTTGCAGTTTTGAAATTGTTGTGCGAGGCAGCAGTTTAGGTGTTTACCTATGCCGCCATCTTGGTTTCTCCCCTAAAGTTATAATAATTTAATCACTGTGGTAATGGTATAAGAATAGACATACATCAATTCAAAACAGAAAATAATACTCAACGACAATATGGATAATCAAAAACCACCCTGCACATCACACAGCAAAAGAAATTCCTGATATAATGAGGAATTAAATGTAAAATTGAATCCATCAAATAGCTCTAGCCCATTTGGCTCAGTAGCTAGAGTTGTCAACCTGTGGACTGAAGGGTCCTGGGTTTGACTCCTGTCAAAGACACATGCCCGGGTTGTGGGCTCGATCCCCAGTAGGGGGCATGCAGGAGGCAGCCAATCAATGATTTTCTCTCATCATTGATGTTTATATATATATATATATCTCCCCTCCTCTCTGAAATCAATAAAAATATACTAAAAAATAAAAGTAAAATAATAATAAAATTGAATTGATGAAATAACTGAAGAAAACTTGGGTCACGAGTTTCCAATCTTGGGACCCAGAGGCTTTTCTGGGCATAAAAGCAGCAGAAGAAAACATGAAGAAAAAAACTGATCTATGTGACTGTATAAGTATGTAAATCTTCCTATTTAAAAAAAATTCCTGGCCCTGTCTGGGTAGCTCAGTTCTTTAGGGCTTCCTCCAAGGTTGCGGGTTCAATCTCTGGTCAATGTTCAACCCCTTCTTTAGTTCTTTAAGTTCTTGATCTCTCACTCATTGCTCCTGGGTCAAAGCCCTAAAGGCCCCAGCCCCTGGGCCTTCAAAGAAGGGAAGACATCAGATAACAGAAAAGAGTGTCTAGCACCCACCCCCGGGACCCTGCTCGGCAGAGCTGGGGGGAGTTTCCTTGTGATCTGGGTGGACCCGTGACATAGGGAGGCCAGAAGGTGAAGGGAACAAAACAATAAGCCCTGTACCCTGGGGACTGAGGAGACAACTCCAAGGAACTCATTAGGAATACATACAAAAAGTAACCTCTCTCTCTCTCCCTCCCTCCCTCTCTCTCTCTCTCTCTCTCTCTCTCTCTCTCTCTCTCTCTCTCTCTCTCCCTCTCTCTCTCTCTCTCTCTCGTAAAAAAAAAAAAAAAAGGCAATAACTTTAAAAAAAAATCCTGAACAAAATTGAAGGCTAAGAAATGTGCAATGTATTTGCAATGCATGATAAAAGGAGCCAATAGGTTTAACCAGAGAGAGATATATATCTTTCAAAACAATTTGGATGAATTCAATGCCCTCCCCAATAGATATATGAGCAAAGGACATGAATAGGCAATTCACCAAAGAAGAATTCCATAAATGGCCATAAGCATGAAAAAAAAAAGTTCAACCTCAATGATACTCAAATAAATACAAATTAAAACAACCACAATGTAATCATAGCCACTAAAACTTGTTTCCCTCTAATTAAAAGCAAGGGAAATGCTCATGATATGTTTTCATTGGAAAAAATCTATTATAGAACATTTAATGTTGAATGTTAATTATCCAAAAATATATGCTTGTGTGTGAATTCATGCATAAGAAAAGACTTGAAGCCCTGACTGGTTTGGCTCAGTGGATAGAGCGTCGGCCTGCGGACTGAAAGGTCCCAGGTTCGATTCCGGTCAAGGGCATGTACCTGGGTTGCAGGCACATCCCCAGTAGGAGGTGTGCAGGAGGCAGCTGATTGATGTTTCTCTCTCATCAATGTTTCTAATTCTCTATCCCTCTCCATTCCTCTCTGTAAAAAATCAATAAAATATATTAAAAAAAAAAAAAAAGACTTGAAGGCTTATAGGATTTGTCTGGGGGGGCGGGGAATACAAGGTTATTTAAAATTTTTTTTATGCTTTTCTGTATTTGTCTTTTAGTTTATTAATCAAAAAACAGAAACACAAAATGCCCCTCTTGGAGTCTGCTATCAGACTCTTTCTTGCCTCCATTCACTCTCCCATAGCAGCCAGTTGGGGATACTTCTGCTCTGGGATTGCCCAATTCAGACCTGAGTATTTTAAAAAGTCTGTTCCCAGCCTTTCTCACAGGGTTCAGCTTCCCCTGGCTTTACGTTCCTCCCTGAGCACACACAGTGAGAACTAATCAGAGCCCTTCTGTAAAATGTGAGATTTGTCAAATATATGAAAACTAAGCAGTAAAATTTGACACACCAGCTAAATATAGGGGTGCTAACCTCCAGTTTAAAATAACTCCGGCCTTCCATAAGGCATTGCACATGATTAACACAGAATTCTACCCGACGGCTAATGTTATTCCTGCATTTTTCACATGCTTTTACTCGGACCTTTTCAAAATAACCCGTGGAATTGGGCTTCATGTGCTTATATGGCAAGGTTGCTCCCTGAGATACCGTCGCAAGGCTCAAGTATAAAATCGAGTGGAGAGTTCGTGCCAAAGCATGAATCAGTTGCAGCAGAATATTCCGAGCTCTGTTCTTCTTCTTTTCCATTCTCTAATATTTCTTCACATCGCAGCCCAAACAATCGCTCATAATTAAACTGCGGGAAGGAGCAGGCCCTGGCAGGAAATGTCATTGGCAGGGATCCCGTGGCTCTTCACTGTCTTCCACACAGAACAATTACATCAGTTCCTTCCCCTTCCAGAGAAAGAACAGATTTTGCAGAGCAACAGATGAAACTAAGAGGAAGGAGGCCGCTTATTTACATATCCCTAATCGGATTAATATATGATGCTGTTTTGGGGAAAGGAAATGCCTTAAAGAATTGAAGGGTCATTGTGCAAACCTGCTTTCACTTCCTCTAGGATCCACACCACATGCCAACCACAACCTCTGCTCGCCCGTCACTCCTGTTTGCTAGAAGCCTTCAGGTCCCAAGGGAAATGTAGCCAACAAGTGTGATAAGTTCCAGAGTCTGAAAGCTTCAAGAGAAGTGAAATGCCATCCGTGTTTGAAAAGTTAAAAATGTATCGCCACTTCGACGTTCTTCAGCACCTGCTATTTACTCAGTAGTTTCCCTGCAAATTCTAATGCAAACGTGGATTTAGAGTCTGAATGTGTACACTGAGATGGGGTGTAAGGAAGGACATCCTAAAGGTTGTTTGGCATCAGTTCAGTTAAAGGATATCATCATGGTCAAACTGCTGCATCATGGTGGTAAATGCCTCAGCATTTCACGGCCACGCCAGAGGCCTCACCCACCTCCACTCCAACCCAGGTTTACCCCGTGCACCCTGATCATCCTTTCTTCTGGCATTTCACCAGCTCTTGGCAGCCTGGAATTGATAACAGTTCTCTAAGAAATGACAGTTTGGGTTGAGGGCCCAGTTCTCACAAACCCCCAAAGTGTCAGAAACATGCAGAATCTGCAGTCCAGGCTCCCAGCAACACCAGGTGAGAGAACCACACTCTCCGTGGGTGGGTCTCAGCCATTCAGGAAGAATGAGCACCTTTTTGGATGTCAACAAGACCTTAGAGATCCCCTTCTTTAGTTCTTTAAGTTCTTGATCTCTCACCCATTTCTCCTGGGCTAAAGCCCTAAAGGCCCCAGCCCCCTGGGCCTTCAGAGAAGGGAAGACATCAGACAAGCAGGAAGAAGAGTCCAGCACCCACCCCTAGGGCCCTGCTCAGCAGAGCTGGGCGAGTTTCCTTATGATCAGGGTGGACCCCTGACATAGGGAGGCCAGAGGGTGAAGGGGACAAGACAATAAGCCCTGTGCCTTGGGGACTGAGGAGACAACTCCAAGGTATTCATTCCTCCAGAGGACAAATCTTGGGATGCATCCCACACCAGAAAACTAATTCCATGGCACTTGGATATGCCAATTCCTAAAGGGGAAGGATTCAACCCTGATCCTGTTCTTACCAATCTACAAATTTTAGAGACAAAGTGGACACCTTTACTCTGCCATTGGACACACAGCTGGCCCTCATAGTCTCTCCAGCTGAGAACAATATTCTTTAAAATACAGGAGACTGGAGCAAAGTTAGAGCAAAGCTGGGAGTGCTGTCTGAGGCAGCATGCACACAGGATAAGGCTGGCTGACAGCAGGGTGGTTCTCTCCTCCTCACCCAGGCTTGTCCATGTGCCAGCATGTTGAGAGTGTTCAGAAAGCATGGCAGAGGAAACTCAGTAAAAATGTCCCCATCAAGGAGCAGGAATATGATTTCAACACTAATAATGAAAGCAGCACCATATAAGGCAGGCATCTCTTATTTACAAGTGACAGATGCTCAACTCGTAGGGAGTTGGTAACTTATGCCAATGGGGGAATTTATCAGCTTAAACAAATAGGTCAGTGTTTTGTTTTGTTAAAAAGTCTTAGGCACATCTTGATTCAGAAGCTTCCATAGTATCATCTGGGTTTTGTCTGTCTCTTCATTTCTTGGCTTTTCCTTCTCTACCTTGGCTGAATTCTGCAGACCAGTTCTCCCATGACTAGGAAAAGTAGCTGTTGTAATCGTGCTGATCATTCTTTTGTCTGTAGCATCTGGAACTCCTCTCTCTGTTTGGGAATTTCCCACCTCATAAGTCTTGGTGGGGCACGTGCACTTCCAATGCAGAAGAGGGAAAATGACAGATGCTTGATTTCCCAAACTCCTATGCAGCTGGGGTTCAGGCATGTAACCCAGACAACACCAACCAAACATAGCCGTCCTAAATTTGGAACTAGACCCCGATAAAGCAAAGAAGAGAAGAAGAAGAAGAAGAAGAAGAAGAAGAAGAAGAAGAAGAAGAAGAAGAAGAAGAAGAAGAAGAAGAAGAAGAAGAAGAAGAAGAAGAAGAAAAAAAAAAAAAAAAAGAGGCAGGAACTTTGGGGCCTTCTCCCTGCCGAGCTCATGTTCCTGGGTCTTGGGTCCTGTGCTCATGTTAGTTCAGTAGGCTGGAGGGCTTCATGCTTAGCCACAGTGGCAAAGGTGTCCTCACTGGACCTGTCCTGGGGCATAATTTGGGTTCCTGGTTGCTGAATAGAGTACCTGATTATCTGGCCATCCTGGGGATTCCTTCTGCTAGCCAGTAACATTTTCATAAATGTCTGCTTAAATCATCCAAAGCGGGTTTCTATTGCTTTCTGATAAGAACCTGACTGCCACAGGCTCACACCGTTCCAGCTTCACAACCCCAGGTGAGAAGTAACTTCTCTCCTATGGGTGTGCATGTCAACCCAGCCAAGAATACTTACTGATCTTTTGGGGATCAAAGGGCAACCCCTAGAGGAATGGGACTTTATGATTGGCCCAACCTGTGTGAAACATCCATTTCTGTGGCCAAGGACAGTGGAGCTCTCAAAAGACAAACTCACAAGGACCTTATAGAATGGAGGAGGTGACATTTCCAATGGAAATAGCTGCCCATGATAAACATTTTCCTTTTATACAGAATTTCCCCTGATGATTCACCAGGCCTTTAAAGAGTACAAATACCAAACTGCAAAAAAGTGAAAGAACAAACCTTGTTTGCTAGTTTCACCTCCTCAGGAGAACAAACTATGATATAATACATTCAAGTGAATAAACCAAGAAATATGATGAATAGAAGGGATCTTGTGCATGAAATTTCTCAAAATAAGATATATTGTTTTCTTGTCTCCAAACCTTAGAAAGTTTGTAGAAAGTATTTTCAGCAACAGCTAGACATTATTAGGAAACCACTGCTTCTAAACAGGACCCTCAACCCACTCTCTTTAATCATCTACCCTTTCTGGTCAGCTAGAACACAGTAAGATTCTTCAGAGTCTCATGGAAATTTGTTTTTCTTTTTGTTTTCTTTAAATATTTTTTATTGATTTTTAGAGGGAGAGGAAGGGAGAGAGATAGAAACATCAATGAGAGAGAAACATCATCTATTGCTACCTCCCGCACCCCCCCTCCCCCTTACTGGGGATCGAGCCTGCAACCTGAGCATGTGCTCTGACTGGGAATTAAATCAGTGACCTCTTGGTTCCTGGGTCGATGCTCAACCCCTAAGCCGCACCAGTAGGGCTCTCATGGAAATTTGAATCCTCTGGGAGAAATTTTCCAGAAAACCAATCTTTGCTGAGGGAAATAAACAACTTCAGCCATCACATAGTGTCACTGTGCCCCAAAGAGCAGGAACCCCACCACATGCCAAGTAGAGTCTCACACAAGGCTATAACTCTTGGGAAGTGTGGGCTCAGCTGGAGGCAGAAAGCTAGCTTAGAAGAAAAGTGGGGAAAAGCCAGAACCAAAGGGACTAGAATAGAAAGAATGTTAGGGAATGAGAAAGGGGACATGTACGGATTGCATCAAGGTCAGCAAAACCCCAATATAAATAGTAACAGCTGTATGCTGAGTCCCAGCAGCAGGAGCTGTGCTGGATATTTTCCATTTGGCTCTCCAGATCCTTTCCCCTTGCTTCTCCACTCTGCTCATTGACAAGCTGTAGAGATTGCATCAATCAGCTGTCTGTCTGTCTGTCTGTCTGTCTGTCAGCTTGCCTCCATCTGGGTTCAGCCAGAGGGAGGCACCAGAGGAAGACAGATGAGTAGAAGGAAAGTGAGGTCTGAGATATTGCTTCTCTGCTTGCCTGTCCACGAGATCACAGCTCCCACTGGGCAGTCTTCTCTATACAGCCATTCTCTGGAGGTTCTGCCCAGTACTCACTACCTGGCCCTGTGTCCTCTCAGGACTAGAGTGGATACCACTCTCTGCTACTCTAACCCCAGGGCACTGCTCCATCCCTTGTAGGCTTCCCTTAAACCATGGCCACTCTTTGTAAAGAGTACCTTTACACAGTGGTTCTTACATCCCTTAGTCATACCATTTAAACATGCCATCAGTTTCCTGCTGGGACCATGACTGATGCAAAACCCAAACACTTAATGATTGACCATTTGTGGCTTGGGATGGGTGGGTATGGGTAGCCAATGGATAAATGTGATGGCAGGAAGAGAGCTGGGAGAATGGGAATGGGGATAGTAGATGTGCTGCATTCAGTTCAGACATGATTCAATATTGCATCCAAGTAGGAGATGTCAAACAGGTACATGGGGGTTGGGGAGTCACTTTTGAAGATAGAGGTTTAGGAATTTCCACAAGTAGGTAGTTGATAAAACTAGGAAAGGAGATGTGGTTGTTCAGGAAACAACAGGAGGGAACAAGAGATGACTGGCACTTTCAAAGTCTCAAAGAGCTTAAATTTCAAATGTATGACAGAAAACACTACATTTCATTTATCAACTTTTATAACTGAAATCCCTGTAAATGTTGTGTACTGTTTTTTTGCGGGTTTTGTTGTTGTTGTTTTTTTAAATCAAAGAAGTGTTTTGTCAGAGGACTTCTGGTCTACTTAAACATCAGCATGCCTTTCTACAGAAACCTTAACCATTGCTGCCATCAAGGTGACAAAGTGGCCCAGAGATAAACCTGACCTCAGGAAAAGATTACCCATTCTTACTTAGAAGCAATTTTCTTTGGGAAAGAAATCATTTAGAATTCAAATTTTAAAAAATTCCTAAGTAATTCCACTCAAATATACATGTACTTAGGGTACTTTAAATCATATTTTTGTTTTCTGACAGTGTATAGAGAAACTATATGTCCAAGTAGCATGGTAAATGACAAAACATGAGTGAAATTTAAGTTTAAGAAAATGAAACAATTAGCAGGTGGCACTAAGAACAAGATTTTGGTGAGACAAAAACACCAAAACAGGGTTTAGAAAACATAAATGTCTATCAAGAGCTGAGTGGATAAACAAAATATGATATCCTAATATATAAAAAGCCAGGGGCCGTCACGACCAAACCAACCGGACGGCCAATCGAACAGCAGGCTGCCTGGGGCAACCAGACCGGCAGTGGGGGGCAGTGAGGGATGACAAAACTACTGAACAGCAGGCTTCATGGGGTGACCAGGCTGTCGGGGGCAGGGGACAGTTGGGGGCAACCAGGTCGGCAGGGAGGGGCAGTAAGGGATGACCAAATGACTGAATGGCAGGCTGCGTGGGGTGACAAGGCCAGCGGGGGGGGGGGGGGCAGTTGGGGACAACCAGGCTGGCAGGGGGCAGTAAGGGGCGACCAGGCCAGCAGAGGGGGGGGCAGTTAGGGGCCATCAGGCCGGCGGGAGGGGGAAGTTGGGCCGACCAGGTTGGCAGGGGGACAGTTAGGGGCGATCAGGCTGGCAGGCAGAGGAAGTTAGGGGTGATCAGGCTGACGGGGGTGAGGGGCAGTTAGGGGTGATCAGCCAGGCAGGCAGGTGAGCGGTTAGGAGCCAGCGATCCCAGATTGTGAGAGGGATTATAATCATAACTGTTAAAACTCTAAGTTTAAAGGAGGAGGGGATGGGGAGAAGAGCAATTCAGTATCCACAAGTACACAGATATAATCACATTAATAGGTATCCTATATAATAAAAGGCTAATATGCAAATAGACGGGATGGCGGAACAACCAGTCGCTATGATGTGTGCTGACCACCAGGGGCCACACGGGTAACATGGCAGGCATTAGGAGCAGGCAGCAGAGTGCGGAACATGGCTGGTGTCAGCCGCAGCGGGATGGTGGAGGTGAGTGGGGGCGCCAGACCAAGGGGGGGCACCGATTACTGTCATCGGGTCTAGCCTCTGGTGGTTACTGAAAATTCTTTGCTTCCGCTCGCTGCAGTCCCGCCCGGCACTCGCACCTGCTGGCGGCGCTGGCCCCACTCACACCTGCTGCTAGCGCTGGCCCCGATTGCTCGGCGCCGTCAGCAGGTGTGAGCACCGGCTGCCAGCCCCAATTGCCCCTCAGGACTTCTCCACCTTCCCCTGCTCCTGAGGGGCAATTGGGGCTGATGTTACATATTATCCTCCTACTCGCACCCACTGCCACTGACAGCCCCGCTCGCACCCGCTGCCAGCACCAGAGCTGCCGCTCACACCCATTGTCGGCACCAGCTCTGCTCACACCTGCAGCTGGCATCCAGAGCCAGTCCCGATTGCTCGGCGCCACCAGCAGGAGTAAGTGGCAACTGCCGGCCCCAATTGCCCCTGAGGGCTTCTCCACCTCCCCCTGCTCCTAAAGGGTAATCAGGGCTGGCAGCCGCCGCTTGCACCTGCTGATGGTGACGAGTGATTGGGACCGGCTCTGGGTGCCGGCTGCGGGTGTCAGCAGGGCTGGCGCTGGCAGTGGGTGTGACTGGCAGCAGCGGGAGCAGGGCTGCTGGCAAAGAGGAGACCAGGCGGGGGTGCAAAAATGGGTCGAGACCCACCCCTGTGCCCACCACAGCCTTGTGGCCCACAGTTCCTTTCAAGGTGCACGAATTCATGCATTGGGCCCCTAGTTCTTTTATAAAATTGAATACCATTTCATATCTTGATGTATCTGCATCATCACTCCTTTAACCAGAAAGTTGTTATGGACGTTTATATTGTTACCAAGATTTTTGCCTTTATAAACAAGGCTACAGCTGCAATGAATAATGTTCTATATATGTCATTTTGCGTGGACCCAAATATATCTACAGGATGAATTCCTGGAAATGGACTTGCTAGGTGAAAGAACATATGGTTTGGTATTTAATATCCTATAACTTTGCGTTCCCACAGACAAAACACAACAGTGCCTGCTTCCACATGACCTCTCCTACATGGTGCTTTAACAAATGTTCTCTCTTTACTAATCTGATAGGTTCTAAAATGGCATCTCAATGTAATTTTAATTTAATTTGCATTTCTCTTAATATGAGAGACACTGAGCATCTTTTCATATAGTTAGGAGTCATTTGTGCTTCCTACTCTAACATCTATCTGTCTATGCACTGCCTTTGCCCATTTTCCTGCTGGGCAGTTGGTCGTTTTCTTATCAATTTTTTGTAAATTTTTACATAGACAACAGACCCTCATTATTCACAAATTTCATGTTTATGGATTCACCCACTTGCTGAAACATATTTGTAACCCTCAAATCCTGCTTTCAGGGCTGCTCACAGATATGCACTGCAAGGAGCAAACCGTGAGTCACTCAACACGCACTTTCCCAGCTGAGTTCTAACAGGGCTGTGATCTGCCTCCTTGTTTCAACTCTCACACTGTAAACAGGAGTTCTTTTCATGGTCTGCTCAGTGGCATGTTTCTCACACTTCTGTGTTTTATTGGTGATTGCCTATTTAAAATGGCTCCACAAGCACAGTGCTCCTAGCGCTCCTGAGAGCAAGAAGGCTGTGGTGTGCCTTATGGAGAAAATATGTGGTGTGAGCTTTGCTCAGGCATGAGCTATGGCACTGTTGGCTGTGTGTTCAGTGTTAATGAAGGAATAATATATAGCAAATAAGGTGTCTTGAAACAGGTACACACATAAAATGAGGTTGTGTATTGATTGGTTGACCAAAATGTTGTGACCAAAGGCTTGTAGGAAATTACACTGTCTCCCCTAGGAGCAATGGTTTCGTACTTGCTAATTCAGTGTTCAAATTGATTTTATAGAACAGAACTACTGTGAATAATGACAACCACTTGGGAAATTAGCTCTTTGTTTGTTTTATAAGTTGCAGTTCCTGTGTCTAGCTTGTTGTTTTTCTTTTAATTTTATTTATTATTTTTTTGGCAAAGATACATGTTTTACATTTTTTTATGTGGTCAAGTTTAAATATTATGAAGTTAATATTTACCATATACCTCTGGCTATTGTAATTTTGTTAGAAAGGGGGAAAATGAATGAGTGTGATCAACACCTGAATCCAGGTATTACCTGCCATCTGGTCCATGGATCTCTGCCTAAGCAGAAACCTTCTCTGTCACCATCCACTTAAATAAAGCCCCCCTGATGGAGAGGAAGGGAGAGATTATATGACTGTTATTTCAAAGGGGAGCAATTAGACTCCCAGGAGTACTATTTCACTTTATCCTTGAAATATTTATTTGGGGAGAGTGTGAGCCCATGGCCTCAGTGACAAAGAGATTCATGAAAACTTTTACTTCTATTTTTACAAGATTTGCAGAAGGAATATTGTAATATTTTTTATGTCACATTAACCTTCACCCAACACAAGTTACAAAAGTTGCTGGAGGCAATCCTAATAAAACTTTCTCTTTAATCAATTTGACTGGGATCATCCCCAAACAAATATCTAAGAGCTACCTTCTTAGCAAAGTGAGGACTATTTTTCCAATTGTCAGCTAAGAGTCCACAAGTTGTATTTTAATGAAGCCGAAAGTGACAGACTCCAAATTGGAACTTGCATTTTCAGCACCTCGGCTTGTCGAATCTCAGGTGATGGCTGATGTTCAGACTCTGATAGTGACACCCTTACAATGGCACCATGCAAAAACTTTCCCTTGCCCTCATCCTCTTTGCCAATAATTTAACTTCAGCAATAGATATGAATCTGTGACCTACATGCAAATTATTCCGGATGACATGGATACAGAATTATAAAAGGGAGACTAACAAAAACATCTGGTTAGACAAGCAGTCAGGTTTACTACCAGTAGGGCATTAAGCAGACCCCACCTGTCAGAGCTCATGAGCTTTATTATATACTAGAGGCCCGGTGCATGAAATTTGTGCACGAGGGGGGGGGTGTCCCTCAGCCCAGCGTGCACCGTCTCCAATTTGGGACCCCTTGAGGGATGTCTGACCACCCGTTTAAATGGGCAGTTGGACATCCCTCTCACAATCCAGGACTGCTGGCTCCCAACCGCTCACCTGCCTCTGCCTGATTGCCCCTAAATGCTTCTGCCTGCCAGCCTGATCACCCCCTAACCACTCCCCTGCCAGCCTGATCAATGCCTAACTGCTCCCTGGCCAGCCTGATTGCCCCTAACTGCCCTCCCCTGCTGGCCTGGTCACCCCAAACCGCCCTCCTCTGCCAGCCTGGTCACCCCTAACTGCCCTCCCTGCTGGCCTGATTGCCCATAAATGCCCTCTTCTGCAGGCCTTGTCCACCCAACTGCCCTCCCCTGCAAGCCTGGTCCCCCCCAACTGCCCTCTCCTGCTGTCCTGGTCCACCCAACTGCCCTCGCCTATAGGCCTGGGTCCCCCCCAACTGTCCTCCCCTGCAGGCCTGGTTGCCCCCAACTGTCCTCCCCTGCAGGCCTGGTTGCCCCCAACTGTCCTCCCTTGCAGGCCTGGTTGCCCCCAACTGTCCTCCCCTACAGGCCTGGTCCCCCCCCAACTGCCCTCCTCTGCTGGCCTGGTCACCCCTAACTGTCCTCCCTGCTGGCCTGATTGCCCATAAATGCCCTCTTCTGCAGGCCTTGTCCACCCAACTGCCCTCCCCTGCAAGCCTGGTCCCCCCCAACTGCCCTCTCCTGCTGTCCTGGTCCCCCCCAACTGTCCTCCCCTGCAGGCCTGGTTGCCCCCAACTGCCCTCCCCTACAGGCCTGGTCCCCCCCCAACTGCCCTCCCCTGCATGCCTGGTCCCCCCCCCCAACTGCCCTCCCCTGCAGGCCTGGTCCACCCCTATTGCCCTCTCCTGCAGGCCTGGTCTCCCCCAACTGCCCTCCTCTGCTGGCCTGGTCACCCCTAACTGCCCTCCCTGCTGGCCTGATCGTCCACAACTGCTCTCCCCTGCAGGCCTGGTACCCCCCCGCCCCCCCCGCCAACTGCCCTCCACTGCAGGCCTGGTCTCTCTCAACTGCTCTTCCCTGCAGGCCTGGCCCCCGCAACTGCACTCCCCTGCAGGCCTGGGTCCCCCCCCAGCTGCCCTCCCTTGCTGGCATGGTCTCCCCAACTGCCCTCCTCTGCCATCCTGGTCACTCCCAATTGCACTCCTCTGCTGGCTTGGTCACCCCTAACTGCCCACAACTGCCCTCCCCTGCAGGCCATCTTGTGGCGGCCATCTTGTGTTCACATGAGGGCAGCCATCTTTGACCACAAGGGGGCAGTCATCTTGTGTCTTGCAGTGATGGTCAATTTGCATATTACTCTTTTATTAGATAGGATGATCTGTACAGTAGTACCATTGAATTTCCAATAAGTTGGTGACTAATCCCATATTTTTGTCTTAGAACTGCATGTGAAATGCTCAAGTTCCCCCTTCTAATTCACCACTGGTCATTCCAAAATACTTGTCTTTCATGTGAAACAAAAGCACAGTATTGTCTCCACATTTCCATAATTCTATAGGCAAATCAAGTGGCTTTGCTGCTATTGTTTTAAAGAAGACAGCCTTGTAAAGAAGCAGGTATTGCCTGAGGTGAAGTTGGGAGATAAGTTCTCCCCACCAACCCGCCTGCAACAGACTGAACTGTGTACCCCCTCCCAAATGTATATATTGAAGCCCTAGGTCCTAGGGCCTAGGAGACAGGGCTTTTAGAAGGTAATTAAGGTTAAATGAGTTCATACAGATGGGGTCCTCAACCAATGGGACTGGTGGCCTTTTAAGAAGAGGTAGACTGGCTTGCTCTCACTTCCCACACACACACTCCCTCTCTCTCCACATTTATGATCCAAGCAAAGGCCAGGTGATCACACATCCCGGTGGTGGCCATCTGTAAGCTGGGAGGAGAGCTCTCACCAGAGCCTGACCATGCTGGCACACAGATCTTGTACTTCCAGCCTCCAGAACTGGGACAATAGAAATGTCTGCTATTAAGCACCCACCCACACACCCCTTTTGTGGTATTTTGTTATGGCAACCTAAGCTAAGGCACTACCTCTTCTTGACTCCAGGGGCTGAGGCTTCCATGTTGGTTCTAATAGCCTGTGTGCAGCCTCATATTTCCCCACACCATCCTCCAGCCCTGCCTTATCCTAACTTTTCCAGCCACTTCCTTCCTCCTCCTCCCAATTAGTCAAAACCTCTCCCTTCTGACTATCCTTCCCCTGGATCCCTGTTTCCTTAGGTGACTGGATGATCTGATAAACTCCTCCATACCACAGTGTCAATGTCTACTAACGATTTGAGGTCACATTCACTTCTCCCCTGTCTCCTAACGTAGGTACTTAAAGGCAGAGCAGGTCTCCTGATTTTGATAAGGGCAGAACAAGCCTGACAATCCTAGGCTTATTCTGGAGCTGGGCAGAGGACAGAGCCTAAGAAGCACCATCCTAAGGGTTAACAGCCAAGGAAGACCACCTCTTTCATAGCTCTTGGGAAATGGCCCAGGTCTTTGGCTTCCTATTTAACAGTCCTTCCAGCACACAGCTACCTCATTCAATGACTTTATGACAATAATTTCCAAAAAGCTAAGATGTGATCATTTCAGACACTGAAGGAGGTGGCCAGAGGAGCTAATGGAGAACAAGCCAATGTTTTAGACCACCTCCCTGCAGCTTGATACTTTTGTTCCATTTAAATAGAAGGCGAGGTATTGCAGGAAAACAGGGGGAAATGCCCACAATGGTTGGTTTCTTTCTAGTGTCCCTGAGGTCCTTACTGGTGAGCCCACACTGCTCCCTTGAACAGGCATCTCTTTGCTTCTGCACATGACCAGGGTCCAGTGCCTAATGTACAACCACCTCTCACACCCCACTTCTCTTCTTTGACCTTTCTAATTGATCTAAGGAAAGGAAAACCTCTCCTCCTGATAGTCCTTAAAAGAGCTTCCCATGAACTTGTCCAAGCTGAGGCTTCAGAAAAACAAAAGCCAGGAAGAGAAATATCTTACTGAAAACGTCTGCTTCTGGCCCAATAACAAAAACTTCCTCTAAGCCCAACGAGCATCAAAGGGCTTGGTTACACTTGTGGAAATGAGGAAGGCAAAATACAGAGAGGAAAAGTGATACTTTCCTCAATTATCCTGGTCCACAAACACAAGTCCTTAAGAGAAATAGTCGATACAATTACAGGCAAGTAAGTTCTCCTTGCTGAGTACTATCTGCCAGCTCCTGGCAGCACCAGCGTGGGAAGAAGGTTGACTCCCAGCTGTGTTAACAATTCCCTATAAGCCACGTCACCAATCTGGACTAAATGTTGTCCATTTATGACTTCAGCAAACTTTTATTAGTACTGCTTTCTGCAGGAATTTGGAGAAGCATGTAGTATAGGTCTTGGGGCCTAAAACATACCATGAAATCAAGTTGTACCTAATCCTATCTAATAAAGAGGGAATATGCTAATTGACCATCATGCCCTCACAAAGATGGTGGTGCCCACAGCCAATAAGGATGTAACATGCTAACTGACTGCAACGCCCTCAAAGATGGTGGCACCTACAGCTACAAGATGGCGGTGCCCAGTCCCTTCAGCCCCGCCAGGGCGGCAGGCGCGCAGCACAGCCAGGTCTGCCCTAGGCGGCTTCGGCCACTCCACGTGACTGCCTCCGGAATCCCCCAGTCCCCTCAGCCCCCCAGCTGCCCAGGGCCGGCCCGAGGTGCAGGCAAGCCTCGGATGGCAGCTGCCCAGCTGCCTAGGGCTGCCTGAGGCTCAGGTAACCAGGGCCAGCCAAGGCTTGCGCTGCCGGCAGTGGCAGCAGCAGAGGTATGATGGGGGCATCGCCTTTCCCTGATTGCCGGGTCGTCTCCCACCCCTGAGGGCTCCTGGACTGTGAGAGGGGGCAGGCTGGGCTGAGGGACCCCCCTCCAGTGCATGAATTTTCATGGACCGGGCCTCTAGTCAGTACCTAAGACAAAAGATGCAATTACAAGGACAGCACACACCCAAGGTGCTGTGGGAGCACCTAGCCTAGAGTGGGGCAGTCTAATCTGAGTCTTGCAGGAATAGATGGCACCCAGGCCAAGGGTGCTAGAAGGGCAGCACTGAGTGGGCACACCAGCAATAGGAGTGATGGATGAGGTTCCTGGGAAGGCTGGCAGGGATCAAATCCCAGCACAGGTTACCTGCCACAGTGAAGAACTTGTTTCCCAATAATAATGAAGTATCTTGGAACAGCTTTGAGAGGAGTGGTTATATGCTAAGATTTTTTTAAAAGCAGCTTAAACACTTACTGTTATATAGTTCTCTAGGTCAGATGTCTGACACGGGTCTCACTGGGCAAAATCAAGGTGTTGGCAGGGCTGAGTTCCTTTCTGGAGACTCTAGAGGAAAATCCATCTCCTTGCCTTTTCCAGCTTCTAGAAGCCGGCCACATTCTTTGGCTCATGACCCCTTCCCTAGTCTTCAAAGCTGGCACAGGCATGCTGAGTCCTTTCACATTGCATCACTGTGATCTTCTTTTCTGCCTTCCTCATCTAGTTTTTAAAAACATTTTTTAATTGAAGTGAAATTCACATAACATAAAATTAACTAATTTAAAGTGGCAATTCAGTAGCATTTAGTACATTCATAATGTTGTACAACTGCCATCTCCATCAAGTTCCAAAAAAGTGTTTTGTAAATTAATTTTTGAAGAGAGAGGGAGAGAGAGAAAAACATCACTGTGAGAGTAAAACTTCGATGGGCTGCCTCCTACACTCCCCCTACTGGGAATCAAGTCTATAACCCAGGCACATGCCCTAACTGGGAATAAAACTGGCAACCTTTCAGTGCACTGGACGATGCCAACCAATTGAGCCACACTAGCCAGAGTAAGTTCCAAAACATTTTAATCACCTCAAAAAAACAAACAAACAAAAGAACACAAACTAACCACCTGTATCCATTAAGCAGTTACTCCCCTCTGCCCAGCTCCTGGCAATCACTAATTTACTTTCTATCTCTATATATTTACCTATTCTAGATATTATATACAAGTAGAACTATATAATACTAGTGGCCCGGTGCACCAAATTCATGCATGGGGGGGCATGTCCCTCAGCCCAGCCTGCACCCTCTCCAATCTGGGACCCCTCAAGGGATGTCCGACTGCCCTCTCACAATCCAGGACTGCTGGCTCCCAACTGCTCGCCTGCCTGCCTTCCTGATTGCCCCTAACCACTTCTGCCTGCCAGCCTGATCACCCCCTAACCACTCCCCTGACAGCCTGATTGATGCCTAACTGCTTCCCTGCCAGGCTGTTTGCCCCTAACTGCCCTCCCCTGCAGGCCTGGGTCCCCCCCAACTGCCCTTCCCTGAAGGCCCGGTCGCCCCCAACTTCCCTTCTCTGCTGGCCTGGTCACCCCTAACTGCCCTCCTCTGCAGGCTTGATTGCCCCCAACTGCCCTCCCTTGCAGGTCTGGTCCCTCCCAACTGCCCTCCCCTGCTGGCCATCTTGTGGTGGCCATCTTGTGTCCACATGGGGCAGCCATCTTTGACCAAATGGGGGCAGCCATCTTGTGTGTTGGAGTGATGGTCAATTTGCATATCACTCTTTTATTAGATAGGATAGAGGCCTGGTGCATGGGTGGGGGCCAGCTGGTTTGCCCTGAAGGGTGTCCTGGATCAGGGTGAGGGGTCCCTTGGGGTGTGGGGAGGCCTGGATAAGGGGCCTGTGGTGGTTTGCAGGCCGGCCACGTTCCCTGCCGACCCAAGTGGAGGCCCTGGTATCTGGGATTTATTTATCTTCTATAATTGAAACTTTGTAACCTTGAGTGGAGCCAAGCCTCCTGCTTGCTCCGTGGCTACAGCCATTTTTGTTGGGATTTATTTATCTTCTACAATTGAAATTTTGTAGCGAAGGCCAAGGCAGTCCAGGGCTGCGGGAGCTTGACTTCCTCCATCACTGGGGGCAACCCAAGCCTCCTGCTCTCTCCAGCTCTGTGGCTGCTGCCATTTTTGTTGGGATTTATTTACCTTCTATAATTGAAACTTTGTAGCCTTGAGTTGAGGCCTGGGCCAGCCAGGGTGTGCAGAAAGCTTGGCTTCCTCCATTGCTGGGGAAACCCAAGCCTCCTGCTTGCTCTGTGGCCGCAGCCATTTTGGTGGGGTTAATTTCCATACTCGCTCCTGATTGGCTGGTGGGCGTGGCTTGTGGGTGTAGCGGCGTGATGGATAATTTGCATATTACTCTTTTATTAGATAGGATGTGACCTTTGTGTTTGGTTACACGTACCATAATGTTTTCAAGGTTGTAGCATCTATCAGTACTTCATTTTTTTTAGGGCTGAATAATATTCCATTGTTTGAATATTCCACTTTTTTATCTATCCATTCATCCTTTGATGAACAACTTGTTTCTGCTCTTAGCTAATGTGAATAGTGCTGCTGTGAACATCTGTGAACAAGTGTTTGAGTGCCTGTTTTCAGTTCTACTGAATATATACTTGTCAAGTCACATGGTACCTCTATTTTCAACTTTTTAAGAAACCACCAACCTGTTTTCCACAGCAGCTTCACCATTTTACATTCCCACCAACAGTGTATGAGGGTTTCAAACTCTCCACATCCTTGCCAATACTTTCTTTTTCTATTGGTGTTGGTGTGTGTGTGTGTGTGTGTGTGTGTGTTATAGCTAGCCTAGTGGGTGTGAGGTGTTATCTATTGTGGTTTTTATTTGCATTTCTTTAGTGACTAATGATAGTATCTTTTTAAGATGTGCTTTTTAAATAACTGAATTTGGAGGTTGGTGAAAGATGGATTTAAAGGGAGTGAAAAGAAAATAGGAAAACCAGTTTTCTAGATAAAATCTGATGAAGCCTTGAATAAACAACGGAAGTAGGAAAAGAGAAGGAAAAACATATTGGCAAAATATTCAGAAAGTAAAATTGTCAGAATTTGGGGACCAGTTGAATGTGGGGGTTAAAGGAAAGGGAGAAATCAAAGCACCCTCATCTTCATCCATAAAGTAAAAGGGGTTGGCCAGATAACCTGGCATTAACATTCTTTCTCAGAGTGACTTTACCTTGCAAATATCAAAGAGGTTTATAAGTGAAATTTACTCAGGCCTCCTTAAAATTGATGTTGAATACATACTTTACTAGTAACTGCTACTAAGATAAGCCCTTTTAATTACAGGGACAACTGAGACAAAACAAAATTTAAATGGAAATAATTAATTGTTAAATTATTTAAATAGCCTCTAAGTCATTGTGTTTTACATAACATTTCACAAGTCAAGTGCCAGGGATTTGTCACCCTAATTAAGCCCATAAAAATGAAAATATGAATTATAAAGAGAATTATTTTTTAGTCTGTACAATGGAAAAAAGTCAATGCTAACTCCCAATAAAAGGCATAAAAGTTGTGTTTCAAAATTAACATAATCCCCTGATAAGAAGAACAAAGGTTACATTAAGATGAACAAATTTTATAACTTGCAATTTCCCTGATTTGGGTTCTGGTTTCTTCATTCTTACAGAAAAATGCCAAGATTGGTACACTTCAAAATTCACCTCACTCATGACTTAGAGTCAAAACAGTTTCAATAAGAATGTGTCTTCAAATTTAGAATTGAATCAACAAAAGATTGTTCATTATACAATCTTTTTAAAAATTTAGAAATGAGACTAATTCATAAAATAACTTTAAGTGGTATAATTTCAACAAAAAAGAACTGTACCTACTTTTAAAGATTAAAAGTGATCATTTTATCATGTGTGTTAATGCTAAATAAATACAAATTTGGTAGTGGACACATGAGATTATACACTAAAACTCACCCAATCACTATAAAACTGACTCTTTGGAAGACTGATGAATCCTTTGGTTTTATTATCACTAGGTCATTAACGACGAATGGAAAGATTTTGCCCTTCATAAGCTCTATTAAACATTTTTCATTTTCTCAGGTACTTTTCTCCCATTCTTTTACAACTGTTCATCATTTCTTAGCTTAGTCCTCTTTGAGGCACACATTCCATTCAACCATTAAATTGAATTACCATCCTATCAAGTAATTTATATTCTCTCAATCTTATTCCTAGTAAGATATAAAATGCTCACTTTTCTAGGATTCAACCTGACCAAGAAATCATTTCCACTGAAGGTTCATAGGGAGACCATGATAAAGTGAAAAGGTAAACTGTGAGGTTGTGAAGAATGGAATTAGAGGAAAGGTCTTCTTCCACTGAGCTGGTCTTTCCCAGCTCATATACCTGGAACTTCTTTACCCTAATGGGCCCTTCTCATGTTTGGGCCTGCCACTGTTCCTGAACCAATCCTGTAGGGCTGAGCAATGATCATAGCTTCTGATCCCCCCTCTCTTCTCATCCACCAGTTCCTCTACAGGATATTAGGGAATTACAATATGTCCTTCCTTATCTGCAGCAATATTTTTTGTCTTAAAGTCTATGTTGTCTCATCTTAGTATGGATACTTCAGCACTCTATGGATGCTGTTTGCATGGAATATCTTTTTCTAGCTATGGTGTAATAAAAAAATAAATATTTGGTCTTTGTATCTGGTCTCTGGCACTGAGCTCCTAAAACCTTTGTAAATTATGTCTTTCGTATGTTGATGAGATGATTCTGCTGGAGTGTGGGCATAGCTTCAAGAGGGAGGCTGACTGTCAGAAAAATCACCCACATGATTGGAAGGTTGGAACTTTCATCTCTGATCCCCAATCTCCAGGGAGGGGAGAAGAGATGGAGGTTGAGTTTAATCAAATATGGCCAATGATTTAACCAATTGTGCCTACATAATGAAATCTCCATAAAAATCCCCAAATTATGGTGTTTTGAGAGCTTTTGAGTTGGTGAATAGTATACCCATGTGTCAGAAGAGTGGTGCACACAGACTGCATGGGGACAGAGATTCCTGTGCATGGGATCCTTCCAGACCCAACTCTATGTATCTCTTCATCTGAGTTTGTTTGTATCCTATGTAATAAACTGTGATAGTAAGCAGAGCACTTTCTTGAGTTCTGTAAGTTGTTCTCAAGAAGTATCAAACATGAGGTGACGGTGAAGTGTTCCTTGGAACCCTGAATTTGTTGTTAGCTGGACCTAAGTGTGGGTTGCCTGGGAACCATGCTTGCAGCAAGTGTTTGAAGTAGAAGCAGTCTTGTGGGACTAAGTCCTTTAACTTGTGGGATCTGATGCTAACTCCAGATACGTGGCGTCAGAATAGAATTGAATTGTTGGGCATCTAGTTGGTTTGAGAGAATCAGAGAATTTGTGTGGAAAAAATGATGCATATTTGATATAAAAAATGCACACCATTCTTTAACCTAGTTGTATTTTTAGATTGCATAATCTCTACTGATCTATCTTCAAGTCTGCTAATTTTTTCTCCTACTAGCAAAAATACTCTTTGAATTCCTCTAGTGGATTATTATAAGAACTAGAGGCCCGGTGCACGCAATTCATACACAGTGGTGGGGGGGGAGGTGTCCCTCAACCCAGCCTGCACCCTCTCCAATCTGGGACACCTCAAGGGATGTCTGACTGCCCGTTTAGGCCCAATCCCAGTAGGATCGGGCCTAAACGGGCAGTCGGACATTCCTCTCACAATCCAGGACTGCTGGCTCCCAACTGCTCACCTGCCTGCCTGATTGCCCCTAACCACTCCCCTGCCAGCCTGATTGATGCCTAACTGTTCCCCTGCCGGCCCGATCGTCCCCAACTGCCCTCCCCTGACAGCCCAATCACCCCCAAATGCCCTCCCCTGGATATTCCCTCTTTATTAGATAGGGTTTTTTCTTTAACATATTGGACAGTGTACCTGCCGTGGTCTTGACAAACCAGTAAAAATGTAAACCCAAACTAAAAGTGTCATAAAATAAACTTAAACAGGAATTTCATGAGACCTTGGAAAGGTGATACTATGTGGCTGTTTCTTCCTTTTTTCCTTCTCTTTCTTTTTCTTGATGTTTCATCTTTTGTCCGTTCTTTCTTTTTTCCTTTTATTCCTTTTCTGTCCTCTCTTTCTCTTAACTTTTTCGTTGGTAGAATCGTCAGTACTTGAATCTGTCTTGCTTCCAGAAGACGAAGAAGAGGGAAACACACCATCATCTGAAGAAAAAGATGATCTATGTTGGGATCGGTGGTGTTTCTGGTTTTGCTCTTTTCCTGGTTTGTCATTTCTGCTGGCCCCGGCATCTTCAGGACTTGTGCGTGGGCACTTCTTATTCATGTCTACAAAACCTCCCTGCCTTGGTGAAAACTGTAGGGGAAAAGGCCTTCCTGGGTGGGCTCAAGCCCTGCCCAAAGTGCTGAGGAACCAGGGTGGGGAGCACCCACCACTGCCCTTGCAGAGGCAACCTCTGGACCATGGGGTACTCTCCAGTAATGTAACTGCAATGTCCCTGTTTGCCTTCAGAAATTAGTTGTAAGTTACTTCCAATGTGAAACCCTACCTCAGACATTTCCATTGCGGTTTCTAAAGATTTTAAACAAAACCCATTTACCTCCCTAACCTGGTCAGAAGTTTCTACCCAATGGGAGAGGTTTGCTGGGCAGCATTGCCCAGATATCACCCCCCATCTCCAATCACTCGGCTGGGGGCAAGGGAAGTTCCAAGGCTATAGGTGTGTGTGTGGGGGATCACTCCATGGGGGCGCAGGCCCTTTGGAGGCTGACACCCCAGGCTGCCGCTGGGAGGGGATAGCTCTGGGGGGGCACGGCCGCCTCCCAGGCCTACATCCCCCAGCTGCGGATGGGAGCTGATCACTGGGGAGGGTGGGGGGAGATAGGTGGCGTAGGCACCTCCCAGGCCACGGCTAGGAGCAGATCGCGCGGGGGGGGGGGGGGGGGGGGGGGCGGTGCTCAGTCAAGGCCGCAGCTGGCAGCGGATTGTGCCAGGGGTGCGCGGGTGCCTCCCAGGCCAATGGCCCAGGCTGGGGCTGGGAGAGGATCACGCCGGGGGGCATGGCAGCCTCGCAGGCCTACAGTCCGGGCCGCACGCTGCCTGCTCTCAGAGGCAGCCCTCCCTGGGACTGGGGGACTCCGGCGGGCCTGAGAGGACTGGGCGCCGCCATCTTGTGTCTATGGGTGCCACCATTTTGTCGCAGAATGACGGTTAATTTGCATATTACTCTTTTATTAGATAGGATAGTTCTTGACATCACTTCATGCTCATTCTTTTTTTCTGAACCCAGCAATTCAATTCTGCCTTGCAGAGTGGCCAAAGCCCAAACCCTAATTATTCCCTCCTGAGAGATTTCAGGACCTTGTCCCTACCAACTTTCATAGAAGTTTGACCAGCATCTTCCAACTCTAGCTACAACCATTCACTGTCTGTAAGGCAAATGCTATCATTTCTGTTTAAATAAATGACAAATTTAGGACCCAGAATTGAGAAATAATTTTTCCAATAAATAAAGGACTAGAATTTTAAACAAACCACTTAATGAGTGTGTATAAGAATCACCTAGGGTTTTTAAAAAAAGTTCATATACCTGGCTCCAGTCATTCTGATTTATCTTACTCATGACTTAGAGTCAAAACAATTTCAATAAGAATGTGTCTTCAAATTTAGAATTGAATCAACAAAAGATTGTTCATTATACAATCTTTTTAAAAATTTAGAAATGAGACTAATTCATAAAATAAGTTTAAGTGGTATAATCTGAGGCAAAACCCAAGAATTTGAATTTTTAACAGCACTTCAGATTATTCTAGTATACGGAATCTGAGAACATTAATATAATAGTTAACTAGTTATAGATTCCAAAGCACTTGGGAGAGAGCAACAGCCAGGCCAGGCAAAACCAAACATGGAAAATAAAAAGAGAAACATTCTCATTTTCTCATAGAAAGATTGTTACTAATCTGGAATCAAGAGTAAGGATTCCAAGCTAGGGCTTAGTGACCACAGAGTTCTTATCTTTAATAAGAACTAAGTAAGAACATTATTTTAGTTAGATCATTATCCTGAACATGACTACTTTTCTCAACTCCAATTAATTTTAAAGAAAAGTCTGGCCTTTAGAACATTTGAAGTCTTTAGCAGAAATGAGAGCTTCAAAGCCAGATCTATAGATTACATCTGGAGGTGGACAATTTCCTTATTATTTTTTTAAATTTTATATACCATCTTATTCCAATAAGGTTTAACATTATTTGTGAAATTTATTTTGGTATGAAAACTTAATCTGGCTCTTTTATATAAATGGATAGAATAAGGCCCAGCCCTCAGTGACTCAGCATGCAGGGAGTTGAGAACATTGAGTGAAACACAGCCTGTGGAGTAGGCAGCCTTGAGTCTATGTCTAGCTCCTTTTCTTATTAATGTGAAACCTTGGGCTAGTTATTTGACGTCTTCAATCCTCGGGTTCTTTGTAAAACAGAGAAAACAACATTGTCTACTTCACTGGATTTTGTGGGAGTTACATAGATTAATTTGGAAAATGTTAAAGACATGGCTATCCTTGGTTAGACATATGGTGAGCCCCAAAACCAGGGGTCCTGGCAGAACACAAAGGATACTTGAGAGCCAGACCGCAAGACAAATGTCTTTGCTTTTGCAGGAGGGTGCGCACACTCAGGGTCTGGCAGCACACACACTGAGAGGGCGGTCTGCTTGGGGTTTTATGTCTGATGCACGACCTCTGTCCCTCATTCTTGATTGGAAGAGCTTAGGCTCACAGTCTTACACAATTGGCTAATTCAAAGGAAAAAGGGAGGGGTTGACCTGTGCCATTTCAAAATGGCGGCCCCCAGGGGAGCTGCAAGTCACGTGGGCCCAAACAACAGCTGCCTAAACTCCCTTCTTTGACAGAAAAGATGACTTGTTTATTCTCACATCCTCCAAACTTATAATAAACATAAGACAAAAAGTTATTTAGCTTACTAATGAGGAAACCAGCAGGATGACAGAGCTAATATAAAGGAATATGGGAGCCTAATTTACATGATAAATGAAAGTGCTGGAATAAGATTGCCAAATTATTTATAAAACTGGTTACTATTCTACCAGGTAATAAAACTTAATACTTGGGATTACCTTTTCTATAAAAATGATTTGCATCTCTACCATCCAAAAATTTTTTGAAATGTATCAATGTGCTACAAGTTGGCATCTAATTCCATCTGGGCCTGAAATTAATAGTAAACAGAAGGTCAAACAAAGATGCATTGCTAGAGAATTAGATAATCCTTGGGGTGATGGGGGTGGGGGATGTCCTGTTAGACGATGTCCTAGCATGAAAAGGCATGCAGTCATCATTTTGCCTTATTTCCAAGGTTTGGATACTTTTCTTTAATACACATGAAGTGTCTAGCAAAGAGCCTGCTACAAAGTAAGTACTGACAATACGATAGCATATTTATTATTTCTATCTTTATAACCCTATCTCTGCCACATACTGGCTGGATGATCTTAGGCAATATTCTCTCATTGCTCTAGCTTTCTCTTCCGTAAAATGGGGATAAAGGTGTTTTCTACCTCACAAGGCTATTGGGAAAGTAAAGTAAGGATTTAATATGTGCAAAGCAGTGTCTGGCACTAAATGCGTGAAAGTGAATGCTGTCATCCTCCAGAGCATTTGATGTCACACTACAGCCAACGTTTTCACAGTATAAGGTAACTAAAGGTGGAGGGGGAGGTGGAGGGGGGCACTGCTGTGATGCAGAGGCTGGGCACAGCTGGTCAGTGGATGCCCAGAGACCTTTTGCAGCTTGAACTTGGACTAAAGATCAAGCTATTTATAACTGGGCTGGGAAACCAGCTCTCCCTTGCCTCAAACATTATTAAAATGGACATATTCCAGAGTTCTGAAAGCAAAGATAAATTTTATACTCTTGTTTGTCTACTTTTGGCCCTCATCCTGACACAGTAATAAGATGCAACAGACTTTCACAGGTTACTACAAGAATAGCCTGATGTTTCTAGACCAAATCCAGGCCTCTTTTATCCATGACATCTTTCCCCGGGGACAAAAATGTTAATTATTCTTTACTAAGAGCAGCTTCCTCAACATGTTTGACTGCCTTATTTGATGTGGAAATAGAAAGCAAATGTCATCACCAACCAAACACTCCGCACAATCACTGCCCAAACAGTCAAGAAGCTACAGCTATTTTCATATTTTCCCCTCTATGCAAGGAGCATCTGAAATGCATATAAAGCAGACAGATGATTATCTTCCCTGAAATCTGCTCCTGGCATGGGTCATTGGGGAAAGCACTGTAGGCATCCATCTGAGCTTTGTGGACTTCTCTTTTCCATGAGTCATGACATGAAAAATGAAGAACATGATTATAAATACCCAGAACCCAGAGGCGGCCCATTTATTTTTTTTTCAAAACACCCGAATATTGATGAAAACAGATTTGATGTCAGTTCCACTGGGTACAAGTTACTAAACAGCCACCTGGAGTTGTGTCTCTCTCCTCCCAGGTCATGTTTCCTGCGTTGGGAATGCAGGGTCTGTGAAGCCAGGGAGCTCAGTATACACTGCGACTGTCACAGAAGTGCACTTTAATGAGCATGTTTCAAGAATGAAGTGGCCTATAATGTGTCACCCTGTAAACAGGTAATTAGTGTTAGAAGATTATCATGGCCTTTACAGAAGTGATTCATCTTTTTCTATTTGTTTATTCAGCTACTCATTTGTTGAGTTAGTCTCTTATGATAAAGGTAATAAATGAGTTACCAATATCAGATAATCTGTATATCACAGAAAAGCACAAAGGAATTGCCACCCAAAAAACAATCTTACCAACATGTTTTTGTTTTATCGGCGAGGGAGAGAGAGCGAGCGAGAGAGATATCATACCTTTGTAGATTTGTACATAAGATTGTAACGTGCCTGACAGGTAAAACTTTGTTCCAGTTATCCAAGTCTGAGTAACAAATCACCTCCAAACTTAGGAGCTTTTAAAACAACAACATGTATTTTGCTCACAAATCTGCAATTTCAGTTTAATCAGGGTTTGATGGAACAGTTTGTCTTTGCTCCACTCAGTGTCAGCCAGGGAAGGTGGCTCAAAGGCTGGGTCAGGCATTGTCTGAAGAGTCCCCCACTTACCTGCCTGGTGCCTAGGCTGGAAGACAAAGAGCTGGGGCTGGGCAACTGGGTGTCTTCAGCATCTCTTATTTTCTATGTGCTCTGTCCTCATGATGTCTCCAGCGTGGTAGTTTCCGGTGAGCTGAGTTTCTTACATCGACTTAGGTTTCCCAAGGCTTTTGTACTGTACCACCTTCTATGACAGCCTTGGAAGTACACATCATCACTTCTACCACATTTTATTTATTAGAAATGAATCATTCGAACCAGCTCATGTTCATGGTAAAGGTAAACAGGAATTCACCTTCTTGGAAGGGGTGTCAAAGAGTTTCTCACAATATAAACAAACGAACAAAACAGAAACAGATTCATAGATACAGAGAACAGACTGATGGTTGCCAGAGGGGAGAGGGTTGGGGAAAGAGATGAAAAAGGTGAAGGTGTTGAGAAGTACAGATTGGTAGTTACAAAATTGTCACAGGGATGTAAAGTACAGCATAGGAAATATAGGTCAATAATCTATATATGTAAAAGCCTAACTGACCGTCCAACCGTTTGACAGTCTGATGGTAGCTATGATGTGCAATGCCACCAGGAGGCAGATGCTCCCACCAGTAGCTTTGACACGTGCTGACCACCAGGGGGCAGACGCTTAACGCAGGAGCTGCGTGCTGCGGTGACGTGGCAGCCGCGGTTCTCAGGTGGCGCAGGAACCAGAGAAGAGGAAGTCCGATTCCCGGGGTGCGTCATCCAAGAACCGCCCTCTCGCACTCCAGGACTCCTCAGGGGATGTCGGAGAGCTGGATTCGGCCTGATCCCTGCAGGTCAGGCAGAGGGACCCCGCCAATGCATTCGTGCACCAGGCCTCTAGTATTGTAATAACTATGTATTCCAGGTGGGTACTGGAAATATCAGTGTAACAACTTGTAAAGTATGTGATTGTCTAACCACTATGCTGTACACATGAAATTAATACAAAATAATATTAAATGTAAACTGCAATTGAAATCAATTTTTGAAAGAGTTTCTTAACATGTTTTAAAACCCCAGGGAATTAGGGACTAAATGAATAGTTCAGTAAATAAATAAGGAAGGATGAATCACTTTCAAGAAAGATTGTGAAAAATTTTTAAAACTAATCATCTGTCTCCACCATGTGACATTATAGTCAATCTCATTCTTGAAATATACCTGTTAAATAAACACATATGTTCTGTGTCAGTAAACATTTGTTGACTGAATGAACTTATTTTTTAAATACGTTTTTATTGATTTTTAGAGCGAGAAGAAGGGAGAAGGATAGAGAGATAGATATACTGATGAGAGAAAAACATCTCTATTGGCTGCTTCCTGCACACCCCCACAGGGTACTGAGCCCACAAACCCGGCATGTGCCCTGACCCAGAATCGGAACTGGCAACCTCTTGGCTCCTGGGTCGATGCTCAGTCGCTGAGCCACACCAGCCTGGCTGACTGAATGAATTTAGTAAGTCACAGGTATTTTCCTATATCAATGAAAATTTTTTTAATCCTCCTCTGAGGATATGTTTTTATTGATATTTAGAAAGAGAGAAAGAAGAATAGAAACAGAGAGAGAGAATCATCGATAGGTTGCCTCCCATATGCACCCCGACCGGGGATCAATCTGAAACCTAGGTATGTGTCCTGACCAGGAATCAAACCCGTGACCATATGGTGTACAATGCTCCAACCAACTGAGCCACCCAGCCAAGGCTATCAATGAATATTTTTACACCATAATTTTAAGAAGAGCATTGTGGATATATCATAATTTATTTAACCAGTTTCCAGTTACTAAATGTTAGATATTTAGACTACTTACTTTATCATATAAGATAACTCTATGATTAACATCCCAGAACAGAAGTCTCTATTTTCTTTCGATAAATTCATGAACATAGTTTTTCAGGGTAAAGGGATATATTTTTTAAGGTTTTAAATATCTTTTAATAGATTTCACTTTTTAGAGGAATTTTAGGTTCACAACAAAATTGAGCAGAAAATACAGAGATTTTCCATATACTGCCGTCTTCACACATGCATACCCTCCCCCATTATCAACATTCCCCACAAGAGTGATACATTTGTTACAGTTATGTTCCTACATTGATATATCATTATCATTTAGACTCCATTTCATTAGAGTTCACTCTTGGTGTACATTGTATGAGTTTGGACAAATATATAATGATATAAATCCATCATTATAATATCATACAGAGTATTTTCAAAGTATGACATGTATCTACCTTTATAGTATCATACAGAATAGTTTCACTGCCCTAAAAATCCTATATTCCACCTATTCTCCTTCCCTTCCCCCTAAGTCTTGGCAACCACTGATGTTTATACTGTCTCCATAGGTTTGCCTTTTCCAAAATGTCATAAAGTTGGAATCAAACAGTATGTAACTTTTTTAGATGGTCTCTCATTTGGTAATATGTACTAAAGTTTCCTCCATATTTTTCATGTCCTGATAGCTCATTTCTCTTTAGCACTGAATAATATTCCTTTATCTGAATGTACCACAGCTTATTTATCTATTCACTTAAGGAAATCTTAGTTGATTCCAAGTTTTGGCAATTATGAATAAAGCTTCAATAAATATCTGTATGCAGGTTTTTGTGTGAACATAAATTCTCAACTCCTTTGGCTAGACACCAAGGAACATGACTGCTGAATCATAAGTTAAGCCTATGTTTAGTTTTATAAGAAACCACCAAATTGTCTTCCAAAGGGGCTGTATCATTTTGAATTTCCACCAGCAATGAATAAGAGTTCCACATCCTCACCAGTATTTGGTGCTGTCAGTGTTCTGGATTTTGGCCATTTTAATGGATGCCTGTGGTATCTCCTTGGTTTAATTTGCAGTTCCCTGATGACATATGATGTGGAGCATCTTGTCATATCCTAATTCGTCATCTGTATATCTTCTTCGGTGAGGTTTTTGGCTCATTTTTAAATCAGGTTGTTTGTTTTTATTGTTCGGTTTTAAGAGTTCTTGGTGTATTTGAAGTAATAGCCCTTTATCTGATGTGTCTATTACAAATATTTTCTCCTAGTCTGTGGTCTGTCTTTTCATTCTCTTGATCAAGGATTTTATTCTTAATGAAATTCAATTACTGATTACTTTTTTTCATGGATTATATCTTTTGTATTGTATTTTAAGTCTTCACCAAACCCCAAGCCATTCAGATTTTCTGTTCTAAAAGTTTTATAGTTTTGATTTTACATTTAGATCTGCAACCCATTTTGAGTCAACTTTGTGTGGAGGGTATATCATCTTTGTCTAGATTCATGTGATGTCCAGTTGTTCCATTCCATTTGCTGAAAAGGATATTTTTTCTTCCATCATATTACCTCTGCTCCTTTGCCAAAAATCATGTGGGTCTATTTCTGGGCTTTCTATTCTGTTTCACTCATCTATCTCTCTAGTATTACAACAATACTATACGACCTTGATTATTATAGCTTTATATTGTTTTGAAGTCAGATAGTGTCAGTCCATCAGCTTGTTTTTATTCCTCCATATAGTATTGGCTATTCTTACTCTTTTGCCTATTGGTATAAGTTTTAGAATCAGTTTATCAATGTCTACATAATAACTTCATAGGGTTTTTATTGGAATTGCATTAAATCTATAGGTGAAGTTGGAAAAAACCGACACCTTGACATTATTGAATTTTCCTATCTATAAATATGGAATATATCTCCATTTATTTAGTTCTTCTGATTATTTTCATCACAGTTTTATAGTTTTTGCATATAAATCTTGTACATATATTTTTTCTTGTATCTAAGTACTTAACATTTTGGGATGCTAATGTAAATGGTACTGTGTTTTTAATTTCAAATTCCACTTGTTCATTGCAGGTATATAGGAAATCAATTGACTTTAGTTTATTAACTTTGTATGCTACAAACTTGCCAAAATCACTTATTAGTTCCAGGAATTTTTGTTGTTGAGTCATTATTTCAGATTTTCTCTGAAAGAGCAATCATGTCACCTACAAACAAGGGTTTCATTTTTTTTTCCTAATCTATATACCTTTTATTTCCTTTTCTGGTCTTATTGCATTAGCTAGCATGTCCAGTGTAATGTTTATAAAGCAGTACTAGGCCTGGCCAGTATGGCTCAGTGGTTGAGCGTCAACCTATGAACCGGGAGGTCATGGTTCGATTCCCAGTCAGGGCACATGCATGGGTTGCAGGTTCCATCCCCAGTGTGGGAAGTGCAGGAGGCAGCTGATCAATGATTCTCTCTCATCATTGATGTTTCTCTCTCTCTCTCTCATCATCCAAGAATTTTGGAGCACAAATTCATGTCAAAATGCTGTTCTGATAGTATTTCTATCAATTCTGCTTCCCAATCTAGCAATATTTCATTCCTTTCCCTATTAATTGCTTTGTTATACACAATTTTTTAAATTGTGCATAATAATTTTTCTTACATTTGAATGATTGCCAAATATATAGAATTTTATTCTATGTCTCTCAATCTGCTTTCATTCCTTGAAATGAATTCCTTTCTACTGATCTTCCTATGATTTTTTTAAAATTATGGCCTATTTTTAATACACAGTGTAAACAGCTTTTGTTAGAACTGGAAATTATGCTTCCTAATCCCAGCTTTTCTCTATTTCTGCTTTCAATTAAAGATAGATTTCACTCCATTGTTGGCCATATTATTCGATCCACTATATAAAATCTAATTTGCATATACTGAAACATTAGAAGCACACCAGAGGCACTCTTTAGTTATTTAAATTCTAAAATTATTCTCTTATCCCACATCTGGTGGAATCATGTAATGTTCACTTTTTTTTACCCTCTGAAATTCCCCTGTGAGCTGTTAGAATTAGATGAAATCATCCTCAAAGGCTTTGAAAAGAACTCTATTAAGAGTCATACCTCTAGCATCATGCTTTCTTATTTTATTCACACATAAAAAGTCCATATTCACATGAACAACCTAGCTTTACTTATTTCTACAAGTACAATGGCATTATATTTATATTTAAGAAAGTAAGAGCAATGATTTCTTCAGAAAATATCTTTCTCTCTATCACACATACACACATCCAAGGCCTTGTATATATTCTACTTTGGTTATGACCTCTATGGTTGCACAAAGCAGAAACCCAATACAAACTAGTTTTCAACAATTGAAAATTCATTGGTTCATAGAATGTCCAAGGACAGATTTTTCAGGCATTGATGGACCTAGGGTCTCTAGCAACAAGCAACATCATCAGATTTCAATCTCAATTTTTCTGTGTCCTTTTCTTTATTCATTCACAAGTATTTGCCTACATTGGGGCAGCATGGCCACCAGCATCTTTGGCCTTACAGCCTCCCAGCTTAGTGACCATATTAAGAAAGATTATATCTTCCTGAAGAGTTCCAATGAAAGTTCTAGGTGCTATGTTGAACTGGTTTGGATCAGGTACTCATCCTTGAACCAACCACTGCAGTCAGAGGGTGAATCCTATATTTTAACCAAGCTGAATCATGTGCATCTTCCAGACCTAGGCCCATTCAAACACATGGACAGAGAGTGGGAGGGGGTAGTTCCCAATGGAAAATTAAACTGATTGACAGAATATGGTTGTATATTACAGACAGATACACAAGATAAATATCTACTACACTCCTTAGAAATTTTGGAAAATCAAACCACATTTGACTCAGACTTCTTAACAACTGTGCTTAAATAAATCAAATGATTCAGTCATTGAATCAGGTCAGTGAAAAACATTTAAAAACTTGTACTGTGTTGAAATATAGAGACTCCAAGTATTTCTCATTTTAAAGAGTATATTGTCATCATATATCCCAATGCAGTAGCTCGCTGTAGTCATCATAATGATAAGAAGGTTGGCACCAATGAAAAAGAAGGGTTAATAATTCCAATCAAAGTTAAAGAAACATCTTACAAAAGTCCACTAAAATGACAGTTTTTTAAATTTGAGTTTATTCTTCATTTTAACTTTTAAAACACTACTGTACTTGACTTTTAAAACAAAAACTATAGCAAGTAGTGAGCATATTATGATTATAGTCCTTCACTCATTCACTACTGTATATATAATGCCAGCAGTGAGTGTTATTCACTGGCCCCATTAAGAAGTCTGACACTGAACACCATCCCTAGGATGATGTTCATCATCCTCATATGCTTCTCCATTGTAATGGCGCCATCTTTCTTGATTTGGATCAAAGTCCACTGGTTTCTGCCTGGTCCATTTCATCAGTCTCTTCTCCTTGCTTCCGTTCAGGTAGGAGTTTTTCCAGCAGAGAGTTTATCAGGAGAAAGAAAGCCATTCTCGGAAAAATTTACCATAAATTCGATGATTAGGTGACCCTTTTCACAAGGTCTATGATAAATTGGCATGCCTTCATTTAATACACACTTATATCTCCATGCTTGACAATCTGACCTGGATGAGAGGTGATGATTATGGTTTGGTTGTCAAGAGTAGCTATGGGCTTTTGGAAGCCACACAATGCTTCAACCAGCTGTATGTCCATACACATGAAAAGGTCTTCTCCTCATTGAGTGAAAACAGCATGGTCTTTCTGATCTAACACAATGATAATATCTCCTGGCTCCAGTCCTGGTTCTTGGTCTCCTTCACCATGGAATGTTTTCTAGAATCTTCTTCTCTCAAACTATCTTCCTTCTGTTGCAGCTTTTACATCTGTCTTTAGGACTGATCCATTCCCCATGGCCCTGGCACTCCATGCACACAGACTGAATTTGCTGAACCATTCCAGGTCCTATCTAATGAATTCTTATTTGCATTCCAGAACCTTGGCAATTGGGACATCACTCTACTGCTCCTTTCTTACCACCTCGGCCTTCACATGTGTCACAGATTACATTCTTTTGCAGAGCTAGTTTTCTTGTTGCACCATTATATAAGTCTTTTAAGGTTATGGAGAGCTGATGCACAATGTTTTTACCTCTCCTTTCTCTCTGCATCCTTCCTCTTCCTCCAAAAAACATATCAAAGATGCCCATGGGGCAACCAAAACCATCACACACTCCACCTTCCTTAATTGCTTGTTCTCCTCCTTTGTCATATAATTCCCTTTTCGTTGCATCAGAGAGCACTTCGTAAGCTTAAGAAATATGTTTAAACTTTTCTTCATTTGGATTCTTATCAGGGTGGTACTTGAAGGCCAGCTTCCTATATGCCTTTTTCAATTCTTCCTGGTGGCATTGGGTTTGACTCCCAAAACATCATAGTAAGTGGTTTCTTTCACCATTTTTGAAAGCCGGTGAGCAAGCTGAGGCAGGTGTGGAGGAGCAGGAGAGAGCACGTTGCTGTGCACAGCTCAGGTAGCCGCCGCTCCTCGCTTCTCCACCTCTCATGGAGTGTTCTGGAAAGTTCCCAAAATGACAGTTTTGTTTTGTTTTAAATTAAGCATAAACCTGGCAGTGCAAAAAGAATTATAGAAGAGATGACAGAACAAGGCTTGTGAAAGGTAAAAGGGGATGTGGGACCCAGAAGCAAGTAATAGTAAAAAGCTGAATTGATGAGAAGTTTAAGGGCATGGAGCAGAGTTCAGGTGGGGGTGAAAGCAGAAGATTCAGATAAAAGTTAGGCAGAGAAGTAGATAGATGTCCAGACCTGCCAGCCAAACCACAGTAGCCCAGGGACTGGCCTTAAAGCACTCAGGTAGAAGACTGGAGGTGTAGTCTCTGGAGAGACTCTAACTGTGGGGACACCAGGCACTGCTGAATGTGGAGATATAGTTCTGAAATCATGTGGGCTTCAGTAGAGGTCTATACTGAAAGGTCAGTCCTCAGCCCCTTCCCTCAAAGAATCCTAAATTTGATTTTTTTTCACTGAGATATAGCTGACATGTAACACTGTGTAAGTTTGGGTGTACAACATGTTGATTTGATACGTTTTCCAGGGTGGAGCAAAAGTAGGTTTATAGTTGTGAATATGTAAAACAGTTTATTCTTGCATTATTATTTATTATTATATTATTTTTCATATGAACAACTATAAATCTACTTTTGCTCCACCCTGTATATTATAACATGATTACCATAATAAATTTGAGCCTGAATCTCCAAGTTATTATAAAGATATAAATGTCAAGGTAGAAGAGTAGGACACATTTCATTAATAATTTGTTATCTTTATTTATAATTTTTATAGAGACGTAGTATGTGGGCTTCCATTTATACCCTTCCCTAAGGTCTTGAAAACAGAGTTCCAAATACACAGGAAAAAGAAACCTTGAGTAACAGATAGTATAGGAAACAGAAAACAAACAAACAAAACAATAAGCCACATTATATATGATGTTCTCATAGAGAAGGAGGAGGTACTGCCAAGAAGTCTCACCAGCTCACTCTTCTCCCAGTGTCTCTGCCTCTCCCATGGCCTAGGCAGTACCTCTGGCTTGAGTAAACAGCTTCTCAGAGCTTCTTGTGCTCTGGGCTGAAGAAAGATCCCACAGAGCTGTGTGTGCTCATGACAGAAACTGTCTCCCTAAAATTCTATTAGCTTAAGGCCTGACCTATGTCCCTTGGTGATTGAAAAAAAACAACACCAGAATCTCAGCCCAATGGCTCTGTAGATTCTTTTTTTAAAAATCCTATATAATAAAATCCTAATATGCTAAGTGTCCGGTCGTCCAGTCATCCATTCAACCAATCAAAGCACAATATGCTAATGATATGCTAAGGCCGCTCAACCACTCGCTGTGACATGCACTGAACCCCAGTGGGCAGACACTCTGACTGGTTAGCTTGCTGCTAGGGTCCAGCCAATCAGGACTGAGTGAGATGGGCTGGACACACCCTGGAGCCCTCCCACGGTCCCTCCCCAGCTGGCCAATCTCCTGTGTCCCTCCCTGGCCGTGATCATGTACTGGTGGAGTCCCTCGGCCTGGCCTATTAAAAGGATTAGAAATAGTCAGAAAAGAGGTTCTACTTGCTACTACCACCAAATCTCCTAGTCTACCTGCATCTGTATACTCTTATACTCTGCATTTACTCCCATTAAAAATGGATGAGTGATTGATCTTAGTTTCACTCTGAGGCCAACTCTTTCAATATTTACTGGATTCCATCACCACCCTACCCACGCAAAAACAGATGTGCTGTAATAGTCCACTCCTTATACTGCATCATCAATTGTCCCTCTTAAATCAATAATTCCCTCTGGCATTCCCATAAGAAGGAGGAGGAGGAAGAGGGAGAAAAAGAGGAGGAGGAGATAACAGGCTTGAACTCATATACATCTCTAGCTATTACTGCATCATTCTGTCACACTTTCAGCAAAACCCACAATAGAACACCTATACTGGCTGTATCCAATTCCTCTCTTTTATCCATCCTTAATCCACTGAGGTCAGACCTTTGGCCCTTATCACTCAATCAAAACATATTTTTCTATTATCAATGCAATGGCTAATTCTCAGTCCTCATCTTATCAAATCTAGTAGCAGCATTTGACACAGTTCATCCCCTCTTCAGAAACACTTTTTTTTTCTCTTGGTTTCTCTCAGTTTTCCTCCTACCTAGCCAACTGCTCCACATCAGTCTCTTTTTGCTGGTTCCTCCTCATCTTCCCAATCTATGAATGCTAGTGTCCCAGAACTTAGTCCATGCAGCTTTCTTTCCTTCCCTTTAAATGGCATGGGATATTGATCACTCCTAATTTATATCTCTAGCCCAGATCTTTCCTTTGAATTCCAGACTCACATATCCAAATGCCTTCTTGATAAAGACACTTGGATCTCTAAACATATCTCAAAATAACAGGATTAAAACTGAAATTTTCCTCTCCAAATGGCTCTTCCTTATTATAGTAAGTAGTAACAAAACCTGTCTTATGCTCCCTCCTAAAACCTTGAATTTATCCTTGAAGCACTCAAATTCTTGAGCAAATCTTATCAGCTCTTCTTTTAAAATATATTAAAAATCTGGCCACTTCTTACTCTATTAGCCTATGAGTCATCAATGCCTCTCATTTGTGCTATTGCAACAGCTTCCAAACTATTCTATTTCCACCATTGTCTTCCTACTGTCTATTCTCCACAAGGCAATATTTTATTTTATTTTATAATTATAGTTGACATTCAATATTTTATTAGTTTCAGGTGTACAGCATAGTGAGTTAGACATTTATATAACTTATTAGAGGCCTGATGCATGAAATTTGTATAAAGGTAGGCCTTTCTTCCCCCGGCTGCCAGCAGGCACCTGGGACCCGGCAGCCCCAGCTTCTTCCTTAAGGTCATCCAGAAGGATGTCTGGAAGGACGTCTGGTCTAATTAGCATATTATGCTTTTATAATTATAGATAAAATGACCCCTCATTGGTCTAGTACTTGATACCATACATGGTTATTACAATATTAGAGGTCCGGTGCATGAAATTTGTGCACTGGGGGGGGGGGTGTCCCTCAGCCCAGCCTGCACCCTCTCCAATCTGGGACCCCTCAGGAGATGTCCGACTGCCCGTTTAGGGGCAGTCGGATATCCCTCTCACAATCTGGGACTGCTGCTCCCAACCGCTTGCCTGCCTGCCTGCTTGATTGCCCCTAACACTTCTTCCTGCCAGCCTGATCACCCCCTAACTACTCCCCTGCCAGCTTGATCAACGCCTAACTGCTCCCCTGCCGGCCTGATTGCCCCCAACTGCCCTCCCCTGCCAGCCCGGTCGCCCCCAACTGCCCTCCCCTGCAGGCCTGGTCACCCCCAACTGCCCTCCTCTGCTGATCTGGTCACCCCTAACTGCCCTCCCCTGCTGGCCTGATCGCCCACAACTGTCCTCCCCTGCCGGCCATCTTGTGGCTGTGGGTGCCACCATCTTTGAGGGCAGGGCAGTCAATTAGCATATTCCCTCCTTATTGGCTGTGGGTGCCACCATTTTTGCGATGGCGTGAGGGTCAATTAGCATATTCTCTCTTTATTAGATAGGATTATTGACTATATTCCCTAGGCCTTATTTCACATCCCATGACCATTCTGTAACTGCAAATTTCTACTTCTTAATCCCTTCACCTTTCCCTTCATCATTTCTTTTTCTGCTAGTTAATTCTTCTGTTTTATTTATTTTGTTTTTTAGATTCCACATATAAGTGAAATCATATGATATTTGTGTTTCTCTCTCTGACTTATTAAACTTAGCATAATACCTTCTAGGTCCATCCATCTTCTTGCAGATGGTAAGATTTATTTTTTTTTAATCCTCACTGGAGGATATTTTTCCACTGATTTTTAGAGAGAATGGAAGACAGAGGGAAATACAGAAAGAAATATCAATGTGAGAGAAACACATCAATTGGTTGCCTCCTATACAAACCCTGACCAGGGCCCAGGTCACAGAGGAGCCAGCAACCAAAGTACATGCCCTTGACCGGAATCAAACGCAGGACCCTTTTGTCCACAGGCTGATTCTCTATCCACTGAGCCAAACTGGCTAGGGCCAGGTAATATTCCATCATTCTTTTTTTATGGCCAGGTAATATTCCATCATACATATGCAACACATTTTCATTTTCTTTATCTAATCATCTATCGATAGACACTTAGGTTGCTTCCATATCTTGGCTATTGTAAATAATGCTACAACCACAGGGGTACATATATCTTTTCAAATTAATGTTTTGGTTTTCTTCAGATAAATATCCAGTATGCACTAATTTGCATTCCAAACAACAGTACATGAGGGTTCCCTTTTCTCCACATCCTGGTCAACACTTGTTTGTTGATTTATTTTATTATTATTAAAAATATATTTATTTTTATTTCAGAGAGGAAGGAAGAGGGAGAGAGAGATAGAAACATCAATGATGAGAGATAATTATTGATTGGCTGCCTCCTGCACAGCCCACACTGGGGATCAAGCCTGCAACCCAGGGATATGGCCTGACCAGGAATCGAACCATGACTTCCTGGTTCATAGGTCGATGCTCAACCACTGAGCCACACTAGCCAGGCTGACACTTGTTTGTTGACTTATTGATGATAGCCTTTCTGACAGGATTGAGGTGATATCTCATTATGGTTTTAATTTGCATTTCTCTTATTATTAATGACATTGAGCATCTTTTCATGTCTGTTGGCCATCTGTATTCCTCTTTGGGAAAATGTTTACTCAGGTTCTCTGCCCATTTTTTAACTGGGTTGGGTTTTTGGTGTTGAGTTGTGTGAGTTCTTTATAAATTTTGAATATTAACCCCTTTTATCAGATCCATCATTGTTGAATATCTTCTCCCATTCAGTGTGATTTTTTTTGTTGATGATTTCCTCTGCTATGCAAAAACTTTTGTTTGATGTAGTCCCATTTGTTTACTTTTTCACTTGTGTCCCTTACCTGAGGAGATATATTGAAAAAATATTACTAAGAGCAATGTGAAAGAGTTTACTGCTTATGTTTTCTTTTAGTTTTATAGATTTGGATCTTACATTTTAAATCTTTAATAATCTATTTTGAGTTTATTCTTGTATATAGTATAATAAAGTGGTCTTAGTTTCATTTTTTTGTATGTATGTGTCCAGTTTTCCCAACACCATTTACTGAAGAGACTTGCTTTACCCTATTGTATATTCTTGCCTCCTTTGTCATACATTAGTTGACCATGTAGCTGTGGGTTTATATCAGGGTTATCTATTCGGTTCCATTAATCTATGTGTCTGTTTTTATGCCGGTACCATACTGTTTTGATTACTATAGCTTTGTAGTATAATTTATATCAGGTAGCATGATATCTCCAACTTTGTTCTTCATTCTCAAGATTGCTGTGGCTATTTGGAGTCTTTTGTGGTTCCATATAAATTTTAGAATTATTTTTTCTAGTTCTGTGGAAAATACAATTGGTTTTTTGATTGGTACTGCACTGAATCTATAGATTGCTTTGGGTAGATGGACATTTTAACAATGTTAAGTATTCCTATCCCTGAGCACAGTATATCTTTCCATTTATTTGTATCTTCTTCAGTATCTCAGTACAGGTCTTTTATTTCCACGGTTAAACTTATTCCTAGGTATTTTTGTGTGTGTGTGTTACTGTAAATGGGATTGTTTTCTTAATTTCTTCTTCTGCTAGTTAATTCTTGGTGTATAAAAATGCAACAACCAATGTCTAAATATTAATTTTGTATCCTGATACTTTACTGTATTCATTGAACAATGCTAATAATATTTTTGTGGAATCTTTAGCATTCTCTCTATATAGGATTCTCGATATATCTGCATTATAGAATAATTTTACTTTTTCCTTTCCAATTTGGATGCCTTTATTTCTTTTTTTTGTTGTTGTTGCCTAGTTGCTGTGGCTAGGACTTTCAATACTCTTTTGAATATAAATGGTGAAAATAGAGATCCTTGTCTTGTTCCTGATATTAAGGAAAAAAACACTTTTAGCTTTCCCTATCAAGTATGTGTGGATTTGTCATATATGGCCTTTATTATGTTGAGGTATATTCCTTCTATTCCTACTTTGCTGGGAGTTTTTATTATAAATGGATGCTAAATTTTCTCAAATACTTTTTCTGCATCTATTGATATGATCATATAATTTTTATTCTTTATTTTGTTTATGTGGTGTATCACATTAATTGATTTGCATATATTCAACCATCCTTGCATCTCAGGAATAAATCGCACTTGATCATGGCATATGATCTTTTTAATGTTTTTCTGACTTTGATTTACTAATATTTTGTTGAGGATTTTTGTATCTATGTTCACCTAGGATATTGGCTTATGTATAATTTTTATTTTTTGTAATGTCTTTGTCTAGTTTGGAATCAGGGTAATGCTGGCTCTGTAAAATGAGCTTGAATTTTTTGAAATAGTTATTAGAAGTATAGGTGTTAACTCTTCTTTAAATACTTAGCAAAATTCAACTGTGAAGTTATTTGGTCCAGGACTTTTGTTTGTTGGGGAATTTTTGATTACTGATTCTACTTCATTACTTGTTATTGGTCTGTTCAGATTTTTTGTTTCTTCTAGACTCAGTTTTGGGAGATTGTATGTTTCTGGGAATTGATCCATTTCTTCCAGATTGTCCAATTTATTGGCATATAATTGCTCATAATATTTTCTTATAATCATTTGTATTTCTGTAGTGTCAGTTGTCACCTCTCCTTCATTTCTAATTTTTATTTGTTTGGGTCGTTTCTCTTTTTTTCTTGATTATCTGATTAAAGGTTTATCAAATTTTGGGGCCTGTTTTGTTATTCTGTTTCTAGTTCCTTTATGTGTAAAGTTAGATTGTTTATTTAAGATTTATCTTGTTTCTGGATGTTAGACTTATTGCTATGAATTTCCCTCTTAGAACGGCTTTTCCTTGTGTGCCATATATTTTGGGTTGTTGTGGTTTCATTTTCATTTGTGTCAAGATATCTTTTGATTTCTTCCTTAATTTCATTGTTAACCCAGGCACTGTTTAGTAGCATGTTATTTAGACTCCAGGTGTTTGTGTGTTTTGTTTTATTCTCGTACTTAATTTCTAGTTTCATACCATGTGGTTGGAAAAGTTGCTTGATATAATTTCAATATTCTTAAATTTATTGAGACTTGTTTTGTGTCCTAACATGTGGTCTAAGCTGGAAAATGTTCCATGCACTTGAAAAGAATGTATATTTTGCTGCTTTGGGGTGAAATGCTCTAAAATATCAAGTAAATCCATCTGGTCTAATGTGTCACTTAAGGCTGTTATTTCCATGTTGATTTGTTATCTGAATTACCTATCTATTGATGTCAATAGGATATTACAGTTTCCTACAATTACAATCTTACTGTCAATCTCTCTCTTTATGTCCATCAATATTTGTTTTATAAATGTATGTGCTCCTAAGCTGGGTGCATAAATGTTTACAAAGGTTATATCCTCTTGTTGGACTGATCATTTTATCATTATGAAATGTCTTTCTTTATCTCTTGTTATAGCCTTTGTTTTAAAGTCTATTTTATCTGAAATAAGGATTGCTACCCCAACTTTTTATTCATTTCCATTTCTATGAGATATTTTTTTCTATCCCTTTACTTTCAGTTTGTATGTATCTTTTGATCTGAAGTGGGTCTCTTATAGACAACATATGTATGGGTCTTATTTTCTTGTCCATTCAGCCACCCTACGTCTTTGATTGGAGGACTTAATGTATTTACATTTAAACTAATTACTATAAGTATGTAGTTATTGCCATTTCATTATTCATATTTATGTTGAATGAATCATTGATTAAAATTAAGTTGAATCCCAAGAATAAGAATAGGAGGCTATATATAGAGCATTTAGAAAACAAAACCAAATGCTCTTGAAAATTAAAATATGACAGCTGCAATTAAAATCTAGTAGACAGATTTAAAGACAAAGTGGAGAAAATTCTCCCAGAAAATGAAAAAAAAGAAGAAAAGAAAGCCATCAAAATGGAAAATAGGGAAAGGGGGTGTGACAAAATTAAAAGGATTGGGATAGAAGGGAAAATGCCTAAATACTTGGAATTCCAAAAAGTGATATAAGAGTAGAGAGAGAATTGAAGTGTATGTGTTTCCAGATTAATGTATGTATCAAAAGAATACAAAATTATACAACACTCTTGTAAGGATTTTGGGCTATATCTAACAAAATATACATGCATTTACCATTAGACCAAGCAATCATACTCTAGGATTTTATCCAAAAGAAATATTTGCAAATATGCCAAATGACATATGCACAAGGATATTTATTATAGTTATTTGTAACAATAAAAGACTGAAAACAATCCAGATGTCTGTCAATAGGAGAATGACTGAATAAACTTTGTTATCCAGTTGAAAATAAAAATTTTAAGCATTAAAAGAAATGTGACTATAAATGAAAAATTAGATAACATTAAGGCACTATTATTTATTTTTATAAAGGTAATAATGACATCATAAATATGTTAAGAGAAAACTCATTTCTTATAGATGGATATTGAAGGACTTATGGGTAAAATAATAGATGGCTTGTATTCCTTTATAATATTCCAGGGGAAAAATATTAAAAGAAATGGGTGGGTGATACAAAGCTGGCAAAATATTATTATTTATTATAGGTGACAATATATAGATGTTCATTATATTATTCTTTACTTTTGCATATATTTGGAAATTACCATAATAATAGGAATTACAGTGGCACTGAACTCCTCAATAGCAAACTTGACCCCAGAAGACAATAAGAAAGTTCCTTAAAAATTCTAAGGAAATACCCCCCAAAATAGGAGAAAATATTTGAAAGTTATCTTATTGGAAAATATCATATAACTAATAAGTGACTTGTATCTGAAATGGAAAAATAATTTTTACAATTCAAATATAAAAAGACAAATGACCCAATTAAAAATATCAACAAAGAATTTGAATAGGCATTTCTCCAAAGATACACAAATTGCCATTATGCACATGAAAATAAACCCAATAATATTGGTCATTAAAGGACAGATGTCAAAATAACATTCAGATACCACTTCACATCCATTAGGATGGCTATATATACATACATATATAAAAGCCTAAGCGACCGAATGACCAGTTGACTGGTTGCTATGACGTGCACTGACCACCAGGGGGCAGATGCTCAATGCTGGAGCGTCAGTGTGCTCCCACAGCCAACCTCCCATGGCCGGCCAACCTCCCACGGTCCCTCCCTGGCCGGCCAATCTCCCACGGTCCCTCCCACCCCCCCCCCGCCAGCCAGACTGAGGGACCCCACCCATGCACATATTCGTGCACTGGGCCTCTAATAATAAAAATAAATTTAAAAAGACAGACAAGCTTGTAAAGAAATTGAAACCTCTTTCAGAGTTCCTCAAACTGTTGAACATAGGTTACATATAACCCACAATTCCCCTCCTAGGTAAATACCCAAAACAATGGAAAACATATATCCATGTAAAAAATATGTATTCAAATGTTTGTAGTAGCATTATTCATAATAGCCAAAAAGTGTAAACAATCCAAATATTCATTAACTGATAAATGGATAAACAAAATTATTATATCCATATAATGGAATATTATTTAGCCATAAAAAAAACAGAAGTTACAAAATAAATGAAGCTTGAAAATATTATGCTAAGTGAAAAGCCAATCACAAAAAGCATATATTTTATGATTCCATTTACATGAAATGTCCAGAATAGGCCAATTCATATAAACATAAAGATGATTTTTGGTTACTAGGGGATGAGGAAAATGATTTCTAATCGTTCAAGGTTTCTTTGGGGTATAATTAAAAATATTTAGGAATTAGATTGTGGTCATGACTGCACAACTCTGGGAATATGCTAAAAACCATTCAATTGTGTACTTTAAATGGACAAACTTTATGGTATGTGAATTATATCTCAAGAAACTGTTATTTTAAAATTTCTAAAGGTTTGGGTACTCAGTTGGTACCCACTCTGTGGCTTCCCTATTATTGATCAAACTTCATTGAAAATATTCAGGAAGCTGGCTCATCTTACTAATCCAGAAACTCTTTGCTATTTTGGATTTGCAAATCTTCCAAATCAAGTTCAGTGAAAATGCTTTTGAGTTCAAACTAATGATTGAAAAATCTATACTCAAAGATCGCTTATTCTTGACTGATATCCAACTCAGAAAAGTTTTACATAGAACAGAGAATATTGAAAAACTAAATTGATGCTTTAATAGTTAATATTAAAGAGAGAGAGTCAACTGTGACTTACAGCAGTGGGAACACCATGATATGACAATGCAATCAGTTGCAGAATTTAAAAAATATCTCTTACATTGTTGAGCTGTTTAAATGCTATCTGCATGATAAAAGTGGTTTGAACAGGTGGCCATATCACAAAGAACACAGTGCATTGTTGTTTTTACTCTATTTCCCCTTTTTGAGCATAAACTTAAATCCTTAGAAGCTAAGTTTATGAAGATAATATATATTAAAGTAATTACAAAAGATGGCACCCTCACTCAGAAGAAATGACAGCGGTTGTAGAAATGGATTCTTGATGATATTGAAATACCAGTATATAGCATCAAAGTTTATAACTTACCTGAAGAAGAATCAGTTGAAGATGAAGAGTTTAAAGATGAGACCTGCCCTCTCAAGTCTAGGATTCCAATCTTTATAGGAGGATCCAATTGATTGAAGGAAGTGAGTGGCAAGAGAGTAGAAGTCATTTCTTCCTATGGAGCTTCCTGGGGGTAGAGATTCCAGAACTGCTGAGGCCAGCACTCATTGCTCACCTGCATATCTTGAGGGGGTAATCTAGGACTTCCACTCCAAAAACTTTCACTCTGGCAGGATTTAAGAGAAATAACCGAAAAGTGAAAAGTGAGGACATGGATAAAGACCAGACAGACCTTGTTGCAAGAAATGTATATAGGAATGCAAGCATAGATGCAAATGCAAAGGTGGGGCAAAATGGAGACAGCAGAGTCCATGAGTACCTGTATAATAAAACATACCAGAGCAGAAATGAATCCAGTTGTAGTTTTCATGAAATGGTTGAAAAAATGCTCATCATTTTAATAATTTCGGTGTAATTTAATTTTGTTTTTATCCTTAGATGTTTGAGCAAAATTATTACTCGGTGGAAGTTAACAGTTGATGATGTTTATGGGAGTGGGGGAACTTATATTTTTTATATTACTTTTGGTTTTGCTGCCTAGATTCATAAAAATGCTAATGATATTGTATATGTCCTTTTACCAAGCGATTACTAATCTCTACCTATAAAAATACATTTTTGAAACATTGTTTTACACAATAATCTTAAATCCACCAAACTAATTTTTATCAATAAAACACTATAGTTTTGATACTTTCAAATATTCTAGGAGAAAATGATTTTCAACCTAAAATTCTTTAACAAGCCAAACTCTCAAAGAAATTTATTATCTGTGCAACTTTTCTAGGGAAGTTATTAAAATACTTGTTCTAATAAAACAAGGGAGCAAAACAAGGTAGAGGAAAGCATAAATCCATCAAGAATGTGATGTAATCAGAAGAGAGATGAAAGGAATCCAAGGTGATGATGACACAGAGACCAGCCACAAGAACAGAAGACTCCAGGAGCTATTCTCTAAATGACAATAGTGATAGGCAACCTAATAGGAAAGGATATTTTAAGAGAAGATCTACATTTCTAGAAGAAAGTTTGGGCATAAATTTTTTTATGCAAAAATAAATTATTTTGGGGGTGTTTTTCTAGAACAGTGGTCAGCAAACTCATTAGTCAACAGAGCCAAATATCAACAGTACAACGATTGAAATTTCTTTTGAGAGCCGAAAACCGACTTCTGCGCATGGGCCACGAAGTTTCAATCGCACTGTACGCCCGCACATGGTATTTTGTGAAAGAGCCACACTCAAGGCGCCAAAGAGCCGCATGTGGCTTGTGAGCCACGGTTTGCCGACCACTGTTCTAGAACATTAAAAAAATTACTAGCTCAAAGAGAAACAAAAGTTATACAACATAAAAAAATAAAATCAGGAGAAACCAAGATGGCGGCATAGGTAAGCACCTAAACTGCTGCCTCGCACAACAATTTCAAAACTACAACTAAAAGACAGAACAGACACCATCCAGAACCACAGGAAAGCTGGCTGAGTGAAAATTCTACAACTAGAAGGAAAGAGAAAAGCTCACAGAGAATTGGAGGTACGGCAAAGGGTCTTTGTGCGCGCAGAGAGGAAGGGCAGCTGAGAGCCTGGCTGACTTTCTCTGGCGGAAGGGGTAAGGAAGCCCCCGACCGCACTGAACCCCAGTTCTGACTGCACTAAACCCCAGTCCCGGGCGAAACCCCGTGGACCCAGGCTCATACAGGGGGAGTCTGGACTGTCAGGTAGAGAGAAAGGCACCCGGAGACTCGGACACCCGGGGGAGACCCGGGGGAGCCCCGGCAGGCAGGGTTCTGGAGGCGCGCGCGCCAGTGTGCACAAAGGCAGCGGAGGTTGCCACAGGCTTTTCCTAGCAGAAGGGAGTCCGAAGTTCCTGACTGCACTGAACCCCAATTCTGACTGCACTGAACCCCAGTTCCAGGCGAGCCCCTGGGGACCCGCGCTCTTACAGGGGGTAATCTAGACTCTCGGGCAGAGACTTGGGAGTCGGGGGAAGGCAGAGGTCTGCAGGCGCGCGCATGCCAGTGCACACAAAGGCTACGGAGGTTGCCACAGGCTTTCCCTAGTGGAAGGGAGTCAGCAGCTCCTGACTGCACTGAGCCCCAGTTCTGACTGCACTGAACTCCAGTTCCAGGCGAGCCCCTGGGGACCCACGCTCTTGTGGGGGGAATCTGGACTCTCGGGCGGAGACTCGGGAGCCGGGGAAGGCAGAGGTCTGCAGGCACGCACGCGCGCAAGGGCAAGGCTGACTGGAAGCCAAGACTGTCTGCTCTGCCCTGAGACTCCACCCCATCCAAGCTGAGCACAGAGGCTATTGCAATTTGGCAAGTCTAATCCTATAAGGCTGTCTCCAGCACTGAACTTCTCCCAGCATAGACACAGCTGATCCTTACAGCCAACTGGCCTGGAGGTCAATTCCTCCCAGTGATACCAACAACAATCAAGACTTAACTACAACAAGGCTGTACACACAGTCCACAAAGGGGTGCACCAAGAGTGTCCACCTCAGGTTAACTGGGGAGGCCGACCCACTGGGCCATATAGGAAACCTAGCACACAAATCTACCCTACCAACTCAGGGAAGCAGTGAAAATGCGGCGTCAAAGAAACAGATCACAAACAAAAGAAATGGAGGAAAACAAACGACTGGATATAGAATTCAAAACCACGGTTATAAGGCTTTTCAAGAATATCCTAGAAAAGGCCAATAAATACAACGAGACCCTCGAAGATATGAAAAAGGACCAACTAGAAATTAAACATACACTGACTGAAATAAAAAATATTATACAGAGACCCAACAACAGACTAAAGGAACACAAGAATCAAGTCAAAGAATTGAAATACAAAGAAGCAAAAAACACTCAACCGAAAAAGCAAAAAGAAAAAAAAAAATCCAAAAACTTGAAGATAGTGTAAGGAGCCTCTGGGACAACTTCAAGTGTACCAACATCAGAATTATGGGGGTGCTAGAAGAAGAGAGAGAGCAAGATACTGAAAACCTATTTGAAGAAATAATGACCAAAAACTTCCCCCACCTGGTGAAAGAAATAGACTTACAAGTCCAGGAAGCCCACAGAACCCCAAACAAAAGGAATCCAAAGAGGAACACACCAAGACACATCATAATTAAAATGCCAAGAGCAAAAGACAAAGAGAGAATCTTAAAAGCAGCAAGAGAAAAACAGTTAGTTACCTACAAGGGAGCACCCATACGACTGTCAGCTGATTTCTCAACAGAAACTATGCAGGCCAGATGGGAGTGGCAAGAAATTTTCAATGTGATGAATAGCAAGAACCTACAACCAAGATTACTCTACCCAGCAAAGCTATCATTCAGAATGGAAGGGCAGATAAAGAGCTTCACAGATAAGAAAAAGCTAAAGGAGTTCATCACCACCAAACCAGTATTATATGAAATGCTGAAGGGTATTCTTAAAGAAGAGGAAGAAGAAAAAAGTAAAGAGAAAAATTATGAACAACAAATACATAACTATCAACAAGTGAACCTAAAAATCAAGTGAATTAAAAACCTGAGGAACAGAATAAACTGGTGAATATAATAGAATCAGGGGCATAGAAAGGGAGTGGACTGATAATTCTCAGGGGGAAAGGGGTATGGGGGGGTTCAGGAAGAGAATGGACAAAAATCATACACCCATGGATGAGGACAGTGGGGGGGAGGTAAGGGCAGAAGGTGGGGTGGAAACCGGGTGGAGGGGAGCTATGGGGGGAAAAAGGAGAAACAATTGTAATAATCTGAATAAAGATTTATTTATAAAAAATAAATAAATAAAATCATAGTATACTATGTGGCCCAATTATAAATAAAATTTACATGGGAATCCTATCTAATAAAAGAGCAATATGCAAATTAACCATCACTCTGCCATACCTACAAGCCACACCCACCAGCCAATCAGGAGCAAGTATGCAAATTAACCCAACCAAGATGGCTGCGGCCATGGAGCAAGCAGGAGGCTTGGCTCCACACAAGGCTACAAAGTTTCAATTATAGAAGATAAATAAATCCCAGATACCAGGGCCTCCGCTTGGGTTGCCGGGGGTGGGGGGGCGTGGCCGGCTTGCAAACCACCACAGACCCCTCACTCAGGCCACCCCACCCCCAAGGGAACCCCCACCCTTGGGACACCCTTCAGGGCAAACCAGCCGGCCCCACTCGTGCACCAGGCCTCTATCCTATCTAATAAAAGAGTAATATGCAAATTGACCATCACTCCAACACACAAGATGGCTGTCCCCATGTGGTCAAAGATGGCTGCCCCCAGGTGGACACAAGATGGCCACCACAAGATGGCCAGCAGGGGAGGGCAGTTGGGAGGGACCAGGCCTGCGAGGGAGGGCAGCTGGGGGCGATCAAGCCTGCAGGGGAGGTCAGTTAGTGGTTACCAGGCCAGCAGAGGAGGGAAGTTGGGGGCAACCGGGACTTTAGGGAACCTGCAGGGGAGAGGAGTTGGGGGGACCAGGCCTGCAGTGGAAGGCAGTTAGGGGCAAAGAGGCTGGCAGGGGAGCAGTTAGGCATCAATCAGGCTGGCAGGGGAGTGGTTAGGGGGTGATCAGGCTGGCAGGCAGAAGCGGTTAGGGGCAATCAGGAAGGCAGGCAGGCGAGCAGTTGGGAGCCAGCAGTCCTGGATTGTGAGAGGGATGTCCGAACATGGGCAGTCGGACATCCCTCAAGGGGTCCCAGATTGGAGAGGGTGCAGGCTGGGCTGAGGGACACACCCCACCCCCGTGCACGAATTTCATGCACCAGGCCTCTAGTAATAATATAAGTGATGAATATCGAACTAACTAAATATTAGTATGTAAATATAGTGGAGAAATGGGAGAGAAAAAGTTCTTTTGCCTTTGTAACTTGTTCCCTGAGCCCATTTCTTCTACAGGTCACTCCTACCTCTGTGACTTTCTATTAAACAAACTTTCTCTTATAGTTTGAGTCTTGGCTCTAAATTCTTTCATAGCCAGAAATCCAGTTCCAAGATTGCTGAATGGAGGTCTGATCTCACCACAATACAACTTTTATTAAAATACTAGTGGCCCAGTGCATGCATTCGTGCACTTTGAAAGGAAATTAATTAGAAGAAATATTTTAATATCGCTATTTGCCCTTTCTTTATAAGTGTCAACCAAATTCACGATAATAACCAATCAAAACACATGCATCCAATTGGCTCCAGTTAGAGCTTTATATGTATTGCGCATGTGCCAGTCAACTTAGCCTTTTATATATATATAGAATAAACTTGCTTAATTAGACCTGCTTTCTGATGTAGCTAAACTTTTTCCAGCCCAATGAAGCACCCCAACTTCTCTTTCAGGTAATTGTCAGCAACACAGCAGTAAATATCAACATGAAGCAGATTATTATTGTAGATCACGTAGGGAGAAAAAAGGGTAAAATATTTAACTGTAACAGTGTTTGACTATATTCATGCAGCGAGAAAACCTGAAGTCATTTTCAAGGTCCACCATTTCTTACTTCTTTTCAGTCAGGTCAAGTTTCTAAACTTTCTAAATCTCCATCTTCTGTCTAATGAAAAGAAAATAGGATTCCACTGAGACTCCTATTTACCTATTCCAGGACTTCTGTGAGGATCAAATGAGATGAGGCATGGGAAAACACTTCACAGACATTTGGTTAAAGTGTGAAATGTTTCTACCTGGCTATAAAGCAAGTTGTGTTCCTGGGCTGAAGAAACTGCAAGGAGGCTACTCACTGCTAGGAGAGGAAGCTGGGCATTGCCAGGTAACATCGTTACCCAGATGGACACTTTAGCATATCAGCCTTTTATATATATAGATAAATATTTTTAAAAGAGAAATCTACAACATAAGAAATATGTGGCCCAGCTATAAATAAAATTTACATGAGAATAATAATGTAAGTGATGAATATTGAACTAATTAAATATTAGATTCAACTCTAGCTATTGTTCAGTACTTAACTCTATACAAAGAAAGAGAAACCTTAAAACAGAGGCTCAAAATGCCTTGAATATGTCTTTTACAAGTGATAATTAACTTTAGAGGATCATCAGTGAATCCTTCCAGAATCTAATGCAAACTAAGATCTCTCTACCATGCCCTGGCTGGGTGTCTCAGTTAGTTGGAGCATTATCCTATACACTCAAAGGTTGTGGGTTTGATTCCCAGTCAGGGCATATATTTAGGTTGCAGGTTCAATGCCTGGTCAGGATATGTTTGGGAGCAACCGATTGATTTTTCTCTCTCTCACACTGATGTTTCTCTCCCCCTCTCTTCCTCTCTCTAAAAAAACCAATAAACATACCCTGGGGTGGAGATTTAAAAAAAAAGAGGGGGGGGGGATCTCTCTATCAAGAAAAATGAATTCAGAATTCTAGAGTTCCATAGATATCCTGAACTCATCCATAGATCCTGGGGACAGCTACAAGTCACAATTTAAGAACCCTTATTTTGGAGAAAATAATAAATATGCACATATATTGTCAAAGTCTTGGAATGGACCACATGTAAAGGGTTTTTTACTCACCTGAGTGGCATTCATAAAATTGGCTGTGATCACACAGCAAGAGGTGAGCCATTACATCTTTTTATACAGGTCTACTGTTCCAAGTAGATCTCAAATTAAACCAGACTTTGAGCCTCTGAAATTATTTCCTGCTCGCCACGGTTTTAAGAGGAGAGGGCATTATTTCATGTATTAAATAGATCTCTTTGTTACAAAAAAGCATATCTTGGAGATTTGATTACACAGGATCTCCACACATTTCCTCTCCATTAGCAATGCTTTGTTTAGTTAAAAACTATAGGTCCATGGTTTCATCTTCTGGACCCAATTTGACCATAAAAGATTAAAGAAACCAAAACCAGATTCTTTTCACATTAAAAATGATGAAGGCCCCATGGAATTTGGTATATGCATGCTTGCACTTAACACAAAAAATCTTCAGAACACTACTGAGGTGAACCAGAATTGGCCAGAAAAGCATATTTTCCAGATTCTGAATCATTTGCAAGGGTCCATTGTAGGGGTTTTGAGACATATTAGAAAAGACATATACAGAAAAAAAAAAAAAAAAAAACTAAATTAAGAAGCATTAGATAAAGTACTAGTTTGGAGTGGCTTCGAACCAGTGAGTTTTCACAGATGTACAATGACAACCGTTGAGTAAGACTTGACACCAATCATCTCTTCACTAATCTATAATTCACATAGAGCCTGCTGCCAAACTAAAAGGATGCCAAATTACATTCGTTACAACATGCAGGGGGGGGAATGTAAGTTGCTCTTTTTTATCAGGCTGGCAGGCTTCCCTACCTGAAAGAAAGAAATTAAGATTTTTGCCAGACACTCACAGAAAAGAAAAGAAACTTCATTTCTTTTTTAGCCTTTTTAGAACTGGTCAATTGCAAAGCTGCCCTCTTCTCCCCCAACCCTTCCATCCCCCTCGTTTTTAGAAAATTATATAAAGCTACCTCATAAAGTACTAATTTTCCATATTTTGGCCTGTATTCAATTGAATTTCACCAAAGCCCTCTCAATTTATTTCCTCTTTCCAAAAAAGGCCCTCATGAACAGGAATATATAAAGAAATAATTTTTACTATTAGTTAAGATACTTTCCTTACATGTATTTCCACAAAATAAGTAAAAAGAAGAATCCCAAAAGAATTAAAAAATAAGAATTAGGGATACAATTTAAAAAGTATATATCAAAATAAAAAGCTTCTGCACAGCAAAAGAAACCATCAACAAAACAAAAATGGAGCCCACTGTATGGGAGAACATATTTGCCAATGATATATCTGATGAGGGGTTAATATCCAAAATATATAAGAAACTCATACAACTTAACACAAGGAAGACAAACAATCCAATTAAAAAATAGGCAAAGGACCTAAATCGACACCTCTTCAAAGTGGACATACAGAAGGCCAAGAGACGTATGAAAAATGCTCAGTCACTAATCATCAGAGAGATGCAAATAAAAAGGACAATGAGGCATCCTCTCACATCTGTCAGAATGGCTACCATCAACAAATCAACAAATGACAAGTGCTGGCGTGGATGTGGAGAAAAGGGAATCCCTGGTATACTGATGGTGGGAATGCAGACTGGTGAGGCCACTATGGAAAACAGTACTGCGTTTCCTCAAAAAATTAAATATGGAACTGGCATTTGACCCAGTGATCCCACTTCTAGGAATATATCCTATGAAAACTGAAATGCCAATCAGAAAGAATAGATGCACCCTTATGTTCATAGCAGTGCTATTTACAATAGCTAAGATCTGGAAGCAGCCCAAGTGCCCATCAGTAGATGAGGGGATAAAAAAGCTGTGGTACATTTATACCATGAAATACTATGCAGCAGTGAAAAAAGAAGTATCTCTTACCCTTTGAGAAGAATCAGAAGCGTATTATGCCAAGCGAAATAAGTCAGAGAAAGGCAAGCATCACATGATCTCACTCATATGTGGAATCTAAAGAACAAAATAAACAGTTGAACAAAATAGATCCAGAGAAATAGAAGCATGGAACAGACTGTGAAATATCAGAGGGAAGTCGTATTGGGTGGGTGGGAAGAGATTAACCAAAGAATTTATATGCATTTATGTATATCCATGGATACAGACAATAGTGTGGTGAGGCCTGGGGTGGGAGAGAGGAAGGTTCAGGCTAGAAGGGGTCAATGGGGGGTGAGGGTGGGAGAAGAAGACATCTATAATACTTTCAACAATAAAGATAAATTTAAAAACCACAACTGTTCCTGGCAGGTAATCATGTCCTAAGGCTTATTTTTCCCTAACAAAGGTCAATCTTTACCTTAACTAAGCCTGTCTGTTGTCTTTTTGCATCTAGGGTAATATAACTGATAAACATCTCTTTGCAAAAACAATTTAATTTCCCTTTTTCTGACCCCACAAAGTACAGGCACCTTACCAGAGTGGAGACCAAAAATCCCCTCATTTTTATTGTTATCATGTTAATTTCTGACTGTTAACTATCCTGTACCCACCTCTATCATTTTACTTTTTATCCAATCCCAGAGGTTTTCCCCCCTTTGTTTGCTCCAACCTTTCTAATCTATCACCAGTGGATTTCATGTAATCCACTTAAGTCTTCTCATTTAATTGTAATGTATAAAGCAGGGTGCAGAAATTCCATTTTCGGGAACATTTTTCTCAATCCCTTGAGATTTTGTTTCTCGGCAATTGTTGTCAGTTTGGCTCAAATAAACTCACAAAATTTCTCTACAGGTTTGAATGTTTCTTACATTAACAGTAAGAAATAATATAATTCAAGTCGTTTCAATGCTCCCTTCCCAAATTAAAAAAAAAAAAAAAAGAAATCGGGAATAATAATTAGCTCAATTAGCACACTTGTAGATTCCGCTGGTTGATGGATTTGAAGGCCTTGGTTGATTCTTCTTATTATTTCCCTTTTTCAATATATTTCCTTCATTTTTTATTCTAGCCAATGTTGTTAAAATACTTTATCATCCTATTTCTCTAGATTCTAGCAATTTTTAAAATTTTAAATTGCGTTAGTTGTAACATATGAAATAGGAATTTTAGGGGGATATAGGCAGGTTTAGGAAATTTTTAGAATTGGGGGTTCATGGAAAAAAACACAGGGCTACAGACTGGGAGAAGTTACATTTTCATAAGACAAGAGAGCTGGGAGAAGGTACATTTCCATAACACAAGGGAGTGGAAACAGTTATATTTACATAAGAAAAGAGAACTGGGGATAGCTAAAAGGTCTTTATTTACAAAATAAAGAAGGAATAGGAGGACAATGAGGAAGGAGGACCTCAGGAGTTACTATAGTAACCAATTCAAAAGGGAATATTGACCAATCAGAAGGGATATCAGGACACAGGGACTTGTAGCATTTATAAACAGTGGAAACAGGAAGTTGGTGGGACTCTTCCTCCTTCCCACATGGGAGTCTGTGTTGTGAGATTCTTTCCCCTTCCCCATGTGGGAGTCTGTACTTGTTCTCCAATAAATCTCCACCTTTGTTATACCATCTTCAGTCTGTGGATTCATTCTTCGACTCCAACAGACAAAGATCCGGGGAACAGTCCAAAAATCATGTATCACATATAATGATATTAATTATCAGGTAATTAAAAAACAAACTCCAATTTATCATGTTTTATGAGATTTATGATTAATTATTAAACTATTTATTTATCAACCTGGGATGAGAAATAAGTTCTCAAAATATAATAAAATTAGAGGCCCAGTTCACAGGTGGGGTCTAGCTGGCCAGTCCCAATAGAGGCGATCGGGGCCGGCTGGCCAGTGGGAGGGAATGCAGGAGATTGGCTGGCCAGCCCCACCCCCATCCAGTCAGTTGGCTGCTTCAGTGCGCATCATAGCGACCGGTCGTGCTGGTCCTTCAGATTGCTTGGCTTTTATATATATAGATAAATGTCATTTATAAATATAAAAATAGTATATATAAATTACATACAATGAATCATAGAGATATGATAAAAGACATTGAGTAGCCCTAGCCAGTTTGGCTCAGTGGATAGAGTGTAGGCCTGTGGACTGAAAGGTCCTGGGTTCAATTCCGGTTAAGGGGACATGCCCGGGTTGTGGGCTCAATCCCAGTAGAGGGTGTGCAGGAGGCAGCCGATCAATGATTCTCTCTCATCATTGATGTTTTTATCTCTCTCTCCCTCTCCCTTCCTTTCAAAAATCAATAAAAATGATTTTTTTAAATAAGGAGGTGCTACCTAGGATTGTTATAGCCTCTCATTAACCAGCTGAAGAATAAAGCCAACCCTCAGTGGATGGTAGGCCCCAAAGGGGTCACAGTAAAGCAAAGACAGAGCCTAAAATGTTGTGCCTGGAACCTGTCATCCCTCGGGATGTCTTGTAATGTAAAACGAATGAAACCCTTATTGTTGCAGCCAGTTGGGTCCAGGTTTTCTGATCCTTTCACCAGACAGCAGCCTAACATCCTCAGAGGGAAAATCCGGAAGACCTTTGTTCAGAGGACATTCCTCTTGGTTCTCCACTCTGTTCTTTGCTAGCATTCTCACAACTCCCACCCCAGGGGGTAATAAGTAGCAGTTAAATAAACCAAAGGGAAAAACACCCCTAGGCCAGAATGTTATGCCCAGATTTCATGATCCCCAAAGACCACCAGGGAGCCGAGTCCGATGCAAAAGCAAAGAGCCTTTATTCGAGGTAGCTCGAGCTCAGTCCCACACACACACACCGGCGCAGCAGCGAGGTGGGGAGAGAGAGAGAGCTTCAACAGAACAAAGGTTTTATAGGGGTCTGGGGTAGGGGGAGGGTCCCCTGAGTTGGCTGACCCCGATTGGTCAGTTCCAGGTCACCTGAAGGGACTAGCAAGGCTGTCCCCTACCCACACAGTTTTCCCAGGCTTGTTTGGATGGCGGTTATCAGTAGAATGAGAGCAACCTTTCATAGCTTACCAAGAAGTCTGTAACTATTTACTGAGATTTGCTGTACTGAGAATTTGTTCTTCTGCTCTGTCTCTCCCTTAGAGATTAAGAGGAACAAAGAATACATTTCTCTTGGTAGACCTCCTATTCAGTGTTTTGTGCACAAAAGGCATTACACAGTTAATAAACTTGCTGCAGTCTCTTGATGATCTGTAGTCCTCCCGATCCCGCTCTCCTGTCTTTCTTTCTTTTCTCAATTCCCACCTCCCTACATCAGCCCGGTTCAACCTGTCAGGCTGGCCCTGGCACCTGATGGGTGAAGGAGCATGCTACGGTATGAATTTTTGGGCCTAGCTGCTTTCTTGTAGTTTTTCTCGGAAGGGAGGTTATTCTGGGGACAGGAGGAAGGGCCTAGCACAAAAATGGAGTCTCTGCCCTTTCACAGAACACTCATAAAGTTTCCCTTCACATCTTCTGAAATATGGCAGATTTCCTGAAAAATCTCAAGATATGTCTTTGGAAAAAGCTTGGAAACTAAGTTGTATATTTACTAATGATATAGAGTAACACCCCACAGAGTGAGCTTATAGGCAATTACCTTCTATTGAAAGGGCAGGGAGAGACCGACTCCATGTTCCCTTTGTTCCATGTCCTCCACCTCGTGGAGTCAGGTTCCTGCCCTAGAACAGGGGTGGGCAAACTTTTTGACTCGAGGGCCACAATGGGTTCTTAAACTGGACCGGAGGGCCGGAACAAAAGCATGGATGGAGTGTTTGTGTGAACTAATATAAATTCAAAGTAAAGGAGCGGAGGGGAGAGCAAGAGAACCCTCCGCTCTTTCAGCTCCGCGGGCCGGATAGAACAGCCGAAAGGGCCGGATCCAGCCCGCGGGCCGTAGTTTGCCCACGGCTGCCCTAGAACCTCTCCAAGAGTCCAACCCACACTTTTGAATTAGCCAATAGAAATGCAAGAGGAAAGTAAGCCGCACCCTGCCCCCATGTGCAACCTGACCCTGACCAATCAGCGGAGGCCACACTACCTCTCCCAGGCCCCCTATAAATCAGCGTGTTTGGGGCCTGGGGCTCTCTCTCTGCCTCCTGCCGCTGCGTCGACGAGTGTGGTGGACGGGGAACTCGAGCTAGCTCGATTAAAGGCTCTTTGCTTTTGCATCGGACTCGGCTCCCTGGTGGTCTTTGGGGATCACGAAATCTGGGCATAACACTATCATTTATTTTCATCCATTTGAGGGTTTAAAAAGAAAAGTTACATTCTAAAAACAAGTAAACAACAACAAAAAGAACTGTCCAGAAGTCATAGAAATAAAGATAAAGTAGGGAGGTATAAATTAGAAGAAGAAAAAAAACTCAAAGAGATGGTTCTGCCCAACCAAGAGAACTCAATATAGTTCGTGAGAGATTTCAGTTCTAAATAAATCATTTTAAAATCACCAATGGATAAGCAGAATAAACAACTTTATCATCAGTTGTATGTCATCAGCTTTAAAATCTACAGTTCATACTTCTCTGAGTGGGTTACTGAGCAATGTGGGATGGAGAGCTAGATTGTAAAGAGCTACAGCTCCTCAATTACTGATAACAAGGTTTTTTAATTGGACAAAATATGGAGTAGGGGGCCAACAGGGGTATTTCGAGCTGTTGTGGGCCCTAACTAGTTGCTACGATAACTCTCAGCACATCAAGCTAAGAATAGAGGACAGTGATCCAACTAGCTCCCTGCACTTCCCCAGAACATCTGGGCGAATGTCATTCTGCTTTCTCTTAAACTGACAAGCTGACTCTTCAGATGGAACTGATAGAAAGTGAAAGACTGAGTCTAATGTGCTAAGAAGCTGTTAAAGGATTAGTTTTGGCTTTTAGTGGAAAAACAATTATGCTGAATTACAAACACATCTGCCACACACTCAGCAAACTATCAGAGAAGTCAGATTTTCCTCACGTTTTACTTCGTGGACCCTTTTCAATTTTCAAATAGAACACAGTGCTCTAGTTATTGCTTACATGCATTTTCTTTAAATAGACTCAGAACAAACTTAGAAAGCCTGATACTGTGTGCAACAGAAACTCCAATACACATACCCAGAAGGAAATAAAAGTTACACCCTCTATTTCTGTAGTTCTTTACAGTTTTTAAAACTCTTTAATGGGCATTAATTTAGTAAAGAACATTCATTCACTCATTTGCATGAATTCATTTAATAAAAAAAAAGCAAACAAGCTCCTTACAGCTCTGCTTAGAGCAATGCTACAAAGAAAAGAGTGTGCCTTTGGGTCTGCAGTCCTGTTCATTCATTGACTGATTCAATAAAAATTCATTGCCAGCTATGTGCCAAACTTCCTAAACTCTGGGAACACAGCTGTGTGAAAAAGATATGGACAAAATCCTGTCCTCATGGTACTTACATCCTAATAAACACAATATAACTGTTCTACACATTTCCATTTAGTTATGGGCCCATCACTAGCAAATAGCTTAGTTTTTCTGTGCTGCATTAAGTGTGGAAGATGGTTTAAATAAGTATTTGAAGGAGCAAGACCCTGAAACTAATAAACTGAGATAGCTTACTGATTAACAGTATGGAGAAAATTTATTTCTCTTAAAGGAAAACAAAATAAGGCTCCATTGAACTGTTTCTCAAATAAGAGAGTGACTTTTCCATTTACCATAAATCCAGTGAAGAACAATGAGCATTGCGGTTCTTCTTATACCTGTCTATCACACACAGACTCATTATTAACAGGGCATTCTATATTTTTTTTCACTTGAATACTTTCATGAGCTCTTAGATGTCAGTTGAAATATCTAAATTTTCCAGATTAAATCTCTCTCTCCCTCTCTCTCTCTCTCTCTCTCTCTCTCTCTCTCTCTCTCTCTCTTTCTCTCTCTCTCACACACACACACACACACACACACACACACACACAAACATTTTAGAGAATGAAGCAAGGAGCCTAAAGTTAAATTTGTTGTGAGGTTTAGTAAGTGAAGAGATATGACATGCTTAAAGCAGTGCCTTGCAAAGAGAAAGCATTCGACAAATGTTACGTATTACTATTATCACATCAAATTTAAAGATGTGAAAACTGAGGCTCAGAGGGGTAACTTACCCACTGTGCACAGCTGGTTGATGATCACCTCCCTCCTCAGAGTGACTGAAAAGGGACCTAGACCTGGTCTCCTGGCTCTAGGGCTTTGTCATGTCCAGTCCATCCTGCACACCATGGAATATGCCTGGACACTAGTTACTTTAGAAATGGGAATATAGAAAACCAAGATGGCGGCATAGGTAAACAACTAAACTGCTGCCTCGCACAACAATTTCAAAACTACAACTAAAAGACAAAACGTCTATCACCCAGAACCATGGGAAAGCTGGCTGAGTGGAAGTTCTACAACTAGAAGGAAAGAGAAAAGAGCAGAGAGATGTGCACAAGCGCTGAAAAGCTGAGGTACGAAGGCACGCAAATTGGGCTGGCGGCGGGCGACTGGGTGCGCTGCTTTTTTCAACCCAAAGGGAGACAAGCTCCCGATTATTCTGAACTCCAGTTTCTGGGGAGACACTGGGGACCCAAACTCCTACGGGGAGAAGCTGGACTGTCTGCCATCGGGTTGGAAAGGGAGGGTGGCTTTCTTGCAGAGGTGCGCGCAGCAATCATTGTTTACTGCGCTGGAGCGCGGGATGCGGGGACTTAGAAACGCAGAGACACAGAGACGGTTGACTGGCAGCCATCATTGTTTGCCACGCCCTAGCCTAGTGACTCCCTGAGACCCCCACCCCGCACAATCTACAAACCCACCCAAGCTCCATGCAGCGGCTTTTGCATATAAATGGCCTGCCTTATCGCAGCTTAACTTAACAAACTGCAGCTCTGGTCAGACAGATCCAAAACCTCCAAACCCCAAGCAAAGAGGAGAAAACTGTAGTTCTCGCTGTAGCTCCTGCTGGGTGGCCTCAGACAGTAGCTGACCTGCACGCCATTGGAGATCCAGAAGCCAGTGTATCTAGTGGTCAGTGTGAGATGACACCAGATTTCAACTACTCACATCCATAAGTGACACATTCAAGAGGCAGACTCAGTGAGCACCAAAGCCCCACTGAAGCAAGTCCTGCCCCATAAGCATGTCTCCAGCACAGCAGTTCTTCCATTATAGACACAGAGGGTCCTCACAGCCAATTGGCCTGGAGGTCAATTCCTCCCAGTGTACCAACAGCAATCAAGGCTTAACTACACCAAGACTTTGCACTCAGCCCACAAAGGGGTGCACCAAGAGTGTCCACCTCAGGTGATAGGGGAGGCTGAACGACTGAGCCCTATAGGTCACCTACCACAGAAAACCACTCCATCAACACAGGGAAGCAGAGACAAAGAAACATGTCACAAATGAAAGAAATGGAGGAAAGCAAACTACTGGACATAGAGTTCAAAACCACATTTATAAGGTTACTCAAGAATCTTCTAAAAACCGCTGAGAAACTTGATGAGACCTCCGAGGAGCTTAGTGAGACCTTCAAGGACCTTAATGAGAATGCCAAAAAAATGGAAAAGGACCAGTCAGAAATTAAGCATACACTGTCTGAAATAAAGAATATGCAGAAATTCAACTGTAGATCAAAGGACCCCAAGAATCAAACCAAAGATCTGAAATATGAGGAAACAAAAAACACCCAACCAGAAAAACAAAGAGAAAAAAGAATCCAAAAATATGAAGATAGTGTAAGGAGCCTCTGGGACAACTTTAAGCATGCCAACATCCAAATTATTGGGGTGCCAGAAGAAGAGAGAGAGAAAAATATTGAAAATCTATTAGAAGAAATAATGACAGAAAACTTTCCCTACCTGGTGAAAGAAATAGACTTACAAGTCCAGGAAGCGCAGAGAACCCCAAACAAGAGGAATCCAAAGAGGACCACACCAAGACACATCATAATTAAAATGCCAAGGGCAAAAGACAAAGAGAGAATCCTGAAAGCAGCAAGAGAAAAACAGTTAGTTACCTATAAGGGAGTACCCATGTGACTGTCAGCTGATTTCTCAACAGAAACTATGCAGGCCAGAAGGGAGTGGCAAGAAATAGTCAAAGTGATGAACAGCAAGAACCTACAACCAAGATTACTCTACCCAGCAAAGCTATCATTCAGAATTAAAGGTCAGATAAAGAGCTTCACAGACAAGAAAAAGCTAAAGGAGTTCATCACCACCAAACTAGGATTATATGAAATGCTGAAGGGTATTCTTTAAGAAGAGGAAGAAGAAAAAGGTAAAGATAAAAATTATGAACAACAAAATGACAACAACTACATACCTACCAACAAGTGAATCTAAAAATCAAGTGAATGGAAAATCTGATGAACAGAATGGACTGATGAATATAATAGAATCAGGGACATAGAAAGCGAGTGGACTGACACTTCTCACGGGGGAGGAGGTGTGAGGGGTTCGGGAAGAGATTGGACAAAAATCTTACACCTATGGATGAAGACAGTGGCAGGGGTAAGGACATGGTGTGGGTTGGGGAATCAGGTGGAGGGGAGCTATGGGGGGTGGGGAAGAGGAACACCTGTAATAATCTGAACAATAAAGATTTATTTAAAAAAAATAAAGAAATGGGAATATAGGGTTCTGAAAATATTGAAAATAAGATGCTCCTTGTATGGGGGAAGCATTATGGTCAAAGTGACAGATAGGGCTGAGTAGGGTGAAGTTTTCCTTCTGGGGAGCCAGGGCAAGGTTAAGGTCACCAGACAATGGGAAATACCAAAGACAAACACGCCTACTTTGTAATTTTTCTGGGATTTTTCACTTTTTTAAAATTTACCATGGGTAAGAGAAGAAAACCTTGCAGCTACTTAACTCCTGATGGTTCTATTCTCTCTTTATACACAAGTACTTGAGATATGTGTGGGGAAGGGTCAATGGTATTGGAGCAAAGTTGCAGCAAAGGGAAGGAGGAAGAGAAATGAGAGTTCTCTCTTCAGGAGAAAACCTGCCCTTGTCAAAGTCAATTCAAATTAATAATCTAATTTTTTTTTTTTTTTACTTTGGCACTCTTCTGATCCTTTATTTGCCTCCTCACTGCAAAACATTGTCAAAATGGCTGATCCTGTATAAGTTCCATTCTCCCAGGTGCACTTTAATTCCTAAACATTTACCCAGTGTAATAGAGCCGCAGGTGGTTAGCACTGTTTCTTCCGTAGACTGATTCTGCCAGGTGACATAAGGGAGCTTATGAGGGTTGCATTTTAGTGTAAAGGTGATGCTCTGGAGGCCCAGCAGTAGGGTTTTCCGGATGCTCCAAGAGCAGAGCATGTGCACATTTGCCAATGCCCTCTGTGCTATAAGCATCCTATCCAGAAGGCCTGTTAGGAGAATGCTCTTTCTTACCCATCACTGTCTCTGGGGGTGACTGGTGGAAATGAGAAACACAGCAGAGTCCTCCTGCCTCCTTGGGGGCTGTCGGAACCTCTTCACACCAAGGGGCTGTTAAGAGCCATTGGCTGGCTTTCTAGAATGGTCACTACAGATTGTGGGTCCAAGTTCTATCTTTGTATGTGGGCTGACTGTGGTCCCTTTGTATAACGAGTCTCTCATCTTCACACTGAAGATGCTGTTGAGCCCTCAGAGCACGGAAGGCTCAGGACCTCTCCTACTTCTCATGCCTGTGGGCTCTTTTCCGTTTCTCCCGAAAGCTGGATGCTAGATGAGCTCTGGCTTTAGTTACAAAGCCCAGAGGATCTGAGAAAGCCAAGTGTGTGTGCCAAGCAGCTCTGACCTGCAATATTCATCAGGACCTGGTCGTAACTGCAATCCTTACAGTTTTAGAAAGGAATCTCACTAAGAAGCCAGAAAGAATCATCTGGTGTCACACAGGATAGATTTATTGGTAAAAGAGCTAACGATAAGAGAATTACGAAATCTCCTTAGTCTGTTATTAAAAAATGCCAAAGTAGTTAGCATCCTTCAAATCGTGAGAGCATATACAGGAGTTTAAGAGATGCTGTTGCCTTCTGCCTCTAAGTCCACTGATGAACCCAGGGAAGTTGTTGAGGGGACTGCATCTGGCTAACAATCCTCTGAGGATAGGGGGTGACAGGTGCAATGACACCTCCTAAGAACCAGTTTCTCCCAAAGGCCAGAAGTCTCGGGATATCAGAGCTGGGCCAGGCAACCTTGACAAAGTCACTCTGATCGTTGAGTTCAAGAGGAGGTCAAGAGCTGTGCGGTGCACACCACCCAATTACAATCTATTTGCAGAAAGCATAATGTGTATTTTTGTGAAAGGGTGACCCTGTGCTGAGGAGAATTAAGCTGGCAGTCTGGTGTTTAAAGGATCTGTATCATAAACAAAGTAAGTGAAAAAGGAAAATTTCACAAACAAATATTCAACTCAAAGGGAGATATGCCGAGGTGACAGATGAAAATGAACTGTATGTAGCATTTAGTTGGGCCAATGTGCTCAAGGTGACCAAAAAGTCACACAGCTTTCTGAAATGGACAAGCCCTGAAAAATGAGCCCCAGCTCGAGTAATTCATTTACTTTCCAGCCAACCACAAACTTACCCAGTAAGCCATGAAATTGCTTCTGGAGGCAAACTGTGGTCAGGCCTGCGATGACAATTTATCACTTTCTGGAACGGCTTTCAAAATTTAAAAATAGGAAAGACACTACATAAAAAGTTAGATACTTCATTGCATGATGAGTCTCATTGGACTAAGAAAATAGCAGCATTTAACTTTCTATTTACAGGACAAGAGTTGAAATTGGGGTTATCTAAAAGGACCTCCAAAATAAGTGAGTAAAGAGACTCTTTTCCATGATGTTTTCAGACTACGGTCCTGTGCGGCAGAGGCTAGCTGGGTTTGTGATGGAAGCATGTAAAGTTATCCTTCTGTGCCTTCCAGAGAGGAATTACAGCCAGTGATAGAGTTACCTCTGCTTCTTGATAACATCTAATCTGCAATAAAACCCTGCTTCCTTGAACCAGCACCCAAGTCACCTAACACAAGCCCCAATTCTGTAGTAAGTCCTTTATAACACCTCCTTGCTGAGACACCCTGCAATTCCCCATGGAGTGAGGTCGCCCTCAGTGGAACAAATGGATAAACCCAGACTTTCTGCCACAACAGGTGGATTCCTGGGGGGGTCTCTGACTGGGAGGTGGGGTGCAGGGGGGAGGGGGAATTGTCAATGTAATAACAGACTAAAGTGCTAGAACAATCTTACAGTTCAAACTGAGGCAGGCAGCCCCTTGTGCTATGTACATACATATAAAAAAATATACAATGTGGGAAATTGAGTCAAATTCCTTTTAAGCCGAAACCGGTTTGGCTCAGTGGATAGAGCGTCGGCCTGCAGACTGAAGGGTCCCAGGTTCGATTCCGGTCAAGGGCATGTACCTTGGTTGCGGGCACATCCCCAGTGGGGGGTGTGCAGGAGGCAGCTGATCGATGTTTCTCTCTCATCGATGTTTCTAGCTCTCTATCCCTCTCCCTTCCTCTCTGTAAAAAATCAATAAAATATATTAAAAAAAAAATTCCTTTTAAGATTCACGCCCAATCATTCTCTAAAATAGGACCAAAAAAAATCAGTAGCTGATGTATGTTTGTAGCCTCTTTCCCTGTCTCTACCTCTAAGGAGAATTCTAGGCTTCCTCTCTCCCGGTCCCATGCTCCCTAGTAGGAAAAGTGCTGACCACCTTACTCAGTTTCAGGCCCTGATTATGTAAAACCCAGGGAGTGAGAAGCAGCACCAATGGAAAGACTCATTGAAGGTACAATCAACCTAGGCAGGGGTGGGCAAACTTTTTGACTCGAGGGCCACAATGGGTTCTTAAACTGGACCGGAGGGCCGGAACAAAAGCATGGATGGAGTGTTTGTGTGAACTAATATAAATTCAAAGTAAAGGAGCGGAGGGGAGAGCAAGAGAACCCTCCGCTCTTTCAGCTCCGCGGGCCGGATAGAACAGCTGAACGGGCCGGATCCGGCCCGCGGGCCGTAGTTTGCCCATGGCTGATAGAGTGTGAAGATTTGAGCTGGGGTAGGTGGGGGAGGGAAGAGAAAGCCTGCACCAATTGGATTTAGAGGTGCCAATTTTGGAGATGAGTTTGAAGCCAGGGAAGAGAAGGCTGAAGAGCTGCCGTAGTAAAAAACTTAGATGTCAATAAGATGAGGAAAAAGTTTTCCTGTGATTTATGAAAGTACCACATGCCATTAATCCTCCCTCTTCTTAAAACAAAAACTAAAACAACTTAGTCTTTGGGAGAAATGGTAGGAAGGATATCAATTTTTTAAATTATTTATTATTGATACAGGACTTAAATATAAGACGGGAAACCATAAAAATACTAGAGGAATCCACAGGCAGCAAAATCTCAGACATATGCCAAAAGAACTTTTTCACTGATACTGCCCCTAGGGCAATGGAAGCCAAAGAAAAAATAAACAAATGGGACTACATCAAAATAAAAAGCTTTTGCACAGCAAAAGAAACCATCAACAAAACAACAAGAAACCCCACTGTATGGGAGAACACATTTGCAAATGTTATCACTGATAAAGGTTTAATCTCCAACATCTACAGGCAGCTTATACAACTTAATAAAAGGAAGATAAATGATCCAATAAAAAAATGGGCAACGGACCTAAATAGAATCTTTTCGAAAGAAGACAGAGGAAGGCCAAGAGACACATGAAAACATGCTCAAAGTCACTAATTATCTGAGAGATGCAAATCAAAACGACAATGCGATACCATCTCACACCTGTCAGAATGGCTATCATCAACAAATCAACAAACGACAAGTGTTGGCGAGGATGCGGAGAAAAAGGAACCCTCGTGCACTGCTGGTGGGAATGCAGACTGGTGCAGCCACTGTGGAGAACAGTATGGAGTTTCCTCAAAAAACTGAAAATGGAACTCCCATTTGACCCAGTAATCCCACTTCTAGGAATATATCCTAAGAAACTAGAAACACCAATCAGAAAGGATATATGCACCCCTATGTTCATAGCAGCACAATTTACAATAGCTAAGATTTGGAAACAGCCTAAGTGCCCGTCAGCAGATGACTGGATCAGAAAACTATGGTACATCTACACTATGGAATACTATGCTGCCATAAAAAAGAAGGAATTACTACCATTTGTAGGCACCTGGATGGAATTAGAGAACATTATGCTAAGTGAAATAAGCCCGTCAATGAAAGAAAAATACCACATGATCTCACTCATTTGGGGATAATGAAAAACATTATAAACTGATGAACAAAAAGATAGATACAGAGGCAGTAAAGCATCAAACAGACTGTCAAATTACAGCAGTAAGGTTAGGGAGAGGTGGGGGAAATAAGAGATCAACTGAAGGACTTATATGCATGCATATAAGAGTAACCAACGGATGCAAAACATTGGGGGGTGAGGGCATGTATGGGAGTGGGGTGGGGGGGGCAATGGTAAGATATGTACACATATAATACCTTAATAATAATAAAAATAGAAAAAAATAAATACAATGCAAAATAAATAAATAAATAAATAAATAATTTATTATTGTTCCTTTTTTTTTAATGTTCCCCCTCCCTCATCCCATGACCGCTCTGTATTACAGCTGAGCACCATGCAAGTTACATTTACAAGTTGGTTCAAGGGTACCTAGTTTTGCCCCATCATAGCCTTCTTGTGCTTGCACCCACCATGGTGCTTGGAGAGGGAGAGGAAGGATGGCCCAGAGCATCATACTACTGCTGCTGCCACTGCTTAATTGCCAGGTCTATTCCCCCCTGGAATGCAGACTGCTTGAGGGCAGGGGCTGGACCCTACTTATTTTATCTCCTGCACCCATCTGTGCCTAGGACAGCATAGTCACTCAGCACAGTTTGTCTTATCAAGTATCAGCCGGCCTCTTGTGCTAGCCATCATCCACCAGCTCTGTGACCAACAAATTGTAAGGAAACACCTATAAGTCAACCAGCACTGTATCCTCCTAAATGCTTCTGCTACTTCTCTCTTTTATTCCAAAACTCAGACCCTCTTTAGATAATAATTAATGCTTGTACAGGCAGTTTACTACGCCTTTATATTCATTATTTATACTAATTCTCACAGCAATTCTGTAAGGTAAAGGCATTATTCTTCCCATTTTAACTTTCAAAATCTGAGGCTTGAAGAGGTTTTATGATATGCCTAGGACATAACTGGTAAGTAATGGAAGAATTAGAAAGAATTTTTATGTATGCATCATTCACTCTTTCCATTCACCCAACAAAACTGTTCTGCGGAGTATGTGTCAGACCTAGGGCTAGAAGCTATGTGAGTTTGTGCCCTTGAGAGCTAGTTCATCAAGATCCTGTGAGGGCACAGGTGACCCCAGTCTGCACTGGGGCGGGTTGTGGTAGAAATGTCCCATCTGGGATTTTATAACTAACTCTACTTGGCTTTCTTCCTGTTGTGATCCTTGAACTAAGCTGTGGTACAATCGAGGGTGATTCTCCCCTCCCTGTTTGGCACTGTCTGGAGACATTTTTGATGCCACAACTGGGGGTATGGATGGTGCTGGCATTAGGAGGGTTGAATCCAGGAGAGCTGCTAAATACCCCACCACGCACAGGGCAGTGCAGCCCCAGGACAAAGGGTTACACTGCCCAAATTGTCAATAGTGCCACACTTGATAATATAAAGAACAAAGTCCTGTACCAAAAATCAAAGATGCAACTAGTAGATAATTAAGTCCTAAAAATCTAATACAGTGAATATAGACAATAAAACTATAATATAAACATTACATTTGCTAAGAAACTAGATTTTTAAAAATATATATTTTATTGATTTTTTACAGAGAGGAAGGGAGAGGGATAGAGAGTTAGAAACATCGATGAGAGAGAAACATCGATCAGCTGCCTCCTGCACACTCCCTACTAGGGATGTGCCTGCAACCAAGGTACATGCCCTTGACCGGAATCGAACCTGGGACCCTTCAGTTCGCAGGCCAACGCTCTATCCACTGAGCCAAACTGGTTAGGGCTAAGAGACTAGATTTTAATTGTTCCCAACACTAGAAGAAGTGATAATTATATGATGTAATAGTGGTGTTAGGTAATAGTACAATGGCAGTCATACTGCAGTATAAATGTATCAAATCAATATGTTCTACATCTTAAATTTACACAATGTTGCATGTCAAATATAACTCACTTTTGAAAATCAAAGATGAACAAAAAAGCTCTCATTTAGTGAGTACCTCTCCAACTGCTCAGGGAAAAGCCCTGTGTAAAATTGAGAAAAATAAATTCAACTACAGCACTGATGAGGAAATAATGCATACACAGCAAAATAAAATCAAGTTTGAAACGCTCCCTGAATCTGCAGTAATGGCAAATTAACCTAATTACTGGGAATTTTGCAAATGCTACCAGTGGTGCTGGTGTGCTGGAGGAAGGAAGATTCAATTTCTAGCCTCCCCCAGAAATTCCCTGGGGAAAATCTCGTGGTTAGTTACCCTGCATGCTACAGAGCTGAGGTTCTAGAATGAGAAACTGCTTCATCTGGATGAAACATGACTTCTAAACCTGAGGTGGACAAGATGCCTGGCTCAGGAAGACCATTCTATTTTAGAGGTTAAGTAGGGGCCCAGTGACCACCTCCTGCAGACTAGGCCTCCAGGGAAGGGGTTAGATGGCAACCCCTTTTGAGGCTGCAAAAGGCCCCCAGCGTAGGCTGCACTTGGGCTTTTAAGGAGCTCCAGAGAATACTTTCCCTACATATACTCCTAACCAACCTTAAGGGAGAAGGAGTGCTCATTCTCAAAGAGGACAAAAGTAAAAATCATGGAATAATACCAAAATGCTGTGTTCGATTCCCAGCTCTACCATTTGTTAGCTGTGTGATCCTGGATAAGTTTCTTAGCCTCTCAGTGCCTCAGTTTTGTCATCTGCAAAATGGGGGGTGATAATCTACCTCAGCTTCTTGGGAGAATAAAATAAATTAATAAAGCACTTAGAATAATTCTTTGCACATAAGAATTGCCATATAATTCTTGGTTATTGTTACGCTAGAGGCCTGATGCATGAAATTAGTGAACGGGGAGGGGGAGTCCCCTCAGCCCAGCCTGCACCCTCTCCAATCCGGGACCCCTTGGGGGATGTCCGACAGCTGACAATCGGACATCCTTCTCACAATCCGGGACTGCTAGCTCCTAACTGCTCACCTGCCTGCCTGCCTGATTGCCCCTAACTGTCCCCACTGCTGGCCTGGTCACCACTAACTGCCCCCCCACCAACCTGGTTGCCCCTCACTGCCCTCCTCTATCGGCCTGGTCATCCCCAACTGCCCCTTACTTCCCCCCACCAGCCAGCATGGTCACCCCCAACTTCCCCCCCAAGCTGGCCTGGTCACCCCCAACTGTCCCCTCTGCTGGCCTGGTTGCCCCCAACTGCCCCCCACCAGCCTAGTTGCCCCTTACTGTCACCCCCAGCCAGCCTGGTTGCCCCCAACAGCCCCCTCTGCTGGCCTGGTCTCCAACTGCTCCCCCTGCCTGCATGGTTGCCCCTTACTGTCTCCCCTGCCAGCATGGTCACCCCCAACTGCCTCCCTCTGCCAGTCTGGTCGCCCCCAACTGCCCCTCCCCCACTGGCCTGGTTGCCCCCAACTGCCCCCCCACCAGCCTGGTTGCCAATTACTGTCACCCCCAGCCGGCCTAGTAGCCCCCAACTGCTCCCCCAGCTGGCCTGGTCACCCCCAACTGCCCCCTTCTGCCAGCCTGGTCACCCCCAACTGCCCCCTCTGCCAGCCTGGTTGCCCCCAACTGCCCCCCCACCCAGCCAGCATGGTCGCCCCCAACTGCCCCCCATGCCGGCCTGGTTGCCTTCAACTGCCCCCCTGCCGGCCTGGTTGCCCCATGCAGCCTGCTGTTCAGTCATTTGGTCATCCCTCATTAATCCCCCTGCTGGCCTGGTCACCCCATGCAGCCTGCTGTTCAGTTGTTTGGTCATCCCTCACTAACCCCCCTGCTGGCCTGGTCACCCCATGCAGCCTGCTGTTTGGTCATCCATCTGGTCGTTTAGGTCATGACTGCCCCTGGCTTTTTATATATTAGGATTAGAGTGTGAACCCACTGAAGAGGCTGCATCTCATTTTTATGGACTTCCTTAGGCTTAGCACAGTGACTGTGTTACTCCCACATTATGTTACAGTAATTAAACTGCCAAGCAATTTTGCTTCTGTTTGATGTCAATATTTTATTCAGGAGCTTTCTCATCAGTGTTAATATAATTTTGAATTTAAAAAAAATGTATATTTGTTGTTGAAAGTATTATAGATGTCTTCTTTTTTCCCCATTGACGCCCTAGACACTGCAATCACCCCCTTCAGGCCTTCACCGAACTATTGCTTATATCCATGGGTTATGCATATATGCATATAAATTCTGTGGTTAATCTCTTCCCACCTCCTCTCTCCCTTCCCTCAGATTCATCAGTCTGTTCCATGCTTCTATGTCTCTGGATCTATTTTGTTCATTATTTTATTTTGTTCATCAGATTCCACATTTGAGTAAGATCATGTGATACTTGTCTTTCTCTGACTGGCTTAATTCACTTAGCATAATACTCTCCAGGTCCCTCCATGCTATCTCAAAGGGTAAGAGATCCTTCATTTTTACTGCTACATAGTATTCCATTGTGTAAATGTACCACAACTTTTTTATTCACTGATCTACTGATGGGCATTTGGGCTGCTTCCAGATCTTAGCTATTGTAAATTATGCTGTTATGAACATAAGGGTGCAATATGCAGTTTCCTCAAAAAATTAAAAATGGAACTGTCATTTGACCCAGTGATCCCACTTCAAGGATATATCCTAAGAAACCCAAAACACCAATCAGAAAGAATATAATTTTGAAGTTTTTCCAAGTTATTAGATTATATGAGAACTTTTTTCGAGTTTAGTTAGAGTTAAAACCAAGGGGAATTCTCACAGAAACTTAGATTTAGTCATTTAAATGATTTTTAAAGTGTTTTTTTTTTTTTGTCAGTATGGAGAAAAGGAATTGATAAGGGTTCACCTGGGGTTGGTGTGTGGAAATGGGAGGTGAGAAGAGTATAAATATAAAAATATTTTCTCATTTCCATTGGATTTCTTTTTTGATGCATTTGTTAATTTTTATTTCTACTTTTTTATTGAGTAAGCCACCCTCATCTACTAGTAAGTGTACAAAATGAGATGTATGTATGCATAAATGCTGATAACCACCAGGTCAGGATCTGGAACAAATAATTCTAACACCCCCACCTCTTCCTAACCCACTCTCCGACTTCTATCACTATCATTAGTTTTATGAGTTCTTGAACTTCATAAAAATAAAGGTACTTTCCCTTTTATTTTTCCCCTGGGAGCTTAATTGTTTTACTTTTCACACTTAATTCTGTGGTTCATTTCACATACATTTTGTGTATGGAGTAAACTACATACAAGTATAGACATATATCCAGTTACTTCATTACTATTTATTGAAAAGAGTATTCACTACTACTTCCCTGCAGCGAATTTCAACTACTGTGCTGCAAGTATTTTTAAAACATGCGATACGGGACTATTTAGTCAGAGGCAACAGACCTCTTTTCTCTTATATTGTCAAATAAAAACATGATAGCAGCCAACACAACAAAAGTTGTCTGGTGTGAATGAATCAAAATTATACCTACTTTTTTTGTCAAATCGGAAAAACATATATTAAATTTTGGTGTGCCGCAGAATTTTAGTAATTAGTGTGTGTGTGCCATGAGATGCAAAAGGTTGAAAATCACTGCCTTACTGAGTTACAAAGCTACCTTTGTTATAACTCAGTTATAACAGATGAGGGTCTATTTCTGGACTCTATTCTGTTCCCTGGTATATTTGATTATCTTTTGCAATACTATACTGGATTAATTATGGTAATTTCACAGTTTCTTGAGTTTTGAAATTTGGTAGTATATAAGTCTTTCAATTCTGTTCTTCAAACTGCCTTAGGATTCTAGGTCTTTCGCATTTTCATATAAATTTCAAGTTCAACTTGGATATTTTTTTTAAAAGGCCCTCTGTTGGGATTTTTATTAAGATTACATTAAATCTATAGCTCAGTTGGAAAGACCTGACATAATAACCACATTTAGTCTTTAATATATGAGCATGATATATCTCTTCATTTATGACTTTCTTCAGTTTTTCTCAGCAAAGTTTGATAGTTTTTGGTGTAGAGATCTTGCACATATTTTATTAGGTTTATTGCTAAGTTTTTAATGCTTTTTGATGCTATTGTTAAAGGCACTTTATTTAAAATTTATTTTTCAATTGTTTGTTTTGCTATTTAGAAATGCAATCAGTATTTGGATATTGACTTTGTATTTAATAATAATGCCAAATTTGTTGGTTAAATCTAATAATGTGTAGATTCTTTTGACTTTTCTATATAATCATGTCATGTGTGAATAATATGCAATTTACTTGTTCATTTCCTATTTTTATATCTTTTCTTTTCTTACCTTATACTCCTGGATAAAACCTGCAAAACAAGGTTGAACCTTGTAGGACATTAGGTCCTGTCCAAAACATCCACAGAAACATTTGGTCAAATCACAAGGTCCTTGAAATCTGGTCATGTCCAAAAAAATCCTTGGAGGCATTTGGTCCATGCCAAAACGTTTTTGAAATTTGGTCCTTTTCCAAATGTTCATGGAGATATTTGGTCCACATAGTTAATATAAATCCTATTCTTCTGCAAGATTCAAACCCCAACCCAAATAATGTATTTGAAGCTATAAATTTCCCTTTAAGTACTGTTTTAGCTTCATTTGACGTGTTTTGATGCATCATATTTTCACTATTATTCCCTTCAAAATATTTTCTAATTTTCACTGTAATTTTTTCCTTTAACTCATGAGTTAAGTAGAAATGTGTTGCTTAATTTCTGAACAATTAGAGCTTTTTAAGTTATCTTTCGGATTATGCTTCTTGTTTAATTCCACTCAGGTCAGAAAATACACTATGTTTTTATTTCAATCCTTTATAATTGGTTGAAACTTGTTTTTTGTTTTAGAATATGTTTTATTTTGGTGACTGTTCCATCATATGTATTTAAAAACCTACAGTTTTGGAATACTGACTTTTTGCGCTCTTAACTTATCAATTACTGAGAGAAATGTCTTTAGATCTACTTCTATATTGTAGATTTGTATAATTCTTTTACATGATATTAAACAATTATTGCAGCAAAGAAGAAATAAAAGAAATCAAAAGATACACAGAAACAAATAAAAATATAATGTACCAAAATTTTGTAGATGCAGCAAAAGCAATAGTAGGAGGGAAATTTATAACAATCCAGGCCTACCTTAGGAAAAAAAAAAAAGAATATCAAACAAATGATCTAATGTTGCTTAAGGAACTAGAAAAAAAAAAAGAACAAAAAAGCCCAAAGTAGAAAGCAGAAATAAATGAAATAGAATATCAAAATACAATAGAAAAATAATAAGATGAAGAGCTGGTTTTTGAAAAGATAAACAAAATTGACAAATCTCTAACTACTCACTAAGAAAAAAAGGAAGACTCAAAATCAGAAATGAAAGAGGAGAAGTTACAATGGATACCATGGAAATACAAAGGATTATATAAGACTACTATGAAAGGCTATATACTACAAAATTGGGAAACCTAGAAGAAATGGACAAATTTTTAGAAGCAGACTAGCTGAATCATGAAGAATTGGAAAACCTGAGTAGACTGATCACTAGTAAGGAAATTGAAACGGTAACCAAAAACCTCCCAAAATACAAAAGTCCAGGACCAGATGGCTTTATTGTTAAATTCTTCCAAACATTCAAAGAAGATTTAATACCTATCCTTCTTAAACTCTTCCCAAAAATTGAAGAGGAGAAAATATTTACCAACTCATTTTGCGAGGCCAGCATTACACTGATACCAAAACCAAGCAGGACAACACACACACACAAAAAATATCACAGTCCAATATCTATGATGAACATGGATGCAAAAATCCTCAACAAAATAGTAGCAAATTAAATGCAACAATACATCAAAAGGACACACCAAAATCAAGTGGGATTCATTCCAGGGATGCAGGGATGGCTCAATAGCTGAAAATCAAACAGTGTGATACATAAAACACATTAACAAAATATTTTTGTTTCATATATTTTAAATATATATCAATAGATATACACATTTAGAATTATGTTTTCCTATTAAATTGACCCTTGTATTGTTATGAAATGTTTTTCTTTGTATCACCATGTCTTGTCTTAAAGTACACTTTGTCTAATAGCCAGAACCATGTCAGCCTACTCTTGGTTAGTTAGCATAGTATATCTTTACCATCCTTTTACTTTCACCCTTTCTGTGTCCTGATATTTAATGTGTAAGTTGAAAACAGGACATATTTGGGATCTTTAAAATCTAGTCTAGCAATCTTGGTCTCTCAATCATAGTATTTAGTCCACTAATATTTCATATAATTACTAACATATTAGGATGTAAGTCTGATATATATATTTTTTGTTTCTATTTAACTATCTGGGTTTTTTGTTTGTTTGTTCCTTTGTTCTTGCTTTCTAAACTTGTTTAATTAATCAAGTATTTTTCAGTATTCCATTTTATCTTTTCTTTTAGCTTTTAAACATTTTTATGTTATTCTTTTGGTGGTTTCTTTAGATTATAATATCTATCTCATTCTTGACTAAGTACAATCTAACTTAAATTTTCCTTTTATCACTTCTTGAATAATACAAAACAGCTCAATCCATTTACTCTAGTCTGCTTTTGTGCTATTGTTTCCAAATAGTTTACTTTCACAAATGTTATAAACCCCGTAAGACATGACTATTGTTGCTTTAAGTCACAAATATTTTTCATATTTACTCCCAGTTACCCTTTTGGGGACTTTCTTTTCTTCCTGCAGATTCTTGGGAACAATTTTTTTCACCATGAGTAAATTAGGATTTCTTGTACTGAATATTCCCTAGTTACAACATTGCTCAACTTTCAATTGTCTAAAAATGTCTTTAGTTTGCCATAATTTCTGAAAAATATTTGGGGGGTGGGCACACAGAATTCTACATTGGCGGGTGTGTTTTTTCTTCCAACACTATAAATATTATTCCATTGGTTTATACTTCTGTAATTTTTTTGTGAAAAGTTAACTATTTGTCTTAGTGTTGCTCTTAAAGATCTAGTCTGAAGCACATGTGTTTCTCACATGTCCATATTTTTCATCTTCCTTCATCACATAATATAAGCTTCCTGATGGCAGGAATCACATGTGACTTGTTCATTCACAGCATCTAGAATTGTGCCTGACACATATATATTCAAAGCATAATTTTGGAAAGAATTTATAAATGAATGAATGAATTGGATGCCATGGGTATAATGCCATGCCTAACAAAAGTAACTTCTTAACTAAGAGTGAAGGAATGTAGTAATTTTTCCTTGACAAAAGCCATACTCTTATTTCTAAGTTTACAATGCCATTCAGACTGCTGCACAGATCTGTAGCTTAAATTAAATTTTACCACTGCATAAACATTTTCTTAACCATGTTAGTAGTTTTGATAAAATCTACTTATATATTATATATCCAGATGATAACATCTGGAAATAAGACATTCGTAGAGGTAAGATAGTTTTTAAGTTATTTATTATATTAAAGATGAGCCACGCCAAAATGTGTTCTTTTAGAATTAGCTTTCAGATAAATGGCCTTCAAAATGTATTTTTCAAAGAATGGAGATTTATTAGACACAGAGATTAAAAGAAGTTATGGGTGATTTTAAGCAAAGAAAGACGATGTCCATTCTCAGAAAACATCTGCCTTAACAACCAGCAGAATCATACCGACAAATTGGTGAAATTTTTTTCCTTGCCTAAGTAAAGGAAGACCTTCAGCTGCTTTTTGCTGATACACACACTCAGTCCTCTTGTCAATTAACAAATGGTACAAAGTCAACATAAGTTTCACCTGATTACTTAAAGACTTCTAGATTTCCTCTGTATCACTTTGCAACCCAGGAGGCAAGCTTTGAATCTAGAATGCTTATCTAACCTCTGGTTCATTCTTTAATGGAAGGATGAAATAGATAGGCTGTACATTAGAGCAAACAAATGCTGTGCCATATCCAATAGAGGGTATAAAAAAGAGTGGGGAAATGGAAAAACTACCATTTTTCTCTGAATCAAGGACAAGATCTCAACTAAACCTCACCCAGGAACGTCTGTAATCATGGGAAGGACTAAGATCTGGCTATCTTTGTATGTTGAAATATCCATCTGGGGCCAAACTTTGTTGATAGCAGTAGATGCATTATTTACTTGTTTATTCAACAAATACTTGTTGTACGCTTATTATGTGCTTAGGTGCTTGGGACAGAGTGGTGAATGAGATGGTTAAAATCCTGATGGTCAAGTAGCTCGCATTTCAGTGAGAGAGCCTGAGAAGAGTGACCGAACCAGCAAAGTGTGAAAGTGCCCCAGTAGGAAAAAGACAGAATGCAAAGCTGGCAGGAGTGGGATGCACAGGAGTTGGCCAGGTGATAGTGGGGTGGAGAAGGTGGAGTGGGATGGAGAAAGTGGGTTGCAGTTGAGTAATTCAGGAGCAGTCATAATGAGGCAAGTGATTTTCAAGGAGCTAGAGCAGGGCGCTATCAGAACTTTCTATGAACACAATCCCCAACATAATGGATGTTAACATGAGCAGATGAGTGTCTATAAATATAGCTGTTCTAGCAAAGACTTTTGGGGATTTCCCACAGAGCTAGAGTTGGTGATAATTATTTCTTATATGTTCTGATTAATATGATAACAGCTACAACTATTTGGTGCATGTTGCTCTGTATCAGGCATTGCACTGAGGGCCTTATTGTAGTAACTGCCTCATCTCACCCTCCACTAACCTAATGATGTAAGCACTCTTTTTAAGTCTACATTATATATATGGACATAGGACTTGGAGAGGGTAATTTGCTCAAGTTTGTAGAACGAATCAATTGTGGAGCCATGATATTAACTTGGGTCTGCTAGATGGCAGAACTACTGTGCTTGGCAGAGGTCAGAATAGGTGACCAAATATCCAGAATTATTCAACAAGTATTAATCCAGTTCTCACCACCATGGGCCAAAAATTGCACTGAAATCACAGAATGAAGGGATCTTAAACATCTATGGCCTAATCATTTCATTTTGATATGAGAAAACTGAGCCTCACAGAAGCTGAGGGACCTTGAAGTGCCTTCCTATCCTTGTTAACTATGAACAGGAGACAAAAGCTAAAAAAAAACCCAAAAAACTACAAAATCAAACAAACAAAACATTAGAAGAAATGATAACTCTATGGACTTTAATTTTAAAACATTTAGGTGGTGATGTCACCAAGATGATGAAGCAAGAGCCCTCAGCCTCCATTCCCCATCCCACCCTCCTAAAGATCAAGAATTAGACAGTAATCCACCAACAAAAATAACTCTGGGAGAGCCCAGGAGTCCACTTAAGAAACTTCAGCAACACAGTGGAACAAAACAAACCAACTGAGATTAACAGCACATTAAGGAAGGAAGAACAAAGAAGAACAGCTTCTATTTGCTGCATCATCCTATCCCAGGCCTGCATCGTTGTAGGCATCCCTGGGTGGCTTGGAACATATCCCCAGTGGCTGGGAGACTACTGTATATCCAAAGGAAATGAAATCACTGTTTTGAAGAGAAATCTACACTCTGTTTATTTCAGCATTATTTACAATGGATATCTATCAGCAGATGTATATGTGTATATATATTGCATATTATTCAGCCACGAGAAAGGAGGAAATCTTGCCATCTGTGATAATATAGATGAACCCTGTGGGCATTATGCTAAGTAAAGTGAGTCATACGAAGAAAGAGAAATACTGTATAATGTCACTTACATGAGGAATCTAAAAACATTGAACTTGTAGAAACAAAGAGTAAAATGGTGATTGCTGGGACCGAGGGACTGTGGAAATGTAGATATGTTGGTCAAAAGACATAAACTCTCAACTTATAAGATGAACAAGTTCTGGGGATCTTATGGTACAGAATGGTGACTACAGTTAACAATACTTGATTGTAAACTTGAAAGTTGCTATAATGGTAGAGCATTACTTTTCTCACTATAACAACAAAATGGTAATTATGTGAAGTGATGGATACCTAATTAGCTAACTTATTGTGGAAAAGATTTCACAATATATATGTGTATCAAATCTTCACATTGTATACCTTAACTTAGACAATGTTATAATAGCTATATCTCAATAAAGCTAGAAAAAATTTTAAAATTAGATGTGTAAACATTCCTTTGAAGTTACTGTTCTTATGTTTAGCTAGACATTTAGAGTGAATATGAATTAAAGGAATGTTTATTTCTTTTAAATAAATCAAGAAAAAATTAAATGGCATTAACTCCCCACTCTCCCAACCCACCATTCCTGCCCAAATTGCTTTCAGGGTGAAGTTTTGGCTTGCACGCCTTTTTGTCTTTGCATTTTCATACTATGCTGTGAGGTACCTTTCCTAGAATTATTCTGCAATGTGCTTATAATGACTTTTCGTAGACTGCTTGGAGACTTGTCTATTTAAATATGGCAACTGAAAGAAACAGGACCTCACCAACAAAGGACATGTGGCTTTTAACTGGAGTCAGGAAGACTTTAAAAATTCCCTGGCTTTAGCTGCCCAAAACTTGGCATTTGCCATTCCAATGGCATTACATGAGATGCATTCATTGAATTAACATCTGGGTATGGTTATCAATTTGTTTTCATCTAGAATATTTATCTTTAAAGTTTGGCCCATGCTTCCCATTTATTATTCAGAAGGTATATAAGATTCCAAATACTTTAAGCAACCCAGGGCAGACATCAAACTGGTTCAATGCTTGAAAAGGACTTACAACAGAAAAACCTCTATGGGCTAAGTCACACCCAAATAATTTGGGCAAATTGCAGTGGGGAAGGAGATCTGCTTGATACTAATTACTTCGCAAGGGTGTGCTTTATGTAAACCACATAGGTAAACTTTAATCCAGTTCCAGGAACTCTCGTATATTTCTATGTAATGCAGCCTGACTAACAAGCCATGATTTATGTGAGGGCTGTGGACATGATAGTTCTTGTTTTGGGCCAGTAAGAAACCAATGCTGAGAACAAGCAGCCATTCTCAAAATATGTTCCACAGAAAGTTGATAGGTAATTAATGTGGAAAATTAACTTTAAAAAAAAAAAAGGTCTTGCAGGCAGGCAAATCAGTTTGGCAAATGTCAGGTGAAATCTAAGGTAGTGAGTTTCTCTGCTAATGATATTTAGAATGTTCAATGGTCTATTGTGTATTGTGCCTCTCGAGACTTATTGGAAGCTGGCCTTTTAAAATTATTTGTTTGCTTGTTTGTTTGTTTTTGCAGGGTATCTCACCTCCATCTTTTTCTTGCAATGTGCCTTCATGTTTCAGGCCCTGTCACTATCCACTCATTTTCAAAACAGGATAACACTTTGTATCATGAGGTTAACACAAGGATGTAGTAAAAGTTTATGTATGTATAATTGCCTTGTAAGTGATAAAGCTTACAAATGGCTATGTTTTTAGGCACGGGCATAATCCTGGTGGTAAAGATGAACGTACCTGTCCCTTCACACCTTTTGCTCTACAGGCACGCCTACGAGATATTGTGTGTTTGGTTCCAGACCACTGCAATAAAGTGAATATCACAATGAAGCAAGTCACACAAATTCTTTAGTTTTCCAGTGCATATAAATGTTATATTTACACTAACTACACTGTAATCTATTAAGTGTGCCACAAAATTATGTCTTAAAAAAACAACAACAATGTACATCCTAATTAAAAAAAATACTTTATTGCTAAAAAATGCTAAGCATCATCTGAACCTTCAGCAAGTTGAAATATTTTTGCTGGTGGAGCATCTTACCTTCAATTTGTAAAAAGTGCACAATAAAATGCACTCAATGAAACAAAGTATATCTGTACGTTAACATGTCCATAGTCCTTCACAGAGTAAAGTAAAAGCATGAAAATGTTGTCTTCCTTGAGCAACGTTAATCTGATTACTCTATCACCTCTATTTATTACAGTTCTATCCATGGCCTCATTATTGTCTCTGACCCTCCCAATGCCAGTACATACACATATTCAGCCTTTTCCACAGTGTGAAATTTTGAAGAAACACAGGATTAAACAATGTTCATACATTTCACTTCAGCAGGAGGTGTCAAAGCCCTAGCTATGCACAACATGATGAGTCGCCAAGAGGGAACTATAACTTGTTGCATATTTTCCTAATGTATTTCACAACTCCTCTTATCCCAGAGTAATTATGGGCCCCAATGGTCAGAAGAACATGTTTGGAAATGCTACTGTACAGGCTGTGCGGAAATAAAATGGCTTCACTGATAAAGAGAAAGAGAATCTCGGAAAATTTATCCCCAGTATCTCATATTGTCATTGGATATAGGCTAAGTGTGACAACAATTAAGTATAAAATTGTGGAAGCTAAATGTACTTATTGCACCCAGTATAATTGCATTATCATAAAAACCACTTTGAAAATGTCACAGCTAAAAACTTCACATACAGAAAAATCTTGAGTAACCTAAATTTCCTAGGGTATGAAGTACCTGAATATATTAGGATGTTTTGTTGTTGTTGTTAACTCAGGTTAATTTAGGTTAAAAGTATTTATAATATCTATAGGTATACTTTCTAGGCTTTGTCAAGTCAATAGGTAAACATAAATGAAAAATGCTTTGATGATTTGAGCTCTTTATTTGTGCAGGATGATTAATTTCAGTGATTATTATACTGTCCTACACAAGTAGATCATTCTGGGGGTTTGGATTGAATCTTTGCTGATCTCCAACATATCTTAGAAGCTTTTATTTTTTTAAATCACTAAAAGTTTGTTTTCTGGATATATGTATTACATCACAGGGTTTCTGGTATGTCAATAATTATCTTAACACCCATATTCTAGTATTAATGAACCTGTAACATTGACATTCTTTGGATAGGACATGACCTTCCTCTTTTTCCACAGATTATTGGACCAAACTAGGTAACTGACCTAAGATTAGCCAATCAGATTCCTTCTCACTGGAACTTGGAAATGGAAAACAAAAGTTTGAGTCCGTGTTCAATGCCTGCACTTATAGGTAATATTTACTTGGGGGCCAGGGCAGCCAAAGTTGCACACGCAAATGACAGCAAGTGATTCAACTATTAGGTAATACAGATTCAACCACTTGTAATAAAGACAAAAATAAAATGCCTTAAACAAGATAGGAGATCTTGTTTTTCTCTCCAGATAACAGATATTTTCTCTCCCAGGTAATAATCTCAACAGAAATAGTCCAGCTCCTTTAATCTGTGGCTTAGCCATCTTTAGGATTACATGGTCCAGAATAGCTCCCTACCATATCCATGTTCTAGACAGGAGGATGGAGAAAGCCACCAGTAATCACAAAGTTGCATACAATACTTTCATATCAAACCAGAACTTGGTCACATGGCCACAACTAGCTGCAAGAGAGTCCAGACTATGTCATCTTTAGCTGGTAGGTTATGTGTTTAGCTAAATATGAGGGATCTGCTGTTAAAAGAAAAAAGGGAAATGGTATTGGAGAACAACTAGTGGTCTCTGAAATAGGCTGTAAGCTGAGAAAGGTGGTGCTTAAAGAGAATCAGTAGAAAGGAATCTAGAGTTGATACACCTGAGAGCAATCACGTGAATTGATCTAAGAGCAAAAAAATTCTGAAGTTTTCGAAGAGAGATAAATTGACGTAGTTTCAAAGCATTTAGCTTACCAATCTTCCTCCTATATTATTTCTATCCATTTGTGTTCTAGAGTCAGAAGTTTCTCACCTTTCCAACTGCATGTATCTTTAACTTAGCAGATACCAGCTGGAAATATTTAGAAATAGGTAACTTTTAGTAAAATTCTAGAATCACAGAAATCAGGCTCCAAAGGTTTTCTAACACATCTTGAACCTAATATTTGCTAATGTGTATTCTTGCCTGTAGATGGGGTTTCAGGGTGGGGTAAAGAAGATATTTTCTTCTACTCTGTTCTTGATAGGCTAGAGAGATATGAAATATAGATGTATTTATATGTATACACACATAGACACACAATCATTTGCGCCAGGAACCACTGGGAAAATAAATAGGAAACTAATGAAATGGGATGAAGGGGAGTGGGATTGAGACTTCCGTGTACACCTGTTTTATAGTTTTCACTTTTGAATCATGTAAATGTATTGCCCATTAAAAACAAAATTAAGATGTTACCAAAAGAATAAATAAGTAAATTAAGGATGAGAAAAGCTGAGGACAGAGAAGAGGCAGTGGAGCAAGGGTTGATCCTCCCAGGTCCTCCAATTTAATGGACACATCAATAGTGGCTTTATTCCAAGTGTCTGCCATGTCCATTTGTCTTTGTCAAATGTGAGAGTAAAGGGAAATGCTCCTAGGAGACAGGCTGCAAAGGCCTGAGAATTCCAGCGCAGGAGACAGTGGCATGCCCCAGGCACAAGACTCCATCCAGTATTTGCTGAGGAGGGAGGAACACAGAGGACTGGGGGGCTGGAAACGTGCTTGGAGAACTGCATGCTACATATGAAGGGAACTGAGGTCCCGGGATGGAGTGAAGGCCAGTCACACTGGAGGAACAGGGAGCATAGGCCTCAAAGGGGAAAGAGCAAAAAATAGCTTTAACTATTGGGTAGATTCAAAGAGGAAGAAGCCTGGAATGTCTCCAATGCCACTCTTTTCAAGAGGAGTTCATGTACGTAGGGGTTCTCTCTTCCCATATGGAATATAGTATACCCAACGAACACCTTGATGGACAGCTCTCTCTATGGAGATTCAGTTTACAAACTGCACACTCGCTCTGGACTCCAGCTCAGCTCAACCAGCATCCTGGGAAGCTAGAAACCAAAGATAAGCCCCCCCCCACTCTCTTTCCCTGTTCTTCCCCCAGGCAATGCCAATTCACTACCTGGGTATTTGGCTGGCAAAGCAATATGGGTCTGGTGAAGAAAATATTATTTTTCCAGGAAAATTGTTCCAGGGTAGCACACATTCTTGTTAGATACATTTCCAGAACTAGATTTAATGGATGTACACTTAAAGCTCTGACAGACATTGCCAAATCATCTCCTATAGAGTCCACTTCAGTTTTTGTTCTCAGCAACAGTGCCTCATGAGGGCCTTTGCACCACTTTCTCGCCAACACTGTGCACAGTCAGACTTTTCTACATTTATCAAACTACTAGGGGAGAATGGGATCTCATAACTCTCAAATTTGAGTAGGGTTCGCCATTCATCTACTAACATGATTTGCAATTTCATGCTCATTAAGAAAATTGTGTTCTTTCCCACTATAACATTTCCCCAGTTTGTCTTTGGACTTCGTGACTCCTGTATTTTGGGTCTTGCTTAGAAAAGCACTCTAAAGTTATATTTTGAGGAATTCTCATATTGTCAGGCTTTTTGAGTTTCAGTCTGGTTTGGGTACATTAACAGAATCCTATTTTGATGGAAGGCAGGTGTGTACCAGTTAAAATAAAAACATTTCATAAGACTGGGTATTTCTCTTATATAATGGATATGGCTCTGGTCCCTGACTCTCTAAGGCCATTTTCAAGTACTTCTCATAATTGAACCTAAAAATATATCTATAGAAACCACGGAGCACACGCACAACTGCCTTTTCATGCCTTGGGCAGCCTGCATGCTGTTCTGGCAAACAGACAGGGATTGTTTTTACAGTCTTAACAACAGTCTCCAGTAAACAGATCACACTGCATGGGAGGACCACATTTGAAAGGGGCCTTGCTTGAACTTCCATTATTTGTCAATTATCAGCATGAACTTACTTAAGAATTTCATGTGACAGGTCATTAATATTATGGGCTATACGACATCCATTACAGAAGAATTCTTCTAAAGTGCTTTATTCTGAAACATTAAGAAATGTTTCCAAATATATGGTTTCATCAACTTCAAAATAGAGCCAACTTTTATCTTCTTGTGTGATTTGGAGGGTCTGCCAGAAGTAATTTATGCTGATCCCAATCTCTAGGAAGATATTTCCAATGCCTTATTCTTTGGGGAACAAAACAGAAAATATATGGGAAATGCTGCATCTTAGTGGTGAAAATTCCAGAATTCCGGGTAGAAACACAATCCTCCATATAGATGTGTTTCCAAAGATTTCCACCACCAACATAGTTTTAAAAATATGAATAAGGAGCAAAATGTTTTCTTTTCTACTCTCCACTGTCCCCTATTCCTACCAGGGGCTGGAGAGCAGTGAGATGATCCTGCCTTAGGAATAAGAAACACTGAAAATGGACAGACCATAAAAAGCCACTGCTCCTCCAAGCCATGGCCTGTGGAGTCACTCGGTGCCCCTCTGATACCTGGCCTAGTTCTGGACTCAATGGAGACACCCATGAACATGAAGAAATCATGACCCCACTCTCCACCCCACCTCTATGCCTTCTGACTATCAGATCAACAATGCACCACCTCCATGTGATCATTAGTGGTTTTAATCTCCAGCACCAGGAAACAAATCTTTCCCAAATAGGGTCACTATATTAAGCAAATAAGAATATAGGGTAAGCCCTGGCTGGTTTTGCTCAATGGATAGAGCATCAGCCTGAGGACTGAAGGTTCCCAGGTTTGATTCCTGGTCAGGGCACATGCCCGAGTTGTAGGTTCAATCCACAGTGTGGGGTGTGCAGGAGGCAGCCAATCAATGATTCTCTCTCATCATTGATGTTTCTATCTCTCTCTCCCTCTCCCTTCCTCTCTGGAATCAATTCTATCTAATAAAAGGCTAATATGCAAATTGTCCCCTTGACTGTGAGTTCGACCAGGGGGTGGGGCCAGCCAGCTAACTGCCCGTGGCCCCTCCTTCCGGCCAGCCCAGCCCAATGGGCCCCAATCAGGGCGGACCAGCTGGACCCACCCATGCACAAATTTGTGCAATGGGCCTCTAGTAAAAATAGATATTTTTTAAAAAGAATAAAGGGTAATTTCAGATAAACTATTAATAATATCTATAATAATAAAGCATAATATGCTAATTAGACTAGATGTCCTTCCATCCCTCCATACGAAGCCAGGGCTGCGAGGGAAGCCTGGGTCCCGGGTGCCAGAGGGAAGCCAGTGCCGGCAGCCAGGGGAAAGAAGGCCTACTCTTGCATGAATTTCATGCATTGGGCCTCTAGTTTAATATAAGAATGTCCCACAGAATGCTTTGGACTTACTTTTATTAAAAAAATACTTTTCATCATTATCTGAAATTCAAATTTAGCTGGTATCCTGTATTTTATCTCACAACCTTATTTCCAGGCAACCATCTCAGAACAGCTATAATGAATAAAAAGATCTTTCCCTTGAAGAAATAAAAATCTGTCTTCTACCCATTGGTGGTCCTTCATATTTTTTAAGAAATGCTATAGCAGCATTAAATTTTTTAATGCTATAGCAGCATTAAAGTCAGAAAAACTCGGTTATAGTTCTGTTACTTTGTGCCTTGGGCAGTTTATTTAACCTCTCTGTTTTCTTATCTCTAAAATGAGATATTTTCACCTGCCTTACAGGGAAATCATTACTATTATTCATCAAAAATATATATTATATATTATTATTTTATAAGTCCCAAGTAATGCCATTCAGCCTAGTTAAAGTGATAGTTCTAATCTGCCACAATTCTGAGTAATCCTGGAAATCTAGACAAGACTTTTTTTTAAGTGTCAGATACTAAGATTGCTGTTACCTCTTTCTTGGGGCTGAGGAGGAATATCAGAGAAATGGTTATAGAATGTTTACCTACTGATTATACTACATGTATTGTGTATGTAGTCATCATGAAGGTTCCCAAGTCTCAAAAGTAAAATATATATATAGTCAGGATTGAGTTTGGAGGCATTTCTTTGGCATTTGAATCTCTGCGCTGTACAGGCTGGTGGCTGTGGGTAAGTAACTCAGTGTCGCTGAGCCTTTCCTGTCTCGGCTGCTGTGAAGACCCAATAGATATGGTGGGCGAGAAGGCCCTCATAACAGACAAACTCCAATGGCTGGGATTAGAGGAGTTTTAAAATTGAAGCTGTAATAAGTAACCTGTTAACAATAATTTCACTGATCTGTTATAATTAAACAGTATATTATACAAACTGTGCAGATTCTCTTGCAAAAGTAGCTTTGGAATAATTAGCATGCAGTAATTTATAGTAACCAATAATGTAAGACTTTATTCTTCCAAATTTTGAGGTCCATTTCCAATATGGTTCTGAGTCATATCCTGGTCCCTCACCTATAGAAGCTGGCCAGTTGCCTATATCTTATAATGAGGTCCCACAATGGAGCAGAACTTCCCCCAGTTCCCCTGTTCTGGGCACTGTATGGGTGGGGCAAAATATAGTTTGCAGTTGTGAGTATGCGAAACACAAGTTTATTCTTATATTATTATTTATTATTGTACCAGAGGCTCAGTGCATGGATTCATGCACCGGTGGGGTCCCCTGGCCTGGCCTGCACCCTCTTGCAATCCAGGACCCCTCTGGGGAGGTCGGAGAGCTGGTTTCAGCCCTATCCCTGCAGGCCAGGCTGAGGGACCTCACCAGTGCACGAATCCATGCACCGGGCCTCTCTAGTATGCTTATAAGATATTTAGTTAATCTCTTCCTGCCTTCCCTCCTCCTCCCTTTCCTCTGAGATTCGTCAGTCTGTTCCATGTTTCCATGCCTGTGTGTTGAGTGTCTGCCCCCTGAAGGTCATTGCACATCACAGCTACTGGTAGGCTGGCCGGTTGGCTGGTCTGCTGGTCACTTAGGCTTTTATATATAGAGAGATTATTTTCCATAGGAACAACTGTAAACCTACTTTTCCCCCACCATGTATGTGTATTAATGCAGCTTAAGACCATTTAACACATACCCACTGATCTGTCAACTGTAATCACTTTTTCCCTTTATATCCCACATTTGGTTTCCTCATTCCCAAATTATTAAAACTTGTTAAATTTATCTTGTATTTGTAGATTGCCAATCTAGCATGTCCAGATTGTTTTTGTACTCTTTTAAATCTTCATCTGCCATTTATTTGTTGTTGTTATTTTTAAGAATAGATTTATTGAAGTTTTAGAGTGAGAGAGGGAGAAGAGAGAAACATCGATGTGAGAGCAACATCTATTGGCTGCCTCCTGCATGCCCCCTACTCTGCATGCCCCCTACTAGGGATCAAGCCCGCAACCTGGGCAGGTGCCCTGACCTGGAATCAAACCAGCAACCTCTCCATACACGGGATGACACCCAACCAACTGAGCCACACCGGCCAGGCCTGCCATCATTTTTTCTTAAAATACTTCTTGATTTAGAAACTCAAACTTTGAGGGAAAGGAGCTGAGGAATCTTAGGTTTATAAACTAAAAGAAACCCCCTCTGTGTCATGTTACATCAGAGGGTAGATTTTTTACCATGAAGGGAAAGTAATTGACAAAGATGATAGCGGGTCTTTTCAGTATTCTGAGCTAAGCAGAAAAACAGATAAGCTTTATTTTGCATTTTCAAATGTGTTTTAGAATGTGTGCTAGAATCGGGTATTGTTCTTCCCTAGTATTTTCCTGCAAACATATCAGTAGGTGCATAATACATGATATTATAGTTCTGACATTTTTAGTCATATATGTAGGTTTGGAACAACTTTCTATCTGGCAGTGAGGAAGAAAAATGTACTTCACTCCAAAGGCCATCCTTGATCTTAAGAGACCAAAGCACCACATATCAAAGAGATAAGAGGCAACCACAAGCCAAGATTACTGATTCTTGGCACAGAAGATGGACTCTCTACCCAGTTGGAGCCATAATTCAGCCTAATCCTAAACAGTGTTTACATATTATCCTCTAAAGTCAAGGATTTCCTTCCAGAGCTGAGCACAAATCAGTTGTGTGTTTCAAATATACATCACATCGGCAAAGACCCACATTTCTTGTAGCTTCCCAATTGACATTTTAAATCCTTCTGCCTTTCCCTTCCTAATCTCTCCCCACATTTAGCTCTCAGGTGAGTAATGTTAGCATAAACTAGGCAAATTTTAAAAAATATGTGCTTTTTAAAGCTTTTTTGTTGGTGAGAGGAGGAGGATGAGAAAAAATATATTTTTAGGTTTTTTAAGTTACTGAAGCACTTAGGTTAGGAACAAATAAAGCAAGAAACTGATCAATAAGATGTAGGTGAGGACATAAGACATAAAACTATAACATGCTCACACAAGTAGCAGGGTGCAGTAGAAAGAGCAAGGGTTTTAGGTTCCAACAGAACTCAGCTAGTAAATATGGATTCATGCTTATTAACTGGGTGACCTTGGGCATGTAATTCTCAGAGCCTCGATTTCTTCAAGTTTGGGGATAATTGTTATCTCAGACGGTTGGATGAAAATGAAAAAACAAACAAACAGTTCTTAGCACAGTGACCTGCAAGAAACCAAATTCTTTTTTTCCCCCACCATCTGTCCACTGTGATGTGTGGGGTGGGAATGCCAAACCCTCTAAAATGGCTCTGGTATTCTTTTGCCTTTTCTCTGAAAGTAATAAAAATTGGAAAACAGCTTTGTTCCCTGAAAGTTGATATATGTGTATGGTAATAAATAGTGATATCTCAATTGTTTACGGATTGTTTAACAATAATTCATAGGCAAGCTGGCTCCTGGCTGCTACAGAATCTCTAAGTAGTGTTGCTTCATTATATAGAAAATCTCTTGGATAAACTTTAGTTCAAAGTCCACAAAACAGTGCCTGCTCATGATGTGTTTTGTGCACTTCAGTTTTCTAGAGAACACAATGAATCAGTTCCTCTGAATATGAAAGTGATCTCACTGGGCACAAACCAAATATAAAACCACAGTGGGACATACAAACAAAGAGGGGAGGCCCATAGGAGCATGTTTTATCTGCTGCCAAAGTCGTTTCTCCTGCTTCACAAAAGAGTATGGGTCTTTTAAAATGCATGCACTGCAAATGTGGGATCCCATGGAAGAAAATTTAAAAAAGATATTAACCCTGAACAACTAGTTAATTCCTGGGAGCTCCTAGGCAACGAAGGAACGCATAGGTGCTGATGACAGCAAGCACATATTCCCAGCCATGAGAATTAGGTGTTCCCGGGTAGAGAGAATATAATGTTTTCATACAACAGCAATCTAGTGTCTCCAGGATTACAAGGGAAGGGAGTGCAGAGAAGGGGAATGAAACAAGACATTTAACCAGTTGGGGTGAGTTGGGTTCCAGTGAGTTCCCAACCTAGAGTCTTGGCCCCATCAGTCCTCTCACCTATGCCTTTGCATCACCCTATCGGGGAGTCATTGATGCCCATTTGTATTCTAATCTGTTTTTGTTTCTTGTTTCAAATGTCAGATACCACTCATCCTATAGCTTGGGATAGACCATGTATACTTGAATGTTTGTGTTGCTCATTTTCCAATATTATAAGTAACTTTTTCGCAAAGTTTTGAATAAATACTCCTCTTCCATTTTACATTGTGCTGACAATGAAATTTGATGTGTCATATTTGTCATGTGTGATGAAAAATACCGAGATTTCTAAACCAGTCTCTCCATTACATAAAGAAGTGAAAGGATCAGAATAAAGTTTTTCTGATTTAATATTATATTAGGCAGCTTTCAAAGATGGCCCTCAATGATTACTGCCTTCTGGTAGTTATGCCCTTGTATCATCCTCTGCCTTTGAGTGTGGGCTGGATCTAGTGATTTGCTTCTAAAAGAATAAGACAAAGGTGATAGGATGTCATTTCTGGGCTGAGGTTATAAAGACTGTGACTTGTACTCTTGTTGGACTCTATTTTTTTCTTGGCTTGGATACTTGATGAAGCAAGCTGCCATGTTGGAGGGGCCATGTGCCAAGGACCTGAGGGTGGCCTCTAGCAAGGAACTGAGGCCCTTGATCCAACAGCCCATGAGAAGCAGAACCTTGATGACCAACTAACGAATGAGTGAATTAAAACTGAATCCTGACCCAAGTGAACTGTGATACAGATGACTGTAGCTCCAGCTGGCACCTTGAATGCAGCCTCATAAGAGACCCTAAAACAAAGGACCCAACAAGGCTTGCCTGGATTCCTGATCACAGAAACTGTGAGATAAGTTGTTTGAAATCACCAAGTTTAGGGAAATTATAGTATAGCAATGAAAAGCAATACAAGTATCATCCTATTTTAAGTTTTAAAGACTAAAATAACTATAGATAAATAACTTAGAGTAATTTTGGTCTTTTGTAGTTTATCTAATACTAGAGTCCTGGTGCACGAAATTCGTGCACGGGGGTGTGAGTCCCTCAGCCCAGCCTGCACCCTCTCCAACCTGGGACCCCTCGAGGGATGTCCGACTATAAACGGGCAGTCAGACATCCCTCTCAAAATCCAGGACTGCTGGCTCCCAACTGCTCGCCTGCCTGCCTTCCTGATTGCCCCTAATCACTTCTGCCAGCCAGCCTGATCACCCCCTAACCACTCCCCTGACAGCCTGATTGATGCCTAACTGCTTCCCTGTAAGGCTGTTTGCCCCTAACTGCTCTCCCCTGCTGGTCTTGTCTCCCCCCCAACTGCCCTCCCCTGCAGGCCTGGTCCCCCCCAAATGCCCTTCCCTGCAGGCCTGGTCACCCCCAACTTCCCTCCTCTGCTGGCCTGGTCACCCCTAACTGCCCTCCCCTGCAGTCTTGATCGCCCCCAACTGCCCTCCCTTGCAGGCCTGGTCCCTCCCAACTGCCCTCCCCTGCTGGCCATCTTGTGTCCACATGAGGGCAGCCATCTTTGACCACATGGGGGCAGCCATCTTGTGTGTTGGAGTGACAGTCAATTTGCATATTACTCTTTTATTAGATAGGATGAGTGACAGAATCAAGATAAATGCCTAGGACCACTTTGTAAAGCACTATAGTCAAACTGACCAAGATCAAAACAGGAAAATAGGAATTTACATAATTCCTTATTATATTTATTAGATTTTTTGTTTAGATCATATATACGTGTCTCTACATCTGAAATAAATTTTTGAAAACCACATGATTTGAAAACACTATACCATGATATAGTCAGTGAAGAGTTCCAATATTTATCCACATATGCTGTCAATGAACTTAAGCAAAAGGTAGAATATTCAAAAGTCTAGTTAAGGCAAGTCATTAAGGATACCAATTTGGCAGCAGGAGAAATAAGAACTCCAACAGTTGAGTGCTGAAGCAACTTTGCAGAGGAACTCATTGTGCATCTTGTAATGGTTGGAGGGAAAGGGGATGTTAAATATTAGCTGCCTCCAATCAGACCATCACAATCAGCAAACCAATTTTAAAAGGTCACTACTTTTTTGGAACCAGATAATTCAATGAGACGTGAAACAATGGAGAATTAATCTAGTTAGGGAACACGGACATTTCCAACTCTCTGAAGAAACTAAAATTATTTTAAGATAAAGTTTGCTGCTCTGGAAATTCCAGATGTGATGTGGTTTCCTGAGAGAGGTCATGATCATGTCCTCTTTATGAAGTTACCATCTTTAGAGAAGAATACACAGACCCTGGTAAAAGGATGAGGTATAGTAGAATGATTATCGGTCCCAGTGTGAAAAGATTTATCCACTCACTTATTTTTTAGCTGTGTGAGGCTGGACTAATAACCTCTCTAACTTCATTTAAGTTATTTATAAATTTCAAATAATTCTTATCTAATATTTCATATATATATGTATATACTGGTATATATAGACTTCAGAACATAAGGGAGAGGGAGAAATAGAAACATCAATGATGAGAGATAATTGATAGGTTGCCTCCTGCATGCCCACTACCAGGGATCCAGCCCGCAACCCAGGCATATGCCTTGACTGGAATTGAACCGTGACCTCCTGGTTCCCCATAGGTCAATGCTCAACCACTGAGCCACACCACTGGGCCTTATATACTATTTCAATGACTGGTTGGGAACTTCATTATATATACCTATATATATAAAAGCCTAAGCGACCATTACGACCAAATGACCAGTCGACTAGTCGGTATGACATGTACTGACCACCAGGGGGCAGATGCTAAATGCAGGAGCTGCCCCTGGTGGTCAGTGCGTTCCCACAGCCAACCTCCCATGGCCCCTCCTCCCAGCCGGCTGGCCCCCCCAATAGGCCTTGATCGCCGGCTAAGCCGAGGGACCTCACTTGTGCACAAATTCGTGCACCGGGCCTCTAGTATATAAATAACAGGTTGTCCCAAAAAAGTATACACATACATTTTTAATAGCTCAACTGATGTTTCTTTTCAAATTTAACCGACTGGAATTAATAATTATTCAAAGTGTGTAAACATTTTTGGGATACCCTGTATTTATGTTAAGAGCTTTATAAACCCAGACTGAGACAAAAATCAGTATGGACATAATCAAGTACGTAAAGAAGAAAAGGTTCCTTGGGAGAAGCAACCCCAAAGTAACCCATGGTTGGAAAGTCTATGGTTTACATCTGAGACATTGCTTCAAACCTGCTGTTTCCCTGAATTCACCAGTCAATTCTCAAGCAGGTATAATGTGACTAAATTGTTGACCAGAACATATGTTCACTAACTGGTTATTTTTTAAACAAACTGTTCTACACTAGTAATTAAAAACCTAACCATGCCCGTTTTTCTACCTCGTTGGTCCTACTTTCAAAAATGCAGTTTTTGTAGTAATCTATTTTTTTAACTCATGCCAACAACTAGATCTACTAAGTATATATCAACATTCCATACTCTGGAAGCCTGAGACTCCTGCCTTCTTGAAGAGCCACTGCTATCCACACATATGCACACACACATCAGCCTACTTGGGGCTTTGAAGCATAACCAATCCCAGCTGAAAGGCAGGCTCCTCCACCTTCTCCCCAGCTCTAGGAGATGACTATTGCTCTTCCATACAGATTCTGCTATAAGCACCATACAAATCAATGAAGACCTGGAATAGCTGAGACTAATTTTTAACAAACTGACAAGGCCATGAAAATTCACATTATTGCAATCCATAGACAATGTCCTAAATATGTCACTCTTGGTAACACATCTGCTCCTGCCTGCTCACCCAGACTGCTCTAGCTTTCTACCACCCTGATCCAAACCCGCTCCCACAGTGTGCTCTCCTCCCAAACCCTTTTAGTACCTAACCCCTGATTCTGAGGTAACAACCCATCATTCGCCCTCTGCTTCTTTCCATTGCTCATATCTCTTGCTTTCTTTTAAGCCTGGCTAGAAAAACCCAAGCTCTAATGAACTTCCTGTCCTCTCTGTTCCTACACCCTGTAAATCAGGGTAACTATAAACCCAGTCTCAGCTCTTTCAAACCTTCTCTGTTCAACTCAAATATCTAAGGCTTAGCCTATAACCTTCTCCTTAACTCCAAGCAGGACACATCTACTTTGCTGACAGAAGTATGTCACTGTTGGGTAATTTCCTCAACTTCCCTTATCCCACCTTAATAACCCTTTCTTCCAGCCCTTCATGTCAAAGTCATGTCTCTCCCCTTGAGTTCAATTCCTCCAAATTGATGTCTGGAGTAGATTTTTGGAAATGAGGAGAGAAGCAGGTGGACATTAGAGAAGCACAAGCGAGAGGTAACAAGAGCCAGAAAACTGTGGCTTCGGGAATATTGGCATGTGTCCCTCCTCCACCCTGAATTTTCGGAGAATAGCTAACCAGGACTACACAGGCACACCTCAGAGATATTGCAAGTTCAGTTCCAGACCACTGCAGTAAAGCTGGTCTCACAATAAAACGAGTCGGGATCTTTTTGGTGGTGGAGGGTCTTGCCTTCAGTTTAGAAGAAAACGCAACACCCATGAAGCATGATGACGTGGAGCACAATAAAATGAGGCATGCCTGCGATTACATAAAACCACTAGCACAGATGTGCACCCTTGAATAACTAGGAGCAGAGGGGAAAGAAATTTTATTGCATACTTCTATCCTGTGGAAAAAGATGGCCGAGAAAAGGTAGAAAGAAGAAAACAGTGTAGAACAGTGATTTAACAGTTAAGGAAATAAGATGTCTATTTATATTTACATTTCATCTAAAAGGAGGAGGAGGAAATTAACCTTCACAAACATTTACTACAGACTGACGCTGGTGCCTGTCCTTTGGTGACCTCCACAGCGTCCTCTCATGGCCAGTATCTGAGGTGACCTGAGGAGAGAGTGGGCATCCCAACAGCCCCCTAACTCCTGGTTTGCTTTCAATATGTACAGTAGACTGCAGTTTATCTATATCAAGCTGGGCAAAATTACATATTTTATCTCTTTGTAATGAAATAATCTTTACAATATATGGCTTATATGAATCCCTGCAAAATTTATTAAAAAAATATGGATTTAATATCTTACAATGCAAGAAACAAGTAAGAAAATGGCAGAGATGACACTTCTAGGATGAGCCCTTCATCAGCCACATCATGAGTTAAACCAGGGTGGATCTTGGCCAAAAACTATTTGAAATATGTCTGTACACCATCACCAATGTTGTTAAAGATAAATCTCACTCCAGGACTATACTGAGCCTTGAGAAATTAACTCATGATAAAACATGTGCAAATAGTAAGTAACTTAGAAGAAATTAATATACATTCATTGGAAGTGTTTGCTCAAAAAACTTTTATTGGGAAATATGCTATCAAGGAGTCTGGAGACTGTTGGCATAGAAAGTAGAGTCTAAGGCAGTGTCATCAGACACACACAATAGCTTGTGCACTAGCAAATGTTCTGTTGGATGGTATCAGATCACACATTTTACAATAAAGCACAAGCATTTCAAAGCACCTTGTCAAAAAAAAGTAAAACTGCAACTCATTATAATTTCCCTTGTTGCAAATATTTATGGCAAGTATTAAAATTCTGAAAAAAAAAAAAAAAGGAAACAAGATCCTTTCCTAAACTCTCCTTTTCACGTTCACAGGTCAATCTCCCCAGGGCCAACCAGGGCCCTTCCACCCAGATGTGCCTAAAAGGAACCAGACCTGAGAGTTGGCCAGGTCCATCTACTTCTGCACTGATATCAAAGAGAGGAAGCTCTATTACTTCAAAGGAAGGTAGCAATACCTAAGAATTAGTTTTGCTTTTTAAGACAAAAAAAGTCTACTTTGTGATCCAACTAGCCTCCCTAAGGTTTAAGAACTATTAATTAAACAAGAAGGCCATTAGACAGGGCGTGACGGGGTGGCGGGGGGGGGGGGGGGGGTTATGGGGGGACCGAAATCTAAGCCTATAAATGCCTCAAGGTTATGAAATCAAAGCTCTAAGGAGAACCAATCATAAGCAGCCAACCAGGCTTCCAACTGTGGCCAATCATTTCCTTACTTTGCTTCAGCCTCCAATAAAAGCCTCTTTACAGTGCCAGTCAGGTTAGGGGAGCACGGCCTCAAATAAGCTCTTAAAATGTTTAATATGCCTCGGTTTGTCTCTTGACAGTTGTGGTGTCAGAAGAGGAAAGCGAAGGAGACTGCTGGCTGCCCCGGGAGCAAGGTGCAACCAGGCACCGGTACCTGCGGGCGCTGGGCTCCTGCTCGCCAGCGCTGCCTCTGGAGGTGGCGGCAAGTCTGAGTGGGCTCCTGTCTCCGCAGCCCTGGCGTTACACACTTCCGGCTTAATCTGGGCATTTCTGTTTCCGGTCTGGGTCCGGAAACCAGCCAGAGTCGGACGGGGTCCGGGGGTGGACAGGGGCCGACTTGGAAACCAGACTGAGGTCAGTGCCAGGTTTCAGGTGAATAACATTTTGTTTTAAAGCTGGACAAGTAGGTTAATCTTACCGAAGATAATCTTACGTTATTGTGGCCATAGTGGAGAACTTTAAACCTGGAACTGTTCCTTAAACAAGGAGGCTACTAGACAGAGGTGGCTCTAAGGCATGGCGGACTGTACAGTCTACATAAGCAAACCCAAACCTAAGCCTGTGAATGCCTCAAGGTTACAAAATCAAACACTAAGGATAAGCAAGCACACCCAGCCAACTAGGCTTTAGCTGTAGCCCACCCATATTTCCTTGCTTTGCTTCTCTGCCTTTTCTTTATTTTTAATATATTTTGTATTGACTTCAGAGAGGAATGGAGAGGGAGAGATAAAAACATCAATGATGAGAGAGTATCATTAATCAGCTGCCTCCTGCATGTCCCATACTGAGAATAGAGCCCACAACCCAGGCATGTGCCCTTGACTAGAATCGAACCGGGACCCTTCAGACCACAGCCTGACGCTCCATCCACTGAGCTAAACCAGCGAGGGCCTGCCTCTTCTTTATAAAAGTCTCTGAGCTCCAGTTGGAGTGCTCCTAAGCACATCTAGTTTGGTACTACTGATTCCAATCAATTTTTTCTCAAACTCTTTATTAAAAAGTTTAGTATGCCTGTTTATCTCTTAACAGAACCAGCCTTTACATTAAGATATTTAGAGCTGAGATTCATTCCAATGTCCTGTATTTTGAGTGTGTGTGTGTGTGTGTGTGTGTGTGTGTGTGTGTGTGTGTGTGTGTTTTAAGGCAGGCAGGCAAGAAGGAAACAAAACAAAACAAAAAAAAGAGGAAAAGAGGAGGAATGTGTATAAGGACTGTCTGTTGCCTTCACTGAAACTTGAGGCTCTAGGATTGGTTCAAGAGGAAACAAGTATCAGACATCTATATTTGAAAAGTTCCCCTGAGGGCCATTGCTAACTAGGAGCAGTCCTGAAGACATCTCTGAAATATTTTTTAAAGCACTTATTTTTCTCCAAAAGATTATTTTACTACTAAAAAAAATCAAAACCCCTAGCTCTTTAACGGGTGGCATTCAAACAGGCTGAGATAAAATCATTCCCTTACATTTGTCTTTGAAATGGAAATGGGATCCCATGCAAAGCACCAAAGGAAAAACAATTTCAACTGCCATCTTGGGTGACATGCTTATAATCAAATGAAGGAATTACAACATGTGATCTCTTAGGTTAGAATTACTCTTTCCATCAAGGCTCCCACCTGAGACCTATGCTTTCAAGAAAGAAGGAATTACTACCACTTAAAAATGGCACCTAATTTCTGTTTGTGGAAATTCCAGACTCTCCAACTTTGCCTCCATGAAAAAGGCCACGCAGGGAACATATATTACCCCCTTGAACCTGAACCCCACCATGGCCATTTGCTGAAATAAATGTACAGAGTTATGGGGAAAGTCGTGACCTGTCATACCCAAAGTAATAATCTGCCATCCTTCTCATTATATTTGACACCATTTTTATAGTTAGGAAAAGTCTGTCATTTGCTTTTTAAAGGTACACAGGCCAGAAGAATATTACTATATTACTGTAATTAAATCAGTCACCCTGTCACATATCTCCTGTAGTCAGCTTACGTGTTCTGGTGATTTATTTCTTTATTAATTGTTCCCCCCCTTGAATAGAAGAGGGTAGGAACCCTGTAGACTCAGGGCCACTGCCTGGCTATCAGATGGTTGGCACTTATTCAATATATTTGTAGAATGAGTAGTTCATATAATTTTATTATATAGTTATTATAATATCATATTGCTGATATCCCCAAGCTTAGCCTGTTAAAACTATTAGTAAAATACATCATACACATAACCTTTATTTTAAACAACAACAAAAAAGAACAGAGAAAATTCACTTTAAATAATCAGGTATTCCATATGTTCAAGTGAATATGTTTTATTAAATGCATACTAATATCTTTCTATAGTGAGTATACATAATAAGTTAAAATGTATATATTTATTAAATATAGATATAATACCAGAACATGATTATTTCAGATGAGAAATCAAAATAAACCCATTTTTAAGTATCTTTTGGTCACTCCAAATTGATATTGCTCATAAAAAAATACACGGATTCTTCCCTGGGGGAAAAAAAATTAATTCCATAGCAATGTGGTTAAGGGACATGTTTTATTTCATAGCTTTCTGCAAGCAAAAATTGCTTTAATACAAAATGAGTTCAATGATACAAGTGCTACTGTCCACTCAAGCAAAAGAAAACCTCACAGTTATATGGATGCACTTTATAATGATATTCTTACAGTATAACAGGTCTGCTGTCCAGGACACCTCTGGCCTCATGTGAAGAAATGGCACAGAAACGGTGCAAGGTTCCTGACCATCACAGCTCTCGCAGGGGCTTCAGAGTAACTTCCTGGAGTTCTCTGTCAGATACAACTTACAGAACCGGGTGTGGATGTGTCTGTCTTTCTGCCCTCCAGCTTTTAGTTTACATTTACATCATCTTGAAATAGATCCCTTGTGTGTGTCTTTCCCCATTTTGGAGTTTCCACAAAAGCAAGAAAAAGTCATGAGGTATCCTTAACGTCAGCTACCCGTGTAGGGCTGTGGCTTTAGAGGATGTGGACTTACCTGCAGGTACAGGAATTGATTTTAGTGTGTGCTCCCGACGTTACAGTGCAGAAATGTTAGTGCATGTTAAACTCTACCTTCCCCTCACATATAATGTGACTTTAACCCCAGAGTATCTGACAAAAAATTATACAGATAAAATTAAAAGACAAATACACAAATAAGGCCATCTGCAGAATTTTAAACTCACCTCTTGCAATATTTCACAATAATTTCTACATCATATTTTACATCTTTCAAACTTAAATAATAAATGCTCAAGGGAGGGCCTTGGTGGAACCAATGGCACTATCTTTTTGAGGATTTGTCCAATTTGCTGGCCGGTGACTTCCTCTGGGGTGTAGGGATTTTAGAAGGCTTGGCTGTGGACGGCCGAGAGCTTGCTCGGGGTGAAGGTCTGTATGTTTGGGGGGCAGTCTCCACGTCTGAGCACACGGACTGGATTTCTGAAATGTCAAAGTCTGACGCATCACTGCCTCGGCGGCTGCTGGCCCTGCTACCAGCCTTGCTTCCCGCTCTGCTTCCTGGTCGGCTGGGAGTCTTCTTGGGATCTGGGGAGAAAGGGCAGAGATGGGTCACCCTTATTACTGGGTCCATCTGCAAGAGACTCCTGAAACCTCATGCCACCTTGAATCTCAGCGATTTCTCTTGACACCTTGTGGGCACTCAGAAAATACTGTGGGTTCATGGTTCTCTCCATTCCACAAGGGTAGGCAGCCTCCCTCTAAGCAGATGCAATATACAGAAAGCTGTATTTACTAACACAATTTAGGTTTGGGCTTAAAAGAGGATTCCATTCACTACAAACATATATAAAGAACACAGCTATGTCGAAACCGGTTTGGCTCAGTGGATAGAGCATCAGCCTGCGGACTGAAAGGTCCCAGGTTCGATTCCGGTCAAGGGCATGTACCTTGGTTGTGGGCACGTCCCCAGCAGGGGGTGTGCAGGAGGCAGCTGATCGATGTTTGTCTCTCATCGATGTTTCTAACTCTCTATCCCTCTCCCTTCCTCTCTGTAAAAAATCAATAAAATATATTTAAAAAAAAGAACACAGCTATAATGTAAGGTTTTGTGTTCCCAAGTGTAGTGTGCATACCCAGATGCGTGCAGTGCACACACGGAGCAAACTCTTAGGTGCAGGTTTGGCCCGAGGACAAGTAATTCAAAGCACATGGGAATTGAAAGGACTTGAAACTTTAAAGAAACGTCAGGCTTGCTGAGCACAGAACCCCAGGGGTTAGGCTCACTCTTCTGTGAGAAAAATGAGAAGCACTGTTGTCAGGCCCATTATGGTTGGGTTTCTCCAACCAGCTGAAATAGAACCCAGTACCTTTTCCAAGCAGACAGAAGGACCAAGACTTTCCAGCTAAGAGAAGTAGGATACTATTGTAGTTTTTCTTCTGTTCTCATCTCTCTCTGGTACTTCCCGAAAGGGGTTTTCTAGTCACCTACTCCCGTGACTCATTTATCCCCTACCTTTGTTGGAGGACTGGGGCTACATGTCATTTCAAAAGAACAGCATCATCAATTCATAATTTCTTCCTATTGAGGACAGGGGACTTCCATCTTCAGAGTATACTTCAAAAGCCATTAAAGCAAGACATGCGCCCTGGCCGGTGGGGCTCAGTTGTTAGTACATCAGCCTGTGCACCAAAGTGTCTCTGGTTCAATTGCAGGTCAAGGGCACATACCTCAGTTGCAGGTTCGATCCCAGGCCCTGGTCAGGGCATGTGTGGGAGGCAACCAATCCATGTGTCTCTCTCACTCATCTCTGTCTCTTTCTCTTTCTTTCTCTCCATCCTCCCTTCCTCCCTTCCACTGTCTCTAAAAAAATCAATGGAAAAAATATCCTTAGGTGAGGATTAAAAAAAAAAAAAAAGGCATGCACCACACTCACCAGCAAACTGTGTTCGGACTCTGGCGGCTGCAGTTGTTATCAAGCCACTGTCGTCCCCAGAGTGGAAGCCTTTCCCTGATAAATATCCTGGAAGTCGAAGCTTGCTTCCTTGTATTGGTGTTCCCTGTATTCAATCAGTGAAAGCACATTTCAAAATATTGCTCGAGTTCATCACAGACAACACTTTAAAGATGGCTGCAAACCCTCTACTAGACCTCTTCAGCGAGGCATGGGGTTCTCACTTGCTTGTCTCCACTAATTTCTTATTCTCTCCCTGAATTCAAAGGGAACCTTCCAAAGACAAGGAATTCATGTTGAAGAAGAAACACAAAAATGGAGATCCCCAAATGATGGCAAGGGGAAAAAAGACAAATTAACTGTGAGTACATTAGTATCTTCTAGTCTTTTGGTAAATAGTTCAGAATTAAGAAATACTGATGAAACAATGCTGACTGCCTGGTACAGAGAGGAGATGGGGCTCTGAAAAATTGTGCTTGGATACTCTGCTATAGCCAACGTTTTTGGGAAAATAGGCAGAAATAAACCAACAGAAATAGAACTGAGTAAACAAGTAAAGCCGAGATAGCCATCATTTAAACAAATTAATTGCAAAAAAAAAAAAAAGTGACGTTTTAGAACTTGGTAAAATGCCACTTCATTTTCTGGCTCCATGACCTTCTGTGGTCCTTACATACAAAATACCTAGGCAATGTTTGGGATAATTCTTTTAAAATTCTCATAGGAGTTCACAGACATTGTCTAAAGCAATGATAACTATGAAATTTTATCATAAGCCTAAAACAACTGTACTTTTTATAGATCACTACAACATTTTGAAAAATCTCCGAAAGTTAAAAAAATAAATAAACCAATTTCCTGAGAAGTGTAGGGATTGTCATATTCCTTGAACTCAAAGGGAGCTATTTGAAAAAAAATTAATCCAAATTATGTGTGCATTAAAAAAAAATGAACTGTTCCTTTATTAAATAGTTTTAAATATTAAAGACCTTTTGATACATCAGGGTTACAAATCTGTAATATTAACAATATTTATAATTCATTTACATATGTATCCATACATATATATTCTATACATATACTTTACATACGTATTCTATGCATATATATAAGTATAGAATTTATATATGACTTCTATACATATAATACTTCAGTTTTCAAAATATTTTCAGACATATAACCACAACTTATCTTCCCACTCATCTAATCACAACTTTTTTGCAAATGTGAAAAATGAGGGCCCGAGGAGGGAAGTGATTTGCCCCAAATCTGACATCTCTGATCTAGTTAAATTCCTAACTAAGAATATCTCAATTATCCATAAGAGAGTAAGGACCCACAATTAAAAAACATATCACTCAAGGTGGCAGAATACATTACCACAGAAGTCCCAAAGCATTATTCTCAGAATGCCTTGGTGGTTTTGAATTGATTGTTCCAAACCCTACCTTTAAAGCCCTTCTATAAAGGTACACTGTTGTTTTGTCTGTTTTTTTGTTTGTTTGTTTGTTTGTTTGTTTTTGTGTTTTTTTCTGGTCTGATGAGCCTACTTGAAATAAAACATAGTTTTCTTTTAGTCAAAATTAGCATGCTTAGACTTTGATTTGGGGACTCTCTACTTTTTAAAATTTTGAACTAACATAGCAGCTCGAAATAGTTAAAGCAAACATGTTGCTTGAGGTTCCTTGAACTGGACTCAGTTTTTGCTACAATAGATCCATCATGAGTGACAGACACCTCTAGATGTTATAATACTACTGCTTCTCACTTAGGGGAAGGGGTGCAAAGGAGGGGCTGGGGAATGAGGAGGAGTTGAAGAATGAGTTGTTTCTGCCCCATTTCTACCCCTGTCATTAATGTTATTTCCATCATTTCCATCTGAGGCATGAGGGAAACCAAAGTTTCCCTGCCGATATTTTATTACTGATGTGAGGACTAAATAATAGATCAGAAAGTGTTATGAAAAGCATAAAGGGCTTTCTAAAGGCAGCGTATCACTTTCAGACTTGGATCCTGGCCTTTAACCTGAAATACCTCCTTCAACTCAAAAGACGTTATTTAGGGATTTTCTCCCCCTAATGATTGTGTTTTTTTGCTTATTTGGTGCCTATGTTTGTCATTTCACAGAGAAGTTCCTTTAAAAGATATATGGTTGACTTTCACTTGAATGTAAAGGATCTATGTGTTAATCTTTGCAAATTTTATATCTCCTAAATATCATATCCCCATATATCATGCCATATTAAAAAAGCTAGAGCTTGCTTGAATAATAATAGCCATTGTAGTCTAATAAAGATATGTACCTTTTGAAAATGACATATAATTGTTTGCATGACTAAGCCCCTGCTCTTATGTCTCACCCACCCAGTGTTTTGGGGCAGAAATAAGTGTAACAGACATTCAGAAATACCTTGCCTATGGTGAACACTCAATGAAAATTATTTTAGTTAAGCGATTTCTCTTGCAAATGACACCGCCTCTCTCTCACCTAAAGGGGGTTGGTTGCATTTCTTAAGTCTAGAAGCAAAAGCATACCATCAGCTTTAAAAGAAACTTTACTTAAGTCTGGATATAATCTCCTGTATTTCACTCTCCCAAGAGAGAAAAGTAAAATTAAGTATAAGGTGCAGAACCTGCAGCTGTGGCTATGTGAAACTGATATTATACAAAATCTAAAATCTGTCTTTTCTGTTAACCCTTTACTCTCATGTCTTCCAAGAACTGGTGGGTTGATATTTATTTTATACAAGTCTATTAAAAAGACATAGCAATGCCCTAGCTGGTTTGTCTCACTGGATAGAGCATTGGACTGGGGACTGGAAGGTCCCGGGTTCAATTCCAGTCAAGGGCACATGCTCGGGTTGCAGGCTCGATCCCCAGTAGGGGGCGTGCAGGAGGCAGCCGATCAATGATACTCTCTCATCATTGATGTTTCTATCTCTCCCTTTCCCTTCCTCTCTGAAACCAATAAAAATATATTAAAAAAAGACATAGCAGTATCAAAAGTACATATATTAAGGGAGAGGTAAAGCAATGTTAGTGGGTGATAGTTTCAATGAAAGGCTGTTAGACTGGAATCTGGGGCCTTACGATACCTCTGCAGATGGCACGGAAAAGTCTGAGCACTCTGCTGGCTTACAAGGAGTTGACATTTTGCTGTTTGTCAACCATGGTTTACCATAATTGCGTGTTAAAGGATGGAGGATCTGTATGGAACAATGGCAAATCAAACGTAAAGGATAGCAGGTAAAACACAAAGCCACAGAAAGAGATACTCATAGCAAAGACACATTTCACAGTAAGAATAATAATAATTAAAAATACATGGAAAGATCTGATGGCAAATCATACACACCAAAAAAATGAATGAAGCTCCACAAAAACCAATCTGAAAGGTAACGAAAGCAGTGCCCAGTCTCTTCAGGGGCCATAGGGCAAAAGCATGTATTTAAAAAAAAAAAAATCCTTCATCTGCCATACTGTGAGAAGGAACATAATGGAGAAAGCTCACAGATTCTAGGGTCCTAAAACATTCAGAAGTATACTCAAGACCCTGATTGAAGGGGAGGAGGAAAACATTTCCCACCCGAGTCATACCTTGGGTGTGCTGGTGGCATGGACCTGAGGGGAGGCCGCCTGGCCAGCCGGACTGGACACAGATGTTGATCGGTTGGGTGAAGCTCCACGCGATGAAGGCCGCGATCTTCGGCCGCGGGGTCGGAAAGCAGCCATACCCTGACTGGCACCATCTGCTAAAATGAACTTCTCCCGAAGTTCCATGTTCGTCCTTCCTTTAGCTGGATCGCGTAACACACAACGAGGCACACAAAACAGAAGAGGAAGGAAAACAAGAGGCGCTCAATCGTTTATGGGAAGAACGACCACCTGGCACCACAGATTACGCTGAAGATTTGAGAACATCGTTTTCCATGCCAACTCCAACTCAGCATAACAAAAAGGTGAATGCATTCCGTTACAATGCATTCCTTTTGGATACAAGTCCGTTTGGGAAAGAAAAGAAAGAGTGTGTTTATTCTAACACTAGACACCAGCCAGAATAACCACTATCAAAGAAAGAGTCAGCATGAAAATGGAAAGCTCATGCTAAAATATTGTTAATCCACCAGCTCCTGATGCCCACATGGGTTCATGACCCTTTCCACACACTGAGAAGACAAGCCAGTCAAGCAGGGACTGTGCCTTTTGCATGTACTGCTGAGGTAAGGAGAATGCCAGTATTTTAACTTTGGGATTAATCAAACAACGGAGTTACACAGAATGACAGATGGCTTGTTAATCATGATGACAACATTGAAATTTCAGGTTTTTCACTGGGATGAGGCAGCTAGTATTTTTATTTTATGCCTTGAACAGCTCTTTTTTACCAACATGCAATAACAAACACCAGACCCAGGGATCCGGGAGGTCATCAGTGATGCCACACTCTTACGAACACAAGTGCGCACGGAGAACACTCCACGAGAACCCAATGCAGCGTGTTAGCATGTGTTTGATCGCTTACATAACACCTACGCTTGCAACACACTGCAAGTGTGTGAAATGTTCAGACTTTACGTTTGGAAGCACCAGCTCAGTTGGATATGACGTAAGCCATACGCAATGGATGAAGCGTGTTATTTTAAAACAAATAATTAAAGCAGGAATGTAAAAGTAGGGAAGAGAAAAGGTAAGAGGGGAGAGGCAAAGAGAGGGGTTGCCAACCTATAGTAGGCTGAGTAGTAGTAATTGAAGAGTTTGATTCCGAACGTAACATTTTACTCCCATGATGATGAACTAGAAAAAAATGACACAGGAGATCAATCACATTAAAGAATACCGTTAGCAGGAAAAGAAACAAAGTACAGTCAGTAGTTGAATATGCAAAGGGATGCTCAGGTCCGGCCTTTAGCACAAATTTAGGAGAAAAGTTGCATCAGGAAAAGCACTCAAAGGTTTGACTCAATAAGAAAAATGTATTTAGAAGACTTTGCCACCGTCATGCTAATTTTCCTAAGCAACCCAATAGAACACTGCATGTTCCAATCTCTTTGTTTCATAAAAGGAACTGCATTACCTTAGGCTGCATTATTTTCAAAATATGAAACAAAAAGGAAAATTGTGTTATTTTACACCTTTGACTTGCAGACAGCAGAGCTCCTAGGCATGGTTGTGTGATCATCCTATGGTGGCCTCAGCCGAGAGGCCTGCTGACCACATAGCAACTCACCCACCACACCTGTGTCTTCAGTGGCAGCACGGTAACCAAGAGCCCACTGGGGGAACCATGACCTCCCACTTGGTAGCCTGACAGTGCTGGCACCAACATTTGCTCTTGTTTGCTTAAAGGATTAAAATGGGTTCAAGAAAAGCACAAAAATCTTTTTGTCTTTTTCAAAGAAAAATGGGCCTACTGCTGAGTCCATGGGAGCTGACTAGAAATTATAATCAAATGACCACTTGTAAGGTGAATCAATTAAGGATTCAAAAATTAACAAAAGGATTTGAAAAATAAGGGAAATTAAAAGCTGATCAAGGGCTCTTAGGCCGGTAGACATGGTGAGAGCTATAGTTTATGTCTATATTTTTAATGTTCTGCCACTTCAAAGTCAGAGTCGGGTTGTCAGTTCTTGTGTTTTATTTTAATCTATAAGTATTGCTTTCCTCACCTCCTCCTAATTGTATAAAAAATTTCACTTTTAAACTTCTACTATCCAGTACCTTCAGTGTTCATCACCTCAATTTCCTTTCCTTCCTACTTTGCTATTTAATGAGAGATTAAATCATCCCCTGGTTGGTGCAATTGCTCATTTTGAAAATTGCAGATGGGATCGTCTCAGAAAGAAAATCTAGTATTTCTTGCCTCCAGTCCCATGTTTATCCAGAGAAGTCAAAAAGCAACAGGAAGAACATGGTTTAATGACTGCCACGAGTTCTCTGGAAACTTTAGGCTGACAGAGCAATGTGAAACACTATTGTAAATAAATGACCAAAATTATACCCGAGCATGTTTTTGTTGCTAGAAATGAATACAAAATCGACATCCTTTTATGGTGCTATTATCTCAACATAGGTATCTCCTTACCCCTGCAAGGATCGTTTTTCACTAAGAACTCATCAAGTGCCATCCATCCCCCTCCGACGCGAACCATCACGGTACTTCGCAGGATTCGGACCAGTCGCAGTTGCTGGGAGTCTCCAAACTGTGAAGATGAAGAAAGAAGACCCTCTAATTGTCACTACTCATTCTACACTAATGGGTAGTGTGTGATCTGCAGTAGCGTAAGCAACCAACTTTTTTTGCTTAGTTCACAGCGATTAGTAAAATCTCAGAAAAAGGGGTTTGTAATGAACTGCGTTAGGCTGCTGCATGCTGATTTAGCCCAAAGGAAATAGTTTGAAAAAAGATAACAAAGGTTATCAAGTAGAATATGGAAGATTTCTTCTAAAAATTATTTTTCTTTCTTATGACAGATACATTAGTAACGTGGTGATTGAAAAATGTTTCTAGAAATTAAACAGCCATGAAAATAAGCATGGGCCCACTTGCCCAGGGTTTATACAAAGCAAGATGATTCTAAAGAAGATGTAGTAAACTCTGATTCTTCTTCATTAAAACCTCCTCTTACACTAAAACTTTGCCATTGAAATCTGTGGGAGAAATCTTCATAAACTCATAAGGCGATAAAGTAGTAAATGAACGTGACCAATAAATATTTCACAGCCAAATAAAATTTCTGCATCACTAATAATCCGGTAAACCCATTTGTTAAAGACTGGATGAACGTGCCATTTTATATTACTGTAACATTAGAACAGTCACTGGCACATTAATGATACAGCTTTCAAATCTAAAAGGCTTTCTCTTCAAACTGTTTATACTGTAACTGCCGAGTGGAATAAGCAGTCATCTTTGTCTTGCCCTTTCCATGGATCTCCAATCACTTGGATATGCTATAAATTCTGCAAGTCCTGAATAAATGTCTAGACTACACGTAGTTTCTGATCACAAGGTTTATTTGTTTTGAAAGCCCATGAGAAATAATTTTATACTTTTAAATCATTTCTAATAGGCTCATATCCAACTTATAAAAAGCACCATATTAAATTTCACGGCTGCCAACCCAGCAGATACCATAGCAAAATGAACAGTCAATTAAACATAAATAGCTTTTTTTTTTAAGGCAGGTAAAATACAATTGTGACTTTAACTATTTGCCTAGGCTCAAGATGGATAAACAGAAAATTTTAAGTAGAAACAATCTGCAACTCTTCAATACGCTGAACCCCTGAGTTTCAGGAAGTGAACCCTAAAACAAAGCCAACCATTCAAGACCCTGAAACTCAGAAGGACCTCAGAGGCCTGTAAAATGCACCGGCAGGAACTCATGCGCTTTACATCAACCCTTTTTATATTGCAATTTCTAAGTCCATTTTTAAGCCTTGAGATTTAACTTTTCTATAATTGAACCTATTCCTATGATGTAATTGAAGTGTATAAAATAAAAAATATATATTTATTTGTTAGAAAAAAATTTGGTGCTGCTGATAAGCAAAGGGAAAGGAGGGGATTGAAAGAAAATTACTCTTAAGTAACCAGATAATTAGACCAGACATTTTTGGTTCAGGATTACATTCAAAACAAAAGTTTTAAGGAACTAACTGAAATACTTTACACAGGTGAAATTTCAATTTTAATAAACAAATGATTTTAAATTTTAATTTGAGAAGACATTATCTAACATTGTCTTCAGAATTTCCCTAATTTTCCCAAGAGCCAAATTGTGAGACAAGAAAAAATAGACTAATGCTGTTCTTTGTGCTTTCAATGAAAGAAAACCTTTTGAGGTATTTAAACCTTTCTGCAAATAAATTATGCTATGCTAATTGCTACTCCAAATAACAAAAGTAAATTTTTATGTATTATAACATGTAGCAGTTTTAAAAACCTCTATTCAAATTAACTACACATTTCTATTTGAAACAATTATGTGATTGAATAAGTGGGGATCATAGATAATTTGAAGTTTAAGATGTAATAATGGGCTTAAAACTGTGAGGCAGAGTAATAACTAATATGATACGGTCAGGTACTATAAATAGCACAGCTCTTTCCAAAAGCACATAGTAAAAAAAAGATTCTTCTTGTTTAAATCAAAACATGATTGCTCTTATCTTTAGTTCTAAAATTCTTATGTGCAGTACCACTACACAGTTTATATACTGACTTAAATGTGAGGTCAAAATGGCATAAAATGTGACTAAGATTTTGTAAGTGACAAGAGATACATTTTCTCAAAAGAAATTACAACATTCAAAACCTCCAGGGTTAAAATTTAGTATCTAGTTTAGAGAAGTACAGGTATCCATCTACTCACAGGATGCAAAGTTCTAAATTGATTTAGGACAAATGGACAATATTTGCTTTGGAGAGGACACATTATTTGTGGCTGAGTGCCACTGAGACCTCTCCATGCCCTGTCTTTGTGTCTCTGCCTGATGCTGATCCTTCTCTAGCTACTGTGTACCACACATCCTCAGTGGTAAACACCAACGGAGCTATGTAGGGATGTGTGTTCCAGTGAGTACTGGCATAAACCCTATGCTAATAGTATCAACAATGGGTACCGAAAATGGCATTTGTGACACTGTAACCAGCCAAGCCACAATTCATTATCTGGTTTGCTTAAAAGTAATCTCCTCATTTGAGACACAAGGCAAAAAGGGATCCTGGATCAAGGACCCTTATAGCATTTACAGAACCACCACGCCAACCAACAATGTAGTAGCTAGGGGGGCAGCATGGGAAAGATTGGCCATGGCAAGCTTTAATGACTATGAATTAAAGTTTAAAAAAAAAATCATTGGGAACTTGCGAATACATTCCACTGAATTATACCTGATTTCCCAGGAAGAACTGATAAAAAAAATGAAAAATGGAAGAAAGATATAATTAGTTCAACAGGAAATTTTCTATATGGCTCTAGAATACACACACTCTCATACTCATGGCTTCTAGATATAGTATCTAGTTTAGAGATGTGCAGGTATCCAACTTCAAACCCAATAATCAGAAAATTCCCTATGTAAATTTTCTGAAAATCTCTGGGTTTAAAATTTAAACTAAAAATTCAAATACTTAGATGAATATTTTTTAATGTGGAAATATAAATATATAAATAAACATGAATAATGTTTCATTAGTATGTAATATACTGTATTAGAGATACCTGGCACATTTTCTATCTAGCTACTACATATCAGAGATGTTCCAAAAATGAGAAAGAGTGATGAAGTCACATTGGTCTTCAAGTAATTGTTTTGAGGACGGTGAACAAGTTATCAAGATACTGAATAAAAGGGAGTATTACCATACAAGTGGAAAACATTGCCTCTTTTTCATTTTATAAAATTAGACAACATTTTTAATTTTGTGGTTCTGGCTTGGAATAGCTTTATTATTGGAAAGATGAAAACTTACCTGTAATCATATAAAATACGTTATCTACATATATAAAAGCCTAAGTGACCATTCTACCAGTCGCTATGACGCGCACTGACCACCAGAGGGCAGACGTTCAATGCAGGAGCTGCCTCCTGGTGGTCAGTGTGCTCCCACAGCAGGAGCACCACTCAGCTGACCAATGGGCGCCAGATGCCGGGCTCATGGCTGGCAAGCGTAGTTGCGGCCGTGTGAGCCTTTCCCGTGGACACTCCCCCTGTGTGCTCCTCCCCGATCCAGACTAGGACTGGGATCGGGAATGACTGGGCGTGAGCCCATAGCTGCTTCTTGGTCATGGTCAGCATTGCCCTAGGATGGGTGCACAGAGACCGCAGTGGAGCAGCAGAGAGCCTACTGAGCGGAGGTGGTGGCAGGCGCAGTGGGGCTGGGATGAGCAGGAGCGATGTGGCGCTGGGCCCAGGCTCGGGCTCCTCCTGCCACTTAGCACACTACTACATCCCTCGGGGGATGTTGGACTGCTGGTTTCTGCCCAATCCCCAAAGGTCACACCGAGGGACCCCACCAGTGCATGAATCCATGAACCGGGCCTTTAGTAAAGTCATATGAAGCAATATAAATATAAGTAATGTGTTTTTCTGCAAATATTTTTCTCCTTAAAGGGAATGTACATGTTATACATGTTAAAGATATGTCTTTATATAAAAAATGTAGGCTATTTTTATGTAACTTAAAATGATGAGAGTTAGAAAGTCATACACCATTCAATTTTTATATGAGATAAAAATAAATAATTAGCACTCCTGGAAAACAATGCAGATCAAATTACAAACAAATTTCGAGTTTTATCCTTTAAAAGAACTACAAAGTGACTTTGAAAACTTACCCTGTATTTGTTGTCTCCAATCTGTTCAACTTGAAATCGTTTTGCACATTTACACTTAGCTACTTCCCTCGTCACCTGCCAAAAACAATAATGAGATATCCGCTTTAATGTTAATATTACATAATGAATTCTTAAAACCTGACCAACTACTAAACATGGAAATAAATAAAAGGGTTGCATGAATTGTGCATAAGATCTGGCAGAACACACTGTGCAGTCATGTTGCTGCAAGCGATGGAAAGATAGTGAGGGAGGAGAACCAAAATGGCGGTGGAATAGTAAGACGTGTCCCGAGCCTTGTCCCGGAGCAGATAGAAAGAACAGCTGAAGGTCGCACGAGGAGTGTCTGTTGGAGAGTTAAGGGACAGCTATACTCCAGGAGAAGGTGGGGGACTGCTGGATGGGGGTCCCCTGATCGGGCAGCCCTCACTGCTGCTGGGTTCCCTCCCGGAGCCACCGGCTCGGATGTGGAGACTGCGCCATCTTGAAGGGGAAAGTGGATGTTATTGGAAACCTGAAAATCTACAACTGCGGCACCCACCAAACAGCTGTGAACCCCAGGACACCGGTCCCCAATTGGCCCAAACACGCGGATTCAGAGGAGCTCAACACTCCACCACGGAAAGGTCAGATTTTGCCTGGGATAAGGTGAGTCCCGGCGGGACAGAGAAACGCGGGCACTGCGGAAGCTGGAGGACCGGGGGAAGTCTGAGCCTAGAAAAACCAGTGGCTGTTGGGGCTGGCGTGATCCATGAATGTGGAAGGGGGTCCTCAGAGCTGCTAACAGAGGGGTTCTCTAAAAAGCAACCCATTTTGATCTGATGCAGAAAGACAGCCTAAAAACTCTGGGAGTGTGCCAGCTGTTTGGACACAGGGGGAAAATGGGATTGCGGAGGCTTAGGAGCAAACCCGGAGTTCGCACACTCACACTTTCTCCTCTTTGAATCCTTGTTTCTGATTACTGAGCCCAATACATAGGATCACCCAGTTGGGGACACCCTAGGAGACTGCAGGGGAAAGTTGTGTTTCTGGAACCTGGGGATCAGAGCGGGGAGTGACCATCAGAGAAACAGCTCTGGGGCAGCGCACTCCCACAAACCGGTATTGAGTGCCATAGGGAAAGCAGGATCTAAAGCAGAGGCTAGAAAGGACCCATAGAACCAGAAGTCAACCCAGAAACACTCCCACCCAGGGGCTGAATCACAAATTGATTCCTATGTAATCACAAATTAAGGAATACAAGAAAGTAAGACACACCGCCTGCTTAAAAATCAGGACTCGCTTACAACACTGAGGAGCAGTGGAATGCAGGGAACTGCAATACTGTCCTGACTGGGAAACAGGCGTGCCAAACAGAACAATAGAGGAAGTGAATGACCTTCACTACTGCACATTTTATTTTTATTTTTTTTATTATTTTTTTCTTTTTCATCTTTTACTTAAGAAACTAATTTTTTAATTTTTTCCTCACTTGATTTTACCTTTTTAATTAGCTTTTTAATTTTACCTTTTTTATTTTCAATCAGTATTATTAATACTCCTATTTTACCTTTTTTTAAAAAAAAAATTGCATTTTATTTTCTCTTTATTTGACTTTGAGATTAGTGTTCTACATTCTATTTTCATCTTTCCTTTAGCATCATTTTACTCTATCTCAACCCTCTCTTTATGCCATCACTCTCTTCCTAACTTTTTCCCTTTTGTTGTCCTGTTTCTCTTACCCTTTTCCTGCCTTAGATTTTCCCTATTCTTTCTATTTACCCCCTGTTAAAATTTCACCCTACTTACATATCTAATTTCCAATCCCCTGCTCCGAGTTCATACACACCGCTCTCTTCCCTGTCTTCACTATCCAAAAATTATTTTTCTCTCTGTCCTTTTGTTGTTGTTTGCTTGAATGTTGATTATATCTTTTTTTATGCTTGTTTGTGAGATTCTTTTGCTTATTCTTTTTTGTTTTGTTTTTTTGTTTGCTTTCTTTTTGTTTGTTTTTTGCATCTGTTTTTCCTCGCCTCGCTTGATATTAATTGTTGTTTGTAGTTTGTATTCATCTCCAGGTACTAGTTGCTGGCATTTACTGGAATTAGTGGCTGTTCTATTGGAGTTTTCCCCCCATATATACAGTTTGTTCCCCTTTTCTTCTTATTCTCTCTCTCTTTTTTTTCTTTTTCCCAATTTCATTTTGGCACTCCTTTCTTTTTTTTCCCCCCCTCTCTTCTTCTTTCTCTCTTATCCCCTAATTTGCATTTCTCTGGTGATCACCTTTATTTGGGGTTATTAATATTGTGAATACATTTCTGTTCAATGCCTTGTGTGTGGTACTTGGTGGTGTTATATTTTGTGCCTTTAAATCAACGCAGGAGAGAGAGAACTACATAACCAGACACTCAGAGAAGAGAGACCATGGGGAGACAAAGACACAGCCCGCATATGAAAGAAAAGCAGGCATCACCAGAAAAGGAAGTAAACGAAATGGAGGCAAGCAACCTGCCAGAGAAAGAATTCAGAGAAATGGTCATAAGGTGGCTGAAAAGAATGGAAGACAAATTTGACAATATGAGTAAGAACCAAGAGGAAATGAAGAAGAACCAAGAAGAAATGAAAAATGACATCGCTGCTGTAAAGAACTCAATAGAAAGCATCAAGAGTAGACTAGAAGAAGCAGAGGACCACATCAGTGAGCTAGAAGACAAGGTAGAAAAAAAAAATTAAAAAGGCGGAGGAGAGCCTAAGGGAACTTTGGGACAACACGAAACAAAACAACATCTGCATAATAGGGGTTCCAGAAGGAGAGAAAACGGAGCAAAGAATAGAAAACATGTTTGAAGAAATAATGACAGAAAACTTCCCTGATATAGGGAAGAAAATACCCACACAAATCCAAGAAGCTCACAGAGTCCCAAGCAAAATGAACCCCAAAAGACCGATGCCAAGGCACATTATAATTAAACTGGCAAACACCAATGACAAAGTAAGAATCTTAAAAGCGGCCAGAGAGAGACAGAAAGTTACCTACAAAGGAACCCCCACCAGACTAGCAACTGATTTCTCAACAGAAACTCATCAGGTCAGAAGGGAATGGAATGAAATATACAAAGTCATGCAAAGGAAGGGTCTGAATCCAAGAATACTGTACCCAGCAAGGCTATCAATCAAAATTGAAGGTGAAATCAGGAGCTTCACAGACAAAAAAGGACTAAGGGAATTTATTACCACCAAACCAGCAATGCAAGAAATGCTAAAAGGTCTGCTGTAAAAAAAAAAAAAAAAGAAAGAAATAGGAAGCGGAGAAGAAACAGAGGGGTAAAGAATAAAAATGGCAACAAGTAAGTACCTATCAATCAAAAGACATAGGGTAATGGATTGGATTAGAAAACATGACCCATATATCTGCTGTCTACAAGAAGCCCACCTCAGAAAAAAAGATGCACAAAGACTGAGGGTGAAGGGATGGAAAAAGGTTTTTCAGGTGAATGAAAATGAAAAAAAAGCTGGGGTAGCAATACTTATATCTGACAAATTAGATCTCAGAGTGAAGGACATAACAAGAGATAAGGAAGGCCACTTCATAATACTAAAGGGAGCAATCCAACAAGAAGAAATAACTCTGGTAAACATATATGCACCCAATACAGGAGCACCCAAATACATAAAAAATCTCCTGGAGGATATCAAAGGAGAGATTGACAGCAATACAATCATAGTAGGAGACTTTAATACCCCATTATCACCATTGGACAAATCCTCTAAACAAAAAAGCAGCAAAGAAACATCAATCCTAAATGACTCACTAGACCAGATGGAATTAATTGACATCATCAGAACATTTCACCCCAAAGCCACAGAATATACATTCTTCTCAAGTGCATATGGGTCATTTTCAAAGACAGACCATATGTTGGGTCATAGGCAAAGTCTCTTCAAATTCAAGAAGATAGAAATCATATCAAGCATCTTCTCAGACCACAGTGGCATAAAACTGGAAATCAACTACAATAAAAACAATCCAAAAAAATCAAACATAAGGAGACTAAACAGCATGCTATTAAACAATGACTGGGTCACCAGAGAGATCAAGGAAGAAATAAAAAATATCCTGGCAACAAATGACAATGAAAACACAACAATCCAAAATCTATGGGACACAGCGAAAGCAGTCTTGAGAGGGAAGTTCATAGCTCTATAAGCCTACTGAATAAAACAAGAAACAATGGAAATAAATTACCTAACCCTACAACTCAAAGAGTTAGAAAGAGAGCAACAAGAAAAGCCCAGTGTAAGCAGAAGGAAGGAAATAATAAAGATCAGAGTTGAGATAAATGACATTGAAACAAACAAACAAAAAAAAAACATACAAAAGATCAACAAAACCAAGAGCTGGTTCTTTGAAAAGATAAACAAGATTGATGAACCTCTAGCCAGGCTCATGAAGAAGCAAAGAGAGAGGACCCAAATAAACAAAATCAGAAATGAAGGAGTTGAAATAACAACAGACCCCACCAAAATACAAAGGATTGTTAAAAAAAAACTATGAACAACTCTATTCCAACAAACTGGACAACCTGGAGGAAATGGACATATGCCTAGAACAATATAACCTTCCAAAACTCAATCAGGAAGAATCCAAACATCAGAATAGGCCAATAACTAAGGAAGAAATTGAAGCAGTCATCAAAAAGCTTCCAGCAAACAAAAGCCCGGGGCCAGATGGCTTCACAGGGGAGTTTTACCAAACATTCAAGGAAGAACTAAAACCTATCCTCCTCAGACTATTCCAAAAAATTCAAGAGGAAGGAACACTTCCAAGCTCCTTCTATGAAGCCAGCATCACCCTAATACCAAAACCAGATAAAGACAACACAATGAAAGAGAATTACAGGCCAATATCCCTCATGAACATAGATGGCAAAATCCTCAACAAAATTCTAGCAAATTGGATCCAGCACTACATCAGAAAGACCATACACCATAACCAAGTAGGATTTATCCCAGGAATGCAAGGATGGTATAACATTCGCAAATCAATAAACGTGATACATCACATAAACAAATTGAGAGATAAAAATCACAGTCATATCAATTGATGCAGAAAAAGCATTTGACAAAATCCAACACCCTTTCTTGATAAAAACTCTCAACAAGGTGGGAATAGAAGGATCATACCTCACCATAATAAAAGCTATATATGGTAAACCCACAGCTAACATCATACTCAATGGGCAAAAACTAAAACCATTTCCCCTAAGAACAGGAACAAGACAGGGATGCCCACTCTCACCACTCCTGTTAGACATAGTACTGGAAGTATTAGCCATTGCAATTAGACAAGAAGAAGAAATAAAAGGCATCCAAATTGGAAAAGAAGAAGTAAAGCTGTCCTTATTTGCAGATGACATGATATTGTACATAAAAAACCCGAAAGACTCCATCAAAAAACTAACAGACTTAATAAATGAATTCGGCAATGTAGCAGGATACAAAATTAACGCCAAGAAATCTATGGCATTTCTAAACACCAATAGTGCACTTACAAAAAGAGAGACTAAAAAAGCAATCTCATTTACCATCGTACCAAAAAAATTAAGATACCTAGGAATAAACTTAACTAAGGAGGTAAAAGACCTATACATGGAAAACTACACAACACTGAAAAAAAGAGATAGAGGAAGATGTAAACAGATGGAAGAACATACCATGTTCATGGATTGGTAGAATCAACATGTACATACTACCCAAAGCAATCTATACATTCAATGCAATTCCCATTAAAATACCAACGACATATTTCACAGACCTAGAACGAACCTTCAAAAAATTCATCTGGAATAAAAAGAGACCCCGAATAGCTGCAGCAATCCTGAGAAAGAAGAACAAAGTAGGGGGGATCTCAATACCAGATATCACTCTGTATTACAAAGCCACGGTTCTTAAAACAGCCTGGTACTTAGCACAAGAACAGACATATAGATCAATGGAATAGAATAGAGAACCCAGAAATCGACCCAAACCACTATGCCTAATTAATATTTGACAAAGGAGGCATGAACATGCAATGGAGTCAAGACAGTCTATTCAACAAATGGTGTTGGGAAAATTGGACAGATACATGCAAAAAAATGAAACTAGACCACCAACTTACACCATATACAAAAATAAACTCAAAATGGATAAAGGACTTAAACATAAGACGGGAAACCATAAAAATACTAGAGGAATCCACAGGCAGAAAAATCTCAGACATATGCCGAAGGAACCTCTTCACTAATACTGCCCCTAGGGCAGTGGAAACAAAAGAGAAAATAAACAAATGGGAACATCAAAATAAAAAGCTTTTGCACAGCAAAGGAAACCATAAATAAAACAACAAGAAAGCCCACTGCATGGGAGAACGTATTTGCCAATGATATCAACGATAAGGGTTTAATCTCCAACATTTACAGGGAACTCATACAACTTAACAAAAAGAAGATGAACAACCTAATCAAAAAATGGGCAACTGATCTAAATAGACACTTTTCGAAAGAAGACAGAAGGAAGGCCAAGAGACATATGAAAACCTGCTCAAAGTCACTAATCATCAGAGAGATGCAAATCAAAACAATGCGGTACCATCTCACACCTGTCAGAATGGCTATCATCAACAAATCAACAACGACAAGTGTTGGTGAGGATGCGGAGAAAACGGAACTCTTTTGCACTGCTGGTGGGAATGCAGACTGGTGCAGCCACTGTGGAGAACAGTATGGAGTTTCCTCAAAAAAAAATGGAACTCCCATTTGACCCAGTGATCCCACTTCTAGGAATATATCCCAAGAAACTAGAAACATGAATCAGAAAGGATATATGCACCCCTATGTTCATAGCAGCACAATTCACCATAGTTAAGATTTGGAAACAGCCTAAATGCCTATCAGCAGATGAGTGGATTAAAAAACTGTGGTTATCTACACAATGGAATACTACGCTGCGGTAAAAAAGGAGTTCCTACCATTTGCAACAACATGGATGGAGATGGAGAGTATTATGCTAAGTGAAATAAGCCAGGCAGAGGAAGATAAATATCACATGATCTCACTCATTTGTGGAATATAATGAACGGCATAGACTGATGAACAAGAACAGAACCAGAGACTGAGAAACATAGATCAGAACCTCAAACCTCAGGGAAGGAGGGGGTTGGTGGGAGTAAGGGGGAGAGATCAACCAAGGGACTTGTGTGCATGCATATGAGCCTAATCAATGGACACAGACAACAGGTGGGTGCAGCATGAGTGGGGGGTGGAGGGTAATGGGGGACTAAGGACACATATGTATAAAAATAATAAAATAAAAAAAGAAAGATAGTGAGTACCTCATCTTCGATTTTGTCAGCATCGGTGACAGGTTTATATGCATCCTTATTTGGGTGAAGGGCAGCTACAAATTCATAGTAGTCAATGTAGCCATCACCATCTCTGTCGAAAATGTCTGCAACTGCGCTCATCTCCAGGCGGCTGGTAGGGAACTCTACATATTTTCAAAACAACAGCAAGTAGTGTTACTTACTTGACAAGATTGTAAGATACTTACAATGTACACTGTAATCATTTGATATTTGTATATATCAGGGAAAGAATTCCTCTACCTAGTTAATTAACATATCTATCACAACACGTATGTATTTATCTTTTATGTGTGTGTGAGAGAGCATTTAAGGACCACTCTCAATTATACAATACAGTGTTATCAACTATAGTCACCATGTCACACATGTGGTCCTCAGGCCTTATTCATCTTAGAGCTGAAAGTTTACATCCTTTTACCAACCTCTTCCCATTCCCCCAGAACCTGGCAACCACTCTTCTCTGTTTCTATGAGTTTGACTCCTTATTTAGATTCCACATACAAGTGATAGTTAAGTTACTCTCAGTATAAGCCATATGATATTCCCAACTAAACTTTATAAGACCTGCTACTTACTATAACATTTTATAAAAAGACTTGTCTTTAAAAAAAAATAGTAGGTAGTGTAACTTAATTCTGCCTTAAGACATTCTCAGTTGTACATTTTAATTTTAATGTGGCTGATTAAATTATCAGGGTCATAAAATATATTAAAATCCTTTTTAAAAAATTGATTTATATAATAACAAATGAAATCACTATCTATATATACATATATATGATCTAAATTTATCTTTAATTACTACTAGGGTGAATCATTTGAAATTGCTATTTTTCTAGGTTGATAACTGTTTAATATTAGCAAATTTCAAATGTTTCAACTACCACTTTCCTTAAGGAATCATTTCTATAAAATTTACTTTAAGAATGACTTCCAGTAATATGTGCCAGAGCTATCACATACACATGACCGAACCATCAAACAAGAGGATGATGTGTACCTTCCGAAGTTTATATGAAAGCGTTCTTATTTCCTACTAGTGTTAATGTTAGATCAGAATGTCAATCAGAAAGAAAAGGAAGAGAGACTGGCTTGCTGATTTCCATTATGCCAGGCAACACAAACAATCTAAGATCAAATTTTATTAACTTTATTATACTAATGAGGACACAGCTTCAGTGGTGTGAGGAAACACAATTAGTTAAGGGGTCTGACTCCAAAGACATAAATTTTACCAAAGACACTTTTTTTTTTAAGAGTGGTGACTTCATAGCCAAGTTTAAAGGCAAAGTGTTATTGGTAACACGAGTTTACTGGCTCCACAATTTTAAACTGTGCTTGTTTTCTTTAAAAATTACACCCATTTCAGTCACTTCTCTTGGGACTTACTTGAGGAAAGAATGCCATCAATAAATTCTTGTCGGGTTATTTTCCCATCCTGGTCTTTATCAATTCTCCTGAAGAAGTCCATCACCCGAGATTTCTTGTGGTTCATCCATCGCATGTATTTTTTGCGCCAGATATCAAAATCAAAGTTAGCAAATTCCCTCAGCTGAAAAGGACAGAAGATATTTGGGGGGAGTTAATGCTGTGCTCAAGCTATAGCTTCTATGAAGAAAGTTATTTTTAATGAGCCTCTAGATATTACAGGTATCTTTCCCACTTCAAAGAAAGGTATAACCTTACAAAGGAGACACACAAAAAAAACTTTTCCTGTAAAGTTCATTTCATTACTGTCACTGTGGTCATTCTGGCTTTTCTTTACAAATACAGGGGAAAATAAAACTCCCCAAAAAAGTCACACTGAAAATTTCTGACAGTGCCACTGGGCGGCAGGCCCAGCTCAGCAGCACCATTCACTCTCTGCAATTGGCACTCCCCTAGACTGCTAACAATGTCCCAGTTTCACAACCTGAAACTCTAACTCTCAGATCAAAGAATGAATATAAGGAAAATATCTGAATTATAAATGGTTATATTTGCTAGTTAACACCACCAAGCAAACATGTCAAGCCAGATCTTGTGTGGGTTTTTTTTTTAAATCCTCGCCTCTGATGAGTTGCCTCCCGTAGCAATCGAACCTGCAACCTTTTGGTGCAGGGAGCGATGCTCCAACCAACTGAGCCACCCAGCCAGAACTAGATCTTTTCTTGAGTCAGTTTCTGATTATGTTAAGACATATTAGTTTTTCACTTTATTGCTCCCCTAAATCCCAATTCCACATATCACATTTCCCCCACAACAAACATGTACATACTTGTGGTATTAATTTTAGAAGTAAAATACACACTCAAATAGCAAGAGTTTGTTTAAGTATTATCAGGAAAGTTGAAAAATCAAGACGTTGGCAATGTGTCCCAGTAAATAAAAGGAAATGACAACATAGTGCGGAATATACATGCGAGTGTTCTAACCTCCTCTAGTCTGTCCAAGGCGTCATTAAGCTTCCTCCTCCTTTCCAATGCGAGGAGCCAGACTTGCTGCCATTTGCTCACCAGTAAGTTGACCCTGGGATTCTTGGTTTCAATTTGTGTCTGTGACCCAGAGGGATATAAACTGGAGGCTGGGAAGCGTTTTCCTGTTAAAATAAAACTTGAGTTAGGACAGCAGTTTCCAGGCTTCTGAAATATGATAAGGTTTGGCCTTTATTTGTTTCTAGCTAAGGCTGAATCAACTTCATTATTGGGTAGCACAGCTAGAAATACCCTATTTAGATGATGCCTAATATAAATGGCAGGTGCATTTAAGTACTAGAAAGCTCTCTCAATAAATGTATGCTTAAGACATTTTTGAGCTTCAAACTCATGCCATTTCAATGAGAATGAAGCACGTTGTGACCCTTCTCTTTGTTAAGGCATCTCTTTGTTAAGGCATGATAACAGAAATCTCCCAGGGTAGTGAGAGTAGTCAGAATCAGTTACATAAACCTAGTTGCCCTTCGCAGAGAATAAGGCTGAAAGCAGGACAGGGGAGGGCAAATGAGGGCAAGAGATACCGGGCATCCATTAGAGTCAGAACGAGATACTGAACAATTCCAGTCCAATGTGGAAGTAGGACACTAGCTTTCACCCAAAGTCCGTTTCCCATTGACACTGTGTTTTCCCAGGCATAGTCTCACACACAACTTGCCGCCTCACTAAAGTTGTCTCCCTTTCTGGCTATTTTTCACAAATGTCTACAACTTCACAGAACAATTGTCTCAACACATTTTCCTCACTAACTAAATAGTTAACTGTGGCTTAGAAAAATTACTGTGGCTCAAGGTCATATAGGAAGCTGCTGTCCATCTGGGATTTGCCCAGAATTCCTAACTCCCATAGGGCTTTACACATGTCAGAATATCAATAGCTAATATTTATGGAGCATTTAACTATATGCCAGAAAGTATGCTAAGCACTTCAGAAACATGAGCTCATTTAATCATCACCACAGTCCAATGAGGTTATAATTATCCCCTTTTACAGATGAGAACACTGAGGCTAAGAGAGAGAGAATTCAGTAACTTGTCGAAGGTTACATTTCCCAGTTGGTGACTGATGAGGACAGCTAAGGAGTCTGTCTCCAGAGTTCTTAACCACTTTGTTGCTTTGCCTTCTTGTGCAATACAGTAACTACAATAGATCTGAAACCATGTTTTTTTTTTATCATAGCACCATTCAGAAATATACACATGGATGATATAAATTATGCTTTTTAAAAATCTTCTCCAAGCTAGCTATTATTTTTTTAATGTCACTTCATTGGGTCAAGGTAGCCTAAAGTCATACGAACATGGGCAAAATCTATCAGATTGCTGGTCACTACTGAACAGTTAGGTCAAGAACTTTATCCAGGTCATGGCCATTTCTGTTGCATTCAACTCTAAGGTTATTTCTATAACAGAAGCAAAACGAGACAATTCAAAGGGGCTACTGATTTCAGTTCTTCTTGCAAACTTTCCAGTTTCTTCTAGCTAACTGAAAAGATAGACTTCAAGCCAATGAACTTGTACACTGTGACCTGGATGTGTCTTTTTCTTTATTTTTAAATAAGTGGCTATGAAATTTGAGCCCATGTATTCTTTCAAGAAAACCTTTTACAATAGAGAGTTCATGTAAAATCACCAATTGCTCCAAAACTTCAAACAATAAACCAAAATAAAAGAAAACCAACTTCTTTGCTTAACCATCTTCATTTTAAAGAACTTGGCCATGGCTTACTTCCTGCTCGTCCCTTATCCAAGACGGGAATATGGGACTGCAACGAGGAAGGATCAGCTGCTCTCCTCTTGTAGGTCTTGGTAACTTTATCCACATCAGGCTGTTTTCTGGTCATTTCCTCCATGAAGGTCTGAAATGCAAGAATTTATATCAATTAAATACAGAGAAAGCCACCTTTAGAAATCAACTAAAAACAACAGGATAAAAGGACCACACTATTATTTCTGAAAAACAAATAGATCATCATGTTTTATCTTTTTGCGGGGGAAGGGGAACTAAACCATCATGACAAAGCATTTACTCATTTCTAAAGACTATAAAATGTTATAGCTGCTAAGTAATTCCAGTATTACAAAAGCAGTGGGTTGTCATTTGAAAACCACACATGGGAGTGGCTGTGTGAATAGTGTAACCTGTGTGTGCACCTTATCGCGACCCACAGGTTGAGAACCACTAGCAGGGTTGCCTAAGACCATCGGAAAACACAGATATTTACATTATGATTCATAACAGTAGCAAAATTACAGTTACGAAGTAGCAACGAAAATAATTTTATGGTTGGGGGTCACCACAACATGAGGAACTGTATTAAAGGGTCGCGGCATTAGAAAGGTTGAGAACCAGTGAGCCAACACAATGTTTCTCTTTGTAAATGTAAATTAGACTAACAAACAAACAGATCAAGGTTAGTGTTCTGCCCATCATTTCAGAGTTTAAAACTGGCATGATATACAAGAGAAATGATTTTTTTAAATATATTTTTTTATTGATTTCAGATAGGAAGGGAGAGACAGAAACATCAACGATGATAGGGAATCATTGATTGGCTGCCTCCTGCACGCCCCCTACTGGGGATTGAGCCCACAACCCAAGCATATGCCCTTGACCAGAATCCAACCTGGGACCTTCAGTCCGCAGGCCGACACTCTATTCACTGAGCAAAACCAGCTAGGGCGAGAAATGATTTTTTTGAGTAAAACGATATAGCTGCATATTTGGAGTTCTGATGGTGGACATCTCGGGAGATGTTCAGCAGCAGACAGTAGAAAATGCAAACATGGAGCAATGAAACCAGCAAGTGAGCATTTGAGGGTGAGGTCAAAGAAAGAGAGAGAGAGAGAGAGAGAGAGAGAGAGAGAGAGAGAGAGAGAAATGGAGTATAGAGCTACCACTTAGAATGCGAGAGGCAGGGGGGCAGGGGTGGAGCCAATCTGAGACAGTGCCCATGAGTGTAACTTCACAGAAGCCAAAAAGGAAAGAGTTTTGGGAAGATAACAGATAAAAAGAGGAGAGACCGTCAAATTCACTATCTGTGAAAAGTTTTCAGGCAGTGGTAGAATTAGAAACCCAGTTGGAAAGAGTTGAAGAGTGTGTCTGAGGAATGGAAGTGAAGATACAAAGCAATCTTTTGAGCACTACAGCCGTGAAAGAAAGAAAATACCCGAGAAGACGTGGGTAGGATGGCATTTACTTTACCTGATGTTCTGCAATGAGGGCCTTCACCTCTTCAATTTCCCGGGGGATGGCTTCTTTGTCCTTATCACTAAGCGTGGTTTCAGCCCACTGTAGCCAAGTCAGCAAAGCTTCCAGCAACTCCTGTTTGGCAATGAGCCCAGCCAGGGCACTTGCTAGTCTCTGCTGATGTTGCTTTGCCCAGGCCAGCACCTGGTGGAAAAATAGAAATTTCTCTGAATTTCTTCCATATTAGTGAATGATTTAATAATTTCAATGTGAACTAGGATCATCCTGGGCTGGAAGTCTTTCTAGATCCCATCTGTGGTACCAAGACCCAGCTCAGGGATGTCTGTCACCTTCAGAAGTTTAGAGATGTATGTCAATCGCCCAGACTTCTTTGCTTTCTAACTCACATTCAAATATGCATTCTCTGAAGGACCACGTATGCTTACTCCATGTAGAAATAAGAATAGCTAAGATCTTAAATATAGAATTAATGTGCTTCATGTATGCAATTCATTCCATACGCATATACTGCTATGAAATACTATCCAACCCCTGGGTTAGTCAACAGACACAATGTGGACACGAGACAGGAAGTAAGTTACACAGTGAAGCAAGTATTTGCCTTTTTGTGTTCCAGGGATATGGCTGCAAAATGCCTTTCACTGTCTAAAGAAAAGTGGATTGCAGGGACGGGTGATGCTCGAGGAAAGGTATGTTACAGACATTTCTCTCTGCAGAGGCCTCATGTTCCCATGGCCGTGAGTGCATCTTAAAAGCCGAAGTTTTCACACCTCCTGCCTGGCTGTCAGAGCTACCACTGCTCTGAAGATGGGTGGAGCCACACTGACCTCCTCAAACCTGGCCCGGATGATGGTTATCCAGTGCTTGATGGTGGTGATGGAGTCGGGGTGGCAGATGGCCAGGACAGCATCCCCCATACTGGTCGCTTTATTGAGGGCAGCTCGTTTTTCCTCCAGTTTCTTCATGAATTCCTGCAGCAGAAGCGAAGGCTTCAATTAGCTGTTGGCATGGCTGAAAGCAAAACTCCAGTGACTGGCAGAGTTCAACAAATAAACAAGAACTTCAACTGGTGTATTCACAGCTGAATATGATCCACTAATTGGAGCATTAAGGGAGAAGAAGGCACAAACATAGGAAATGAAGTACTTTCTACTACATATTTTAAAATACAGTTACAGGATAGTATTTCATGCTTTACATTATACATTTTTAATACGTTACACAAGATATACTCTCTCCTGATTTGGGATATATTATAATTACTAGAGGCCCGGTGCACAAAATCTGTGCACTGTGGGGGTGTCCCTCAGCCCAGCCTGCACCCTCTCCAATCTGGGACCCCTTGGGGGATGTCTGACTGCCAGTTTAGGCCCCATCCCAGCCTAAACCGGCAGTTGGACAGCCCGCTCACAATCCGGGACTGCTGGCTCCTTACCACTCACCTGCCTGGCTGCCTGATTACCCCTAACTACTCTGCCTGCCAGCCTGATAGCCCCCTAACCGCTCCCATGCCAGCCTGATTGACATCTAACCACTCCCCTGCCAGCATGATTGACATCTAACTGCTCCCCTGCCAACCCAATCACCCCCAACTGCCCTCCCCTGCAGGCCTGGTCCCCCCCAACTGCCCTCCCCTGCCGGCCATCTTGTGACAATGTGTGGGTGGCCATCTTGTGATGATGTGGGGGCAGCCATCTTGTGGCAGCCATCTTGTGATGACATGGGGTGGCCATCTTGTGATGACGTGGGGGTGGCCATCTTGTGGCGTGAGGGTGTGAGGATCAATTTACATATTACCTCTTTATTATATAGGATAGTATTAATGGAGAGTTGGATTGGGAGAGACAGAAATAGAAATAATACTAATTGGAAAAAAAACAACACACCTAACAAATAAGACAAGGAGGATATTTAAAATGGCATTAACTACGTCAGGAAAGATAGGAATATGTACCCAAAAAGGTGCCAAGGAAGCAAGAAGGCAGGGCAAGGAGCTAGGAAAGTTGAGGGTGTGGAAGAGACGGCACAAACATCTAGCCAGGCAGGTGTGAGAGGGAGGCTGGAGCGAGAGGGCCAGATAGCAGGCCAGCAGTGTACAAGCTGTCCCTCCCTTCCATGCTGGTAAGAACCACTCTCTGCCCCAGCAGCATAGATGAGCCGCCAAAGTCCAAGGAAAGGGTTTCCCATCAACTATTTTACAAATGCCTCACATACGTAACTACTTTCTGTCATCAGAACTCTGTCCATAGATACATGAATCAGAGAACTCTGCAAGTGTGCTTAAAAAAAGTGAGGACCTCTACCCTAAAACAGGGGACAAGCTTCCAAAACCACACACTGAATTTCAAGCATCCGCAGATGCCCCAATCTATCTGGACCCCCATGCTAAGGATTCCTTGATCACATTGTCAAGAAGTGCCAGAGGCTGCAGACACAGTGGATACCCATGCCATGTGACGGGGGGGGGGGGGGGGGGGGGCGGGGGGGAGTGATCATCTGAAAACATAGGTGTTTACTATAAAGTCTGGTGACCTTTCGTTTTGAAACTCTGGGAAGCAGCTCTATCATATCCCTCCTACTTGAGCATTTTGCTGTGCTAACATAATTTGTTTCTATCCATATCTTCTAGATGTTAAGGTCCACAAGATCAAAGATTCAATTTTGTGTTTCTGTGATTGAATAAGAGCTTTCCAACCTTTTATTTACACATTTTTACTTCTGTGGATTCAAGGTTCAATTAACAATATACTCCAGTAACATGACCTACTTTTTTAAGTATCATGATCTACCGCTAAATATATTCTTATTTCCCCCAATATATATCCTCTTAAATGAAAGGAAGAAAAACTTGACTAGGAAGGGAAATTCAGAGGTTAGCAACAGCTGTACTTTGCAGAGGACAGTTGATGTGACCATGTACTTTTACTCGCTCCTGCACCTACAAGAGCCTGGTCCTGCCCAAATGCTGGGGACTGGGCTGTCAACTCCCTGTTGTATTCTGTGCTCTTCCAATCTCGCCCGAGTGCCACTTGAGTAGTGTGTGCTCATGTGGGAATACTCACCATTGTTAGGAATTGATTTATACTAACATGTCTCTAGTGCTGGGGCTGAGAAATTAAATATTCTGTTTCTCTTTTATCAGTGAATGTGTGAAGGGAAGCAGAGGAAATGAAAAAGAATGAATAATGTCCCTGCAACTAGATTATGTTCATTACTAAGAGGCCCTTTATAAAACTGCATGTTATTTAAATAGCTTATGCTATTTAAAAATATTTAAAGATAATTACAGTAAGTTCTCACTTAACATGGTTGATAGGTTCTGGGACTTGAAGCAAAATGACACAACAAAACCAATTTTATCATAGGTGAATTGATATAAACAAGAGTTAAAGTCCTATCGCCTCTCTTCAATATTATAACGAAATGATGTTATTGGAGGACCTACAATTTTTGTAAAAAACCATGACTTCTGCTCTGGATACCTGCCTCCTGGTGTTCCTGGGGGTGCCCTGGTCTTGCTGGGAGGGTGATGAGACCCAGGCCTAAGTATGTTAGAGTAACTCAGTGCTGGCTGTGGCCAGCCTATGGAAACACAGACTACATTTTTAAAATATTGAACTGAATAAAGTAGTCACAGTAAATTTGATATACTTTTCCTACTCTTAGCTGATTTCTTACATTCTAGCTTCAACTTTAAATGGTGTGGGTAGCATTTCATTCCTCCAGATAATGTCATACAAACTCCCATCACTTTTATTAATGACAAGGCAGTATTTCATTACTATAGGTTACACCATGCATCATTGAGAGAGCATAGTAATTAAAGTAAGAAGTCTCCATAGATGATGTAACCCATGCTACACTGGAATTAATGATGTATTTCTAATTTGACCTTGAAAGATGAGGTTACCCAGTGGTTAAACAGATCCTTTAAAGATAACAGGAATCCTGACATCAATATAACATTGAGTGCTAGCATTACAAATTCCTAGTAGTTAGAATCAAAGGTTAAAAACAAACATCTGTTAAGAGCTATCTGAACCACTCTCTTAAGGGTTTTGCTAGTTCTACGCATTATCACAGGAAGATCTTGATCTGAACCTCAACAGCCAGATTCTTACTTAATCATTTAATAATATGTATACTTATATAATTCCTTTATCAACTTATCATTTGTCCTAGAGTTACTTAAAAAAGAATTTAAGGTGGCCCTTGATTAAAAACAGAATTGGCAGAGGCTTAAAAATGAAATTTGAAGACCAATTATGAAATTACTTGCTTGTCTTGAAAGTCAAAATTATTAATGTACAATTCTAATGTATACTTATGCCAAACTGCTCATTAAGAAAACTTCATCTTTGAAATGCACATAAAAATGCAACAAAATTGACCAGTTTTGGTCAGATGCCAAATAACCCCCTAGAAAAATCAATAAGCTTCCTAAAGATAAGAAATCGAGTGACTAATTTTAGAATAACCACCTTCTTTATAAAGGAAACATAAAAGGATAGCTACACATACCTGTGTACAGGTGCACAGGACACACCTGTGCAAGTATGGAGGACACAGGTGAATTCTCAAATGTACTAGATCTTTAGCTCTTGGGAGGGAAAATATTCATGCAATTGACATTTGCAACCACGAGTCAATTTTCTTTACTTTGTTTGATTTTCTCATTTAGTTTGACTTAGCATTTACGTAACTCACTTTATGCTGATCAATGAGAGTCCGAAGAGCATCTTCGTCCTCTGGGAGAACGCCATGGAAACGAAGGGTTTGTTCCGCCTCGGCCAGCCACTCCAACAGGGCATGCACCACCGAGTGGAATTCCTCTGCCTACAGGTTCACACAGACACCCCAAACAAGAGTTCCAAATATGCTTAGTACAGTATATTCTTCCTCTCAATGAAAAAAAAAAAGTTTTCTATTTAAATAGATTAATCATATGCACTATCCCCATTAAAAAAATAAAACTAGATGGTGCTGCATTTTACAAATGTAAGTAAGCATCTAATACATAAAAAAGACCTATAGCCCTTGCTGGTTTGGCTCAGTGCATAGAGTGTCGGCCTGCGGACTGAAGGGTCCTGGGTTCGATTCCAGTCAAGGGTAAATGCCCAGGTTGCAGGCTCGATCCCCAGTAGGGGGTGTGCAGGAGGCAGCCAATCAATGATTCTCTCTCATCGTTGATGTTTCTATCTCTCTCTCCCTTTCCCTTCCTCTCTGAAATCAATAAAAATATATTTTAAAAAAATAAAAAAGGGCTATATATGAAGAATGACTCACTATTTTAACAATCTGGTTTTAGATGAATGGCAGCCCATTATACATTCAGGCTGAAAAATTACTCAAGCAGCACATTTATGGGAAGATTAGAAAACCTCCCTTGGAAGTAATTTAAGTTCTTGGGGGAAGGATGGAGGCAGGGGGGAGGGGAGGAAGGGGAGCGGGAGTGGGGAGAGGACCTAGGCACTGATGCTCTAAGAATATCCTTCTCCATGATCATCTTGGTTAAGAAATGGGCAGCTCTCATGGAGGCCTCAATACCTTCTCACTACACCTGCTATAAGTACATAATTTTTACCTGGCGCAGAGCTGCTTCTAACCGTGTTTGTTTTGACACAGAAAGTGCGCATACGGTCTCCCAGCGTGTGCTCAATTCCTGCATCTGGACCCGGACCCAGGAGGAGTCATCCCGGCTGCCTTCTATGAGCTCCCGGGCCGAGCGCTTCAGGGCCTGCACGCTGCTGGTTCTCTTCCCCAGTTCCTTTTGGAAAGCCTAAAGAAAACCATATTCTTATAGAAGTTAATTTTTAATTACAAAACCAAAACAGTAAAACATAGTTTCAAATATATGTGTGCAAATAATAACATCATGGATAGATCTCTGAGACTTGGAGTGGAAGGACCCAGATTTTTCACAGAGCACCGTTACGGCCAGTCTTGTATCTTAGACACAGACAGCGGACTGCTGGCTGCCAAAGGGGAGGCCGGCTGGGGAGCTGGTTGAAAAAGGTGAAGCGATTACAAAGTACAAATTGGCAGCTACAAAATAGTCATGGGGATGTAAAGTGCAGCATAGGGAATATAGTCAGTAATATTGTAATAACTATGTATGGACCAGGTGGATACTAGAAATATTGGGGGAACACTTTGTAAAGTATATGACTGTTTAGCCACCAAGCTGTATACCTCAAATTAATACAAAATAATATTGAATGAAAACTGTAATTGAAAAATAAAATGTCAAGTTCTTTTAAAAATAGCAGTCTTGTATAAATTGGTTCAAATTTGTAACATTCTTCTGAATGAACAACCCAATTTTTTAAATGACACACTGGATGTAAATAATGGTGACCACCCTTTATTTCAATTCCACAAAACATTACATCAAGTTTCCTCTTTTCTATGATTCCTTAAAATGGTGTCTCAATTCCTCTCAAATCATTACTGAGTACCAAGTGTGTGTTGGCTACCACACTACTCTTACTTAGTGTAAACAAACGTAAGAGACTAACAAATAACGAAGGAATCCTGGGGTACATCATGGGATCCTTCATGACAATGGCAGGAAATCTCATGGAAAGTTGGAGGGTAGTCCCTTTTCTCTGTAACATGCCTTCATCTTTTACAGCACCCTGAATACTACTAACCCACAATGTCAAATTTTATTAGCTTAAATCCTTGTCACCTTGGAGTAAAAGCTTTTTGGTTTTTGCTTCCATCTAATTCAGGTGAACTCTGATGTGCCAGGAGTTAAATTGGCTTCTTTTGGCCACAGTCTTAATCAAGAAATGAACCCGGGGTTCTTTACTTCTGATATAAGAGTCTGTATATGAGACTAGATCTTTCAAAGAGCCAACTTTATGTATAGAACAATATTATCTTATCTTTCTTTAAAAAAATGATCACAAATGAATATTACCAAGTACATTTTATCACTGTTGCTGTATCCATGGCTTTCTATTTTGGTACTCAGATCATTCATAAAGGAGAGCCCATCAAAACCAGTGATGAATTCTTTGTTGATTTCCTTCAAATAGTGTTAAACAAGATGTACCTGCATATAGACATGTGCACACACACACACACACACACGCATGCATGCATAGATGGGACAGTGTCTAAACACTCTTGTGATAGGACTAGTCCAATAGATCTGAGAAGACTTTCCAATGTACTCTGTATACTTAAATTTCTTGAGCCTTCCAATTGTATTACTAATGCTGAATGATTAATTCGTTCTTGATGACCTTTAATATATAAAAAACCTGGCAAGTGCCTAGGGGAGTAAATGTTTAGACAGTGAGCTTACAAAAATGGTATTTATGTAAAAAGTAACATTACACTATTCATTATTCATTGAATGGCTGCCAGGGAATGGAAAGGTTTATATTAATCATGCACAAAACGTTTGTTTTAATATAGGCAAAGCAACGTAATTCCTTAAATTTTTTATTTGTGTGGGCCTGATCAATGTTCTTCATTTATTCTTTTATTTTCTAATATTCAAAATAACAAACTCTCCTTTATTGACATAATGAGATAATAGAGCCAGAAAAGGAGAACTAAATATGCAAAAGGACCAACTGTTTAAAAAAATAGGTAAGATCAAAATAGCATAACCAGGGAAGTATAAAGAGAGCATTTTTAAATGAAATAAATTTTTTGAACTCAAAAAGGATGAGGGGAAATACAACATGAATTCAAACAGTGCTGTAAAATATCTTCATATAAAGTCAACTCTGACACAATCCTTCTACATTAGTATAGCACCTCATGTTGTTTTTAAGCTCTTTAAGTTGTAATACCATTTGATCATAATTTAGAACCTTACACTCAATATCAGCTGGAGGTCTCAAATATGGCCTTTGATTTACACAGTTTAACATACATATCAGAAGATTTCAAGGAAACCAATGTTCTTGAAGTAATAATTAAATCCTTCAGCATATACGGTTGTCTCATAAGTTGCTGTAGTTCAAGAGGCAAGGTTAAAACGTTTTTTAAAAAAAGAAAAGCAGCTGACCATGACCCTCATAGATCATGTCACATTATCTATCCACTTATGCAATGATCAAGTTCCAGGTCACTCAATGAATGTTCTTAAATTACATTACATAATTATTTAAATTAATAAAAAAAAGATAGTAAAACATTCTTGAAACACGTATTAAAAGCACCAGAGAATGAAATTAACTTTCCAAGTTCTAAAAGGTCTTGGATCTGGAAATTAAAAACAAAAGTATTTCATTGACACTAAAATGATTTTATTACACCATTTTTAAAGTTGGCTTCCTGATTCTGCTCAACTGCACATACACCTCAACATTAAAGACTGTTATGTAGCATGATATATAGTATCTACGATTTTAAAAGGCTAAGTGGTAACAGTTCCTTCTCTACCCAGAATAATCAAAATGAAATGAATAAAATGACCCAGATAACAATACCTTGTGATTATCGATCAGATTCATCACTAAATCAATGTCTCCATGGACAGGCTGGTCTTCTGCCAGCTGGGGCTCCACTCTATATAACCAATCAATGAGGGCCTGCAGGGCATCTGTGAATTGTCCGGAAAATAACAGCGCTTCCTCCAATTTGTTTTGTCTGGGGGGGGGGGGGGGGGTGGGCAGGAGAAGAATCAATCCAAGCAACAAAAAAGCCAGCCTGTACATCCTAACAGCTAAAATTTATTGATGAAGTTTGAGCCAAACTCAGAGGAAAAAACAATGTACTGGTATTCTCTGCTGTTTCTTTGCTTCCCTTAAAAAACAAAAACAAAAACAAAAACACCGTTCTCTTTTATTCCTTAAATGCATGGCACTGTCCCAGGAAAATTCCTTCATCATCACCTCTGGAAGCCACAGACCCTTCCATTTCTTCATGAAAGTATGGCTTTTTAAAAAAATATATTTTTATTGATTTCAGAGAGGAAGGAAGAGGGAGAGAGAGATAGAAACATCAATGATGAGAGAGAATCATTGACTGGCTGCCTCCTGCACGCCCCCCCCACTGGGGATTGAGCCTGCAACCCAGGCATGTGCCCTTGACTGGAATCGAACCTGGGACCCTTCAGTCTGCAGGCCAACGCTCTATCCACCGAGCCAAACTGGATGGGGCGAAGTATGGCTTTTTAACAAAACAAAACAAAATTTTTAAAATTTATGTTCTAAATTATCATACAGTAAAATGGAGGGTTTTGGATATACGGTTCTGTGAATTTTAACACATGTATAGATAGATTCATGTAATTATCATCATAACCAAGATACAGAACAGTTCCATCACCCCCAAAATCTCCCTGTGCTGCCTCTGTATAGTCTCAGCCTACCCCAACCTCTAACCCCTGGCATTGATGGATCTGTCTGCCATCACTGATCTTTTGTATTCTCAAAAATGTCATATAAAATAAATCATTTATCTGACTATATGACATTGTATAAAGCATGACCTTTTGAGATTGGAGAAGATTTTTAAATTTTTTTAGAAAAACACAAAAATATTACTGTGAAGTTCCCTAGAGGGTAATATAATATTCTATTTAATCTTGATACTGACAAAAGCAATTTGACTAAGATCAATGAAAACTTTGAAAACATTTCTAATATATTTGAACTCTTTCAGTACTATTGTTCTTTCTTAAAAATTTTGGGCCTTTGCCCAGCTGGCGTGGTTCAGTGGTTGAGCACCGTCAACTTATGAATCAGGAGGTCACGGTTCAACTCCCAGTCAGGGTACATGCCCAGGTACTGTGGGCTCAACCCCCAGTAGGGGGCGTGTGCAGGAGGCAGTCTGATCACTGATTCTCTCTCATCATGGATGTTACTATTCCCCACCCCCATGAAGTCAATAAAAATATATTTTTAAAAATTTGGGGGGGCTTCACAGTTGAAGTGTAATGAGAAAGGGGGAGATTAGAAAGGGGTGGATGGAAGTTGGAGGGGAACACAGGGGTCAGATCAGTAGACCTTGCATAAGAAGAGTCTATATTTTAGTTCACACCAATATTAAGTCCCTTACAGACATGAAGCAGAGGATGGCCGGCTTCCATTTACTTTTAAAAAGACTACCTAATAGTTATGTAGAAATTGGACTAAGGAGGACAAGAGAAGACCTGGAAGATCAGTCAGGTGTGAGATGACAGAAGCTTGGGGAATGTTCTAGATTTTGAGTGAATTGAATAGTTAAAAACAATCGTGATGATTAGCAAAGCCTTCTCAGTGCAGGTACTGTGCAAGGGGGGCCTAAGGACCAGAGAAGTTCCCCAGGCAAAGGACATATTTCAGGTTCCTAAAATGTCCCTGCAAAGTACGGCTCTTCAGTACGGTGTATCTGAAAGAGGTCTACAAAGTAACCAAACATTTGGTTCATTAAAGAGCATCTCACCTTTCCACAGACTTTCCACAGATAGTGTCCCACTTGTCTCGGAGCTCACTCAGCATGTCATCCAGTTTCAGGTTGTCATCAGCCAGGGAGGTTTTCTCCTTCAGAGAACGCCCAGTTCTGTTGGTGGTGTCGTACACAGAATGCTTGGCTCCAAGGGATTTCTGAAACTCCTAGATGTTAAACAAGGATACGATGTGCATTTATACTTGGGACTAATACACAAATGGGTAAGAGACATTAAAAGAGGATCTCTAATAAATGGGGTCTAACCATCGGAAGACATCGGCAAATAATCAAGTCAAACAGTTCAGTGCTGTACTCTACACAGGAACACATCAGGATAGACAATAATCTTTACATTTTCAAATTATCTTTCTCAGAAGCCAGGTGTCTCCTAGAGCACTTACTATTATAAAAAAAATAATTTCAAAACAAAACAAATCCCAAATCTTTTGTAGCTATAAACTATAAACAGTATGCTAGTTATGATATGATAGAATTGCCAATAAACTACTGAAAATCCCATGGTTTAGGGAGGAAAATGTAGTTAACATTCTATGAGTAACTATCGGTCCAGTAAGGACACGGAGGGACAAAATACTGTATAAATTTATGAGTTTTTTGCCAAACATTTTTTTGGCACACATTTCCTATATTCACGATAATTTTACATGTAATTTTATCTGTGAACTGGGATGAGGGACAAATAAGAACCACACCTTTAGGTCCCTACGTTTAGACCTACTGGTCATTCTAATCACACCACTTGGGAGGCCTACACCCCTCCTCTCCACCTCTATAATGACCTACCAAAGTCTCAAAAGATCTACAGATTACTCTTCCAAGTACCAAATAGCTATCCTGCTAACACGACCTCCATGATGTGATACTTCCTTTGTGTGTGCATATGTGCAGGAGAGGTGAATTCTATTCTTTCTACACAACTCAATTATAAGCCTTTCTGCAGCAGGGATATTGTCTTTGTAAGCCTCTCATTATCAGGTTATATTTTTTGTGTGTTTATAGAATGTAATAGAAAGAATGAGCCAACTGCTATTGAATACATAATCCCAGGGATGAGAAAAAAAGCAAGGTCAACTGAATATGCAGCTTACAAGCTCATAAAATATCATAACACTTAATATAGTGATTCTCAATCCTGGAAGCACATTAGAATCACCCCAGATAGTAAAATGCTATACAAATGTATAATTTTCCAAAATAACCTCAGTTAAAATTACCTATTAAGTTTTTATTGCCTTTAAAAGCGAGACACTTTAAGTGTCTTATAATGACTAAGATATTTATTTTGTCTTGTAAAAGGAAGCAACTACATCTGGGAAATTTTTTAACAATGAGCACAATTATAATATCACACTATTTCTGCCGTTCTCTGTACATATTATGTTTTCATGTTATTCTAAACAGAATGCTAGTTTTAGAAGAACGGTATTGACAGTTCTCCTTCACATAGCAAATACACAACAAATGTTATACTGAATGCAGGGTAGGTTAAAACTCTTTAAGGACAAAAAGTACCAAATAATGAACAGAAAAGACTTCTTTTAAAATTGGCATAATGAACCTTGTATCTTTATCTCAGAGAAATGGTGATTGTGGCCATAGGTCACACTGGGGAAAATAGAGAATCTCACATGATTCTCTGCATATTGTTCTTTCTAGGATTTTCTAATTTAAATACTCAATAGACTTTCATAAGACTATGTGACATGACATCTACGATCAAGTTCAAATAAGACATTCTACATTGAGAAGGAGGCTCTCGTTTTTCCATCAGAGGGGAAGGAAGGAAGATGCTGCTCACCGTCACTGTGCTGCCAGTATTATGTGTGGCAGCTCAGGGACATAAGCCACCAGCAGGACAAGCCATTCATAAGCCCTCATCTCGCCAAAAACGGATGCTCAATATGTTTCCTTCCATCATCCTAGGATCGTGACCCTCTGAGGTAGGTAGATTCACTAATGGAAGCAACCATCTAGAATTTTCTGATGATGACCTTACATAGCCCCATATTTTTTTCAATCCTTTTATAAATGATCATGTTTCAAGCAATGGTTTATATGTAGATGCCTAAAACTGTGCAACTATTTGCAGGAATCACTCCCCTTTACCCACATCCTCACCCTGACTGTTGATGATCAAACAGAATGACAGAAGGACTCAAACTCAACAGATTTGAGGAGGATGGGGAAACGCACTTTGAATGTCATGTGGTAGGAATAGAAAAGGTAGAAAATATAAAATGCAATGTCTCTACATCTAATTTACACAAGGAAGCCACTGACCGTGTTTCCTTGAGGGTTAGGATGGAGTTTCATATACCCACACATACACATTATAGAAGAAACCAATTTCCCCCAATGCACTGTTAAAAAGAAATTTACATTATTTTTTACTATAGAATTATCTTCTACATGGCTTATGATAGGAAATACAAGATAAGACAATTGTGATAAAATGAAATGCCAATGTTTGAACCCCTACAAAATCCTTATAAGTTTTAGGTTGTAGAAGAATTCCAGATTTAATTTTGTCTGTTTTCTTTTACCAATGAACCCTAGATCATAATGGAATGGACCAACGTGAAGGGCAATTGTTTTAAATTTCATGTAGTTCACATTGAACAACCTTTCTTTCCTCCAGTGATAAATAAATGTACAACCAAGTAAGAAATGAAAAGTAATCTTGAAATATATAAAGACATACTATGCTTTTTTTTTTTTTTTTAATCCTCACCTGGGGACATGTTGTTGTTGTGTGTTTTTTCATTATTGATTTTTAGAGCAAGAGGAAGAGAGAGAAAGAGAAAAACATTGATGTGAGAGAGAGAAACTTTGATTGGTTGCCTCCAGTACACTCCCAGACCCAGACTGGGGATCTAACCCATAACATAGGTATGTGCCCTAATAAGGAATCGAACCTGCAATCTTTTGGTGTACTGGATGATGCTCCAACCAGCTGAGCCACTCAGCCAGGGCACTATATGCTTTTCTTAACTGTAGACTCACCTTATGCTGTGAGAGTTGTGTCTTTAGTTTGTCTGGATCATTGGCAATTTCCAGTTCAGAATCCAAAGACTTTTCTGACTCCTCTAGCCACTCCATAAGTTTAGTCCAAGCTTCATGGAACTGTAAAGAAATTCACATTTTGTCCAGGAAACTTCCACTATATACTATATTTAAAATCTAATATTTATTTAAAATAGAAATTAATGTTAATGGAAATGTTGAAAATTATTAATTCAACAATTCCCCCGAAGAAGAAAAAAGCAGTAGTTTCATCAGATTACAAACTGTCTTGTTTACACTTGGCTTGTGTGGTCCTGCCCATGGTCACTTCGTTATAATTCATTCGAGCACACAAAGTTTAACAAAAACAGATAAGTTAGAAAGCATCAGGGAAAACTTCCCTCCCTTTCTTTTTCTTAATTAACATCAACTCTCAGAGAATTTTATTTGCTTTCTGCTGTCTCTTGACATTTCTGGGTTTTACGTCTAAGGTGTTTAATTCTTATGTTAAGAAATGAAATAAAATGGGGGAGAGAGGATAAAGTTTGTAAACTGGCTTTAAAAAGTAACAAGAACAAAAAGAGGTCATTTCATTCCTGTTTAATACAAAGATAGCTGAACATCTTTATTTTGCTATCAAAATCCTCAACTTAATGCCCGTGCCTCACATAATTGGTTTAGTATGTAAGAGCACCCATAGTACTTGAGTTCTAACAAAATATAATTCTCTTTGTCATCGACCTTGAAATAGTCTGGTGCTACATATATTTCATTTCACCCACAGTCTGTTTTCTGTTTATTCCTGAGAACTAGTGGGTACTATTTTTGGTGACCAAGTTGTGAAAATGGTTATAAATTATGTCTCATAATAAAGTTAAGTGAACAGATACATAGCAAAGACTTAGGTAATCAAAATAAAATGTGTTTTATATCAAAGCACATTAATAATGGAATAACAAAAAGACACTTCTTACCAAAACAGCACAATATTGCACGGAATTGCAAAGCTGCAAGGGCCCCTTGGAGATCATCTCATCAAGCCAGCTCTCCCTACACACCCCTCCCACAACACTAATCAATTTAAACATGAAAACATGGAGGCCAGAACAGGAACAGACATTGTCCAAGTCAGAGAACTATGGTCAACATCTGAGCCCAAAACTGAAATCTTAGAATAAAAAAAAATAAATAAATAAAATAAAGATACAGCTAGTCATGGTGTTAAGAGAGTCTTACTACAAATAACATTGGCTGTAACAATTAGATGGTAAGTTTAACTATATAAACACACAGGTTCTAAGGCTGGTCCTACTTTCAAAACTTATTTTTAAATGGTACAAACAGAAGAAATGCTATGCTTTTGCACTGAGACCAGAAGGATAATCCTTATGAAGTTAATTAAACAAACAAAATAAAATTGATTAAATGGAGAAGGGAATAAGAGAATGCGCAACTGGCTTCTGGCATCCAAGAGATTTTTATAAGCTAGATGTCCTTAACTCAAAAGTGCCTAAACTACATATGTGGAGAGAAAAATGTCAGGCTCAGTATTAATGTTATCTTACAAAATCATTAGGGACTGGTTCCATTCCAGGGACTCACTCATAACACTACTTATATCATACCTCCCACTCAAAAAGGGATATATGGCATATAATCCTGTAACAGTGTAATCCGTCATTTCTAAAGCCCTTAAAAACTTATGCTGATAATTTTAAACAGTGAAACACTAAACTCCCAGGACATCTTTTATATCACCCAACTGAGCCTAGCTCCCCCAAACAATGGGCTCCAGCACCAATGATGGACAAATGCAACTGAATAGGACAAAGAGAGTCATAAAAATTCAGCCTCGATATTACACTTTCTAGTTTCAAATAAAAATCAACCTTGCCAAACAAGGTGAGTGCATCTCTCTCTCCACTGGAGAAAAAAGACATGTAATTTTGCTTCTCCTCTGTGTGTAGTCTAGAACACAATATTAATAACAGGTGAAGAAAGTAAGGCTAGTTCCTTGTGTCTCTAGATTTAAAAAAAAAATGCAGCCCCAAAAGATTCAAACAATTTAAAAGCGGGATGAAGCTGTATCAAACTATTAGCAAAGAAATAAAGGCTTGCCAACAATGCACAGATTCAGGGAGGTGAGGAGTACCCACCCACTCAGACACAGAATATCCCTTTCAGAAGGTTGTCTAAGAAGGCTCAATGTCTGGCTCTCAGCTGACAGTTTGAAGAAAGTCTGGCTTAGGAACTAAATAAAAGGTAGCCTTATAATAAAGTATGATGTCTCACTCTAAGTATGAGAATGGAGGCTGACAGGACAAAGAAACAAACGAACAAACCCAATGACAAGAATTCTGAGGGCTTAAGATAATGGTCTGTCTATGAAGTCAACCTATAATCAGTCTTTTCAGGATTAGTCCCCAGGGCCTGAAGCTGCTGCCAGGTAAAAAGTAATGTCATCATCCCAACCCAGGCCACAGCCCTTCCAGGAAATGAACACTTGGCTTGGTGCAAGGATTGTTACCCCTAATGCAGCCTGCAATACAAGTACTTTACTAACATAACCTGTATTTTCAAAAGCTAGAACTGATGCATTGCCAAGTTCAGAGAATTTTTATAAAGGTTTACCTGCTTGGCCCTCTTCCTTGCTTCATCCAAAGATCTTCCTCTTTCTACTAACCGTTGAACCACTTTTTCCCATCGACTCTGGACACTGATAAGCAGATTCTTAATGAGGACAACATCTTGTTTCTGGCTAAAATACTTCAGGTGGGTTCCAGTTTTATCCAGCTCTATTATCTGCTCACGGTGAGAATTTACCTCATTGGCAAAGACCTTTCCCAAAAAAAAGGGGGGGGGGTGTAAAATGAGAAACAAATGAGGAACGGACCTATCTTGAAAATGCTTCTGGTGTCATAAGCTGAAACTATTTCAAAGGACAAAAGAAAGGTTTTCAAACTGGCAAATTCATGCTTTTGACATGAAAACAGCCAGCTGTCTAAAAGGTCTGAAGTCAGAATGCTCTCCATGTGAGTTATGGCATACCTTGTGTTCATCGATTTGAAACAAGACCGTGTCCAAGATAAGACTTGGCCGAGAAGCAACATTTAGGGTCTGTTCAGCCTGGGTGAGCCAGTTGATGAAGTCTTGGAGAGAATTGTGGAACTCCATTGCCAAGTTGAGGGCTTCTTCCAGTTTAGTCTGCGAAGAAAGGTTGTTTAGTATTTGATGATATTTAAAAGTGGTTTTTTTTCCTCCCAGTTAAACCACTCTCTGGTGGCTATCCTTCCCATCTATACTTTATTTATGCATAAGCTATATTACCTAAACAGTTTATGAATGTAATGGACCATCCCTAAGGTACTGGCAAGTCAAACCCGTTGAAATATATTAAGAAGCATCTCACTGCAGCTAGAAACATTTTAATATACATTAAACTATGGTTTGGGGTCAGTTAAGCACAGAACAGCTACTAAAAAGCATCTGTAAAATGAAAACGACAGTCATAAGATTAATTTTTGGAATTATAATACTATGAAATATATATATTATATTATATTTATATTTATATAATTATAATACTATGAAATATATATATATGTATATATATATATATACATATATATATATATATGCTGTGTTGGCGAGGACATACAATCTAGTACTATTCCTATCCTATCATTTTTCTTACAGCATTAAACAGTAATGTTTTTTAAAAATCTGTTTTTATTGATTTCAGAGAGGAAGGGAGAGGGATAGAAGCATCAGTGATGAGAGAGAATCATTTACTGGCTGCCTCCTGCACACCCGCTTCTGGGGATCGAGCCTGCAACCAGGCCTGTGCCCTTGACTGGGAATTGAACCACAACCTCCTGGTTCATAGGTCAACACAACCATTGAGCAACACTGGCCAGGCAACAGTAATATTTTTAATCTTGTGGATTTTTGTCAAGTAAGTGCTTACTAGTTATGGACAATTATTTCATTCTCTTGATCTCCCTCACTCCCTCCCCCTACATACATCCTTTTGTTTAATAAGTATGACTAGAATAGAATTATTTAACAACCTAGAATCTGAGTTCACAAATTTAAAAATATAGCTAGTAACAGTGATCTCTGATACACTGTTATCTATGTTTGAATAGATTCCTTTAATCTTTTCTTCATTTAAGACAGAATACTATTTTCAACTGACCCCATGAAAACGCCTCATGTATATAAATAAATTCAAACATGGATCATTAAAAGTTCCACTGATCATGCTACTCAGAGATAAGGTAAAACCCATGAAATAAAACAACTAAAACATTCATTATATTATATTAATCAAGGCACATACTTTCCTTTCATTGAGTTTGGTTTCCACCGATTCCCATTTTTCTTTCAAGTTATTTATGTCTTGGTCAATATTTGTCTCGGCAGATTCAGGGCATCTTGCAAGCAGCTGTTGGCCTTTCTGCATCAGACTCCTATATGTTTCTTCTTTCACATCAAAGGCGGCACAGATTTCCTATCAAGATACCCCACCCCCCAAGTTATATCACTTTTTAAGAGAATAAAAATCTAAGAGTTCTTATTCCATTTCATCAAACCCAAGCCCCTTCTCATATATTCATCTCTATCCAGCATACAGAATAACCCTGAGACATTCAAACTCTTCACTATATTGAAACAACAACTAAACCTATAGCCATAACCTGTCTACCGAGAAATCTCAGAAATGCTGCCACCACCAATCCATTCTGGCATGCAAAGCCTTGTAAAACAGTATTTTAAATGCTATGGAGAAAGGCTTCACTGTATAGTAACCAATCAGTCTGTGACCTTTGGCAAAAAAGTTAACCTCATTGAGCCTTGACTTCCTCCTTTGTAAAGCAGGTTCTAAGTCTCTCCTGGGACTAGCTAATACAATAACTATAATATTTTTGGAATAATTTAGTTCTGGGCTCAGAAGACACTCAGTGGGTAGAAAGTAAAGACCCAGTCTAGTAAGACACTTAAGTTGATTATTAAGACTTTGGAATCACAAAAGCCAAACTTGTAGTACTATACGAATTTTACTCTCACTTACAACATTTTTAAAGCTTTCAACTAAAATGCAATGTGTATCTTCTACAGAGAAAATAAAAAAAAAATACTGCTAAACAAATCCAGAATTTAAAATCAATGAAACAAGAGTTACATTCCTATAAAAATATTAAGACTAGTTCTAGTCCATTGATTCGATTATAATGTGGGTCAAATCATAGCTCCCCCACTGAAAAATTATATATTCTATGTCTAACATTTTCAACTTCATAATTTTTAAATTTGACATATAATTCAAAGAATTCATCCATATTAAAGTATAAAATTCAGTGTTTAATATATTCACAAGGATGTGCAACTATTACTAATAACTGCAGAACATTTCCATTCCTCAAAACTTTATAATTTCTTAAGCCTTCAAAAACCCTTTCTAAACATATTGACATTATCACCTATTGAAAACTTTTAATCCTACAGCAAAACTTTTAAATATAGCCAAATCTCAGGAAACTATAGTCTTCTAGGTTTTCTGCTTTTCTTCAACTAACACAACCAAATCAAAAGAATATTACTAAAAATGCATTACAAATATCAATAACTCTTTAGAATCCCTTAAATCTTGGAATGTCTATAATCTGGTAAATTATGCCAGGTTATAGCAAATACCCCACCCAAACCACGTAAGATAATATCCATTATTTTTCTAAAAGTAAAGTATCCTAAAGATAAGCTCTTTGCTGTTCAATTTCGTACTTAATATTCTTCTAATTTAACATTTTAATAATATTTTTATTAGCGATTACTCCCAGGCATGTTTGTGCAAGAATCCATTAAACTTATACTTAATGAACACTGTAATAGCTATAGCGGTACTTCCAGGAAAGTAAAGAAGTATCTGGAAGTCAGTCAGGTTTTATGGAAAAAACAAACACTCCCAAGTTATTATTTAGTCAATTATTTTTTTCAGTGAATAAATGGTCACTTGTGGCACCAAAAATAAACCAAACTAAAACAACAGTAACAACATAACCACAGACATAATAATTTTCTAAAATAACGAATACACATGAAAGGTTTCTAGAAAATTTCATAATGGATTAATAAGATTTATTTTAACTGCTCATGGCAATTGTGAAGTAAATAAGATGTTAACTCTGTTGTGTTTCTTCATAAAACTTCCAAGATGGTTGCTTGCTCTCCAAATCACCAAATTCCAAGTTATTGCCAAATAAGTACAGTTTTAATAACCTCTTACAACGTTAGACATCTGCCAAAGAGTGCAGACTTTAATGTACAATGGCCCATTTCTTTTGTCAAATTCCTAAATACTACTTCTTTTATATCATAAGATACTAATTATCAGCATTTGAATATTAAAATGAATTCCTGATGCAAATTCACAAGTGTAAGAATTAGAGGATTCGTTTTCAAACTCTGAAACAGACTGTTTTCACTTAGAACTTTTAGAGCTGATTTATAATGGGAAATGAATAACAAATGTCAATAAATCAAAGGCAGCCTACATTTAATTTGTCAGCCCCTATCTCTGTGAAAGAAAGCCAGAGATTCCATTTTAATTATTTTTTCCTCCTTATCCTTTGGCATTGACAGGGCCACAGACCCTGGGTGGGAACAGCCCACAAGCAGAATGCTGCAGTTGGACAAACAGAAGCCTCATCTTGTCCATATCTGGTACAGCATGAAGCTGAAGATACAGCCCTATCACCAACAAAACAAGTAAGTGATCTTGTTTTAACAGGACAAAAACATATTTTCCAGGCTTCTACGAAGCAAGGTGGAAATGCAATGATTAACAGCAATAATTTTTAAGTCAATTCTGATTACTTGAGGGAATTTTCCTTTCACTCAAAGAGCAACAGTTTTTAATTTACACAATGTGTATCACTATCCGTACAAGTTTATCATTTTTATGGGGGAAGGTACACTTCAAAAAATGTCTAGACTTCTAAAACCTCTTTTCATGTACTGACACACCAACCTTTGAAATAAAGAATAGGTTCTGATTTGAAAAGTTAAATCAATAAATGGCGTTTCTAGCACTTACACATAGAGATTCCTGCTGTAAAACTCTATATCCTTTAAACCTCCTGCCACAATTTACTTATCACCAGGGCCCATACAAGATGGTTAGTTTCTTAATCTGAGGCTAGAGCTGTTGGAAATAATATACTTACCATGTGGGCATTAAGCTGCTCCCTGGCCGTTTCTGGTAAACCTCCCAGGGGTTTGGATGCTAACAGATGGCGCTCCGTGTCGGTCAGCCACTGCTGCAAATCCTCAATTTCGCCATGGAACCCTTTGGCCTAGAGTGACAGAGAGTTTGAAGTTTGGGCCATAAACATTGTCACTTCTGCACAGAAAACAAGGTTTAAACAATCCCGCCTGCTAAGCCTCTCTCTGCATTCTTAAGAACAGTCAGGTGCCACGAGGTTGGCCTTGCCTCTCTTCTTGAGGAGGACGCTACTAGATAAGACCTTGACACTAAGAACTAGAGAGCCTTCTCATCAGTGCTCTTTATCCCACTTATTTTTACACTTCTCCTTGAGGTGGAAAAACTAAGCAGGGGTTAGCAAGCCCATGAAAGAACTGCATGCTCTTTTGGTCTTGAAGACTATAGACAGTTTCAGAACGTATTCTCTCATTCACCTGGCGCAAGGCAGCATCCAGCTGCTGCTTCCGTTGTTCTGTTTTTTCCAAAACATTTTGCCAGCGTTGATTTAAAATCTCTAGTTTGTTCTGAAGGCTGCTTGCTTCTTCTCCTGCACTTGATTCAATTAGATCATTTCCTGCTTTATTAACAGCTTCCACTGTGGACTGATGAGCTAATACATCATTTTGGAGCACCTGAAAATATTAAGATAACACCATGGTTGCTAGTTTATAAAATGTTGACATCCCTTTTAATGCAATGGTTTTGTTTCCTGGTTTTGAAACATTTTGAAACAAAAACATCATCTACATACAATTTCAATACTAATAAAGTTTTAAAATGATGGACTTCTTTTCCCTTACCTTTGCAGCTTTCCTGTCTACCAACATCCCCTGAAATGATTATGGGAGACCATTGCAAGTTCTTCCCATTAGAATAGCTTTGCAACGGATGACATTAAGTATACAGACATTATAATTAAAGGGCTCTATAAGTATTCATATGATTCAAGCTCATTTTAATTTAACTTAATTTTAATGTTGTAAGTAAACAATTTAAGAGATATTTATTTCTATATATCCATTTTCAAATATAAAATTATTACATTTCTAAGATAAACGGCACTAAGGTTTATAATTAGCACTCTAGAAGGGAAAAATTATCCTAGAATATTCTTTTATCTCCTCTCATTGGAATGGTGCTGGAATTGACTACTAAGTTGACAGGCATCTTTGGAGGCCCTGGCACTAAAGGGAAATAGATTTATTTCACTGTATATCAGGGATTCTCAAGCCCAACATTCCAAATTCGAGCTATTCTTTTACTAGAAAATACACATGAACTGCTTACTACATATCCCAGCAAATAATGTCCTTCTATTCTGTTACATGGTGGAAATACTAGAATAGGTTAATGACACTTCAGTGCACTAACATAGGCAAGCCTGGTTCAGTACAGAATGCAACTGCCAGGCTAAAAAGATCAATTTTCTTATACTGGAAAGAATGGTAAGAATTACACTTTAAAGAATAAATATAGCTGAGTAATAGTTTCCTTTGAAGAAGACTGTAGTTTTGTTTTTGGGAACCAGACAAACCCTTCCTCGAATGTTAATAAAAATTGATGATAATCCTTCTCTACACTCACTGACTCAGGATTGTCCATGGGAAAGAAAGAAACATCACCTCCCGTCCTAGGTAAGACATCTCACATCTGGACCCAGGAGGATTTTCACTGATGGGTACCACCCACCTACAATCACTGTTTCTCTGACTGTATATACTCATTCTCTGAAGCATCTGGTGAGGGAGTGATTTTCAAAGACTGAAAAATCAACTGAGTAAGGAATCTTCTTTATAATAAGCATGCTCTCGGGCATGCTAACACTAGGAGTAAGGTCAGATTTAAATATCCTTGTAGTCAGAATGTAAAAAATAATTCTAAAAAAGTCATTCTCTTAAATGGTCCAAGTCCTATATAAGCCACAGCCTAGGAGCCGGAGAAAAAGGCAGGAGAGGATGGAAACATTTCCTCCCTTCCTCCAACAATTGTTCTGGCAATTCTAAGTCCTTTAACTTTTGACCTTTGAGAAATGAAAGGAGAAAGAGATCCATTTTTAACTGCTCAAAGATAAACAAACAGAAATAAAAGGTCCCTAACCCATCCCTCACCCAAATAACTGGGTCAGAGTACCTCATTTTTCCACCTCTACTGTATTCTACAAAGTTCCTGTCACTGATGTACATGACCTTTTAGGGCAATTGCTAAGTTTATGGAATGTAAATGCTATAAACTCACACTATGAGAATAAACACGTTTTGTTTATATGCAGAGTCAGCCTCACCAGTCATTACTGCTCTTAGCCACGGTATAAGATAGACATTAAATTAAAAATATTAATGATGCCTAATATAACTGCTTAATCAAATGTGGTTGGGCAATGACTACAAATATAGACAGAACAAGGTAAAAAAAAGAAAGAAAAATTTAAATTAGGGAAAAATTACTCTGGGGAAAAATATGGGAGGAGAACTAAAGCACAAATAGTCAAAAACTGCATATCATAATCTTAGAGTGCTAAAAAATACCTTTTACTTTTAAATGCTACTAAATATGTAAAATAAACTTTTTCCATTTGACAATCAAAAAATCTTACTTAAGGTTAGGATTTAGGACCTAACCTTAATTAAGATACCACTATTAGTGTGAATGTTAAGGTTCTGTGAAAGGCTGTTGAATGTCAGGAATAACACTGCTGAGCACATAACCTTATATTCAGTAAACCTAATAACTTAAGGAAGGGAACTTTCTATTAAGATTTATCAACTAAGTGTCACAAAGATAACAATAATATAAAATTGTATTGCGAAGATCTCAATTTTCAATTTATAAGCTTTAAATCTAGTGCAGGACATGAAAACTCTTTTAAACATGATATGTTAAAAACCTAATTCATAAAGAAAAAGACTAGGAACGCAAAGCCAATGAAAAGTAAGGAACCCAAAGGGCCAGAAAAGCAAGCCTCAACATAATGAGAGACGTGCAGATAGAGTTATGTTCAATGTGCCAATCAAGCAGCAAATGAGATCAGGGTGGACAGAGGAAAAAAACACACAACCTGCAGTGGAATAACATTTTGAATCTATAACTTACTAGGCTATTCTCAACAACTTTTGAAACTTGGCCACATTAATCCAATGACAGGTATGATCAGGGATTTAAACCTGCATGCAGCCCTAGTAAAATTCAGCCAGAAATTTCCCATCCTTGCTGTTTTTAATAATAATTCCCTTGAACAATGAGAAAAACATTTTTATAATATTTTAAGAAGTGTGTTTTAGTAGTTTAACCTTTAGTTACAAATTCAAATATGAACTTGTGTTAAAATGACAATTTAAAACGCATAAGGAAACATTTAAAAAAACCTGACGAAACTGGAAATGCATAGAGAAGAAACATAATAATGAAACCACAGCTACGTACGTGATGCTTGGCAAGTTCGATTTCAATGGCCTTAGGGTCTCCTCCCACAGGTTTCTGTTCATTTAGCAAGCCTTCGGTGTGTGTCAGCCACGCCAGGAGCTCGTCCAGAGCATGTTGGAACTGCCCCAGGGCTAACAGGGCACCCTCCAGCTTATGCTACAGAAAAAATGGAGAGGAAATAAATACATGTATGAACCTGATATAGTGAATAACATCCTATATAATAAAGAGGGAATATGCTAACTGACCCTCACACTGTTGCAAAGATGGTGGTGCCCAGAGCCAATAAGGAGGGAATATGCTAATTAACTGCCCCGCCCTCAAAGATGGCGGCACCCACAGCCACAAGATGGCAGTGCCCAGTCCCCTCAGCCCCGCTGGGGCGGCAGGTGCATGGCAAGGCTGGCCCGCCCCAGGCAGGCCTGGCCGCTCCGCACACCTGCCTCCGGAGTCCCCCAGTCCCTTCAGCCCCCCAGCCTCCCAGGGCCAGCCTGAGGCACAGGCAAGCCTCAGATGGTGGCTGCCCAGCTGCCCAGGGCCAGCCCAAGGTGCAGGCAAGCCTCGGATGGTGGCTGCCCAGCCACCCAGGGCCACCCGAGGCTCAGGTAACCAGGGCCAGCCAAGGCTTGTGTTGCCGGCAGTGGCAGCAGCAGAGGTGTGATGGGGTGTCGCCTTACCCTGATCGCCAGGTCGCCTTCCACCCCTGAGGGTTCCCGGACTGTGAGAGGGGGCAGGCCGAGCTGAGGGACCCCCCCCCCCACTCCAGTGCATGAATTTTCATGCACCGGGCCTCTAGTATATTTATAAAACAAGGGCAATGAATCAATGTTTCCTGCAGCATAAGTCTGTAAGCATATCCAGTGAAGCCCAATTGTCACAAACTTCTACATTCTAAGTCTGAAACGCTTTATGGTTAAAAAATGGCATGTGACAGGCAGAGAGAGTTCTAATTAAACTGAGGCCTGGTGCACGAAATTCATGCACAGGTAGGGTCCCTAGGCCTGGCTGGCGATCAAGGCCGATCAGGGCCTTCCGGCTGCCAGCCAGGGCCTTCCTTCCAGCTGCTGTCCAGGGCCTCCCTTCCCTGGCTGCCAGCCGAGGCCTTCCTTCCCCAGCTGCTGGCTGCCAGCTGGGGCCTTCCTTCGTTCTGCACCACCTCCCAGTGGTCAGCACACGTCATAGTGAGCAATTGAACTCCCCAGGGGACACTTTGCATATTAGCCTTTTATAGATAAGAGAACTTAGGGGCTTCAAAAGTTTATGTAATCACCTAATTTTAGTTTTTAATAATTATTTTACATTAATACATAAAATTGGGATTTTATAAATTCTTAACAAAAGTCTTGGTATTTACCTGTCTGTTGATAATTCTCTCATCCAGACTATCCCATATCAATTTAAGTTCCATTAATGGGTCTTGAACAGTGTGTTTGTCACTTTCTTCTGTTACTTTCTTCAGCAAAAGCTCTGCTTGATGGTTCAGTCTTTCCATCTCTATCTGTTGTTGATAAGCCTCTGACTTAAATTGCTATATTTTACAAGAGATATATAAGAAAAATTTGCTGTAAGTACATAACTTTAAACAAAAATAATTCTATGGGTTAGACCTATATTCTAACTCATATTTTTATTGGGGAGTGGGGTGAATAGGAATTAAAATGTAACACAGTTTACCAATAAAAGAGCTACAGACAAAAAAGGAAATTCTTTTTTCTTTATTCAATGTTTTCTGATGAGAAGATATTTCTATTTATAATTTTGATATTTCACTTTTATACTCTACAATAAAAAATTAACAAATTTCAGGGATAAACTTATTCCAATGTCTAATTTTATATATTCAATAAATAAATTTTGAAATTATAGCAAAGAAAAAAACAAAATGTTATAGACATATATAAAACCCAGAAAAATATCTCTAAGAAACTCAAATTAATATTTATTCCTCAAAAATATACACATATATTACATCCACTGAACATCTTGTTTTCTATAGCTGTGTTGTGTTCATTTAATATTTAGTTTTCCCTCTGACTCACCCACTGCTGACTCAGAATAACACTATTCTCTCTCCCAGTGCTTACTGACACGTATTGGTAATCTTGCCTTCGCCAACCAATGCAGGTTAACAAACGGTTGCTTGTAATAGGAAACTGTCCTTTCATAAAATATTTAATGTATAATAGTAAATAATTAAATGGTAAGTAATAACTAAGCAGCCCCTTAATTTTCCCAAGCATATGAAAATAAAAAAATAATAACCAATATATATATATAAGTTACTCTCCATAAACTAATAAAGAAAATAATTTTATCCTCAATTTAAACTAAGGATATAGAAGTGAGACCAGTTAGATAACTTTCCCAAGATTGTTTAGCTAGTAAAGTGAATGAACTGGAATGCAATCTCAGACAACCTCATTTCATAGAGAGCCTTCCTAACCCACCTGCTATATGAAAACCACTGAGATACATGCAAATGTCCAAAATAAATAGCCCTCCACAGCCACAAGAGTATATAAAATATATCATGGGTTTCTATATGATCAGATAAAAAAGTAAAAAAAAAATCCCAATCTAATGATGGTAACAGTAAACTTCTCCAAAAATCGCCACATATTTTTTCTAAACGAAACATTCTATACCACGTTTGGAGATGAAAATGCTACAATTTTAAAGCCAATGCATAATTTTATATAAAAATCTAATAGAATTCATTGGAAATGGTGTGATGTGTCTGTGGATGGACACTTAAAATCGGAAGGAAATCGCCGATCCCACTTTGATAAATCATTAGCGCAGAGGAATTCTAAGAGGAAAACAGTCTAGCCCTTTCACAACTGAAGATGAAGAAACCCCCACCCACCAAAAAAAAAATTAGAGAGGAAAGCAGATGGAAAATAAGAAACAAAACAAACATTTTGAGAGACACAATTGTCCTATATGTGGTTCTTCAGCCTGTAAGACTGAATGAATTATTCTGAACACAATGAAGAAAATAAAAATGTTGCTCTATGTATATTGACAATAATAGACTATTGAATAATAAAGCTATAAAAATCCTTACAGTATTATCTCATATGTATAAAGCATGACCCCTATACCTCATCCTGCACCCCATGGGAGGATATGTCAAAGGCTATAAATTATATCTCAAGTGTGTTTGCCTCTGAGTACATAACAGTTTTGGTGGCCAAAAAAAAAAGCCACCTTTTTGCTTCTTTGTATTTTCTGATTTTTTTCTAAAGTAAACAGACACTGATTTAACAAGAAGAAAACTATTAGTATTTTATATTCTTTATTTAAGGAACACTTATATATACTGTTTAGTAGGTGAAGGTACTATATTAAACCAGTTTCATAATCAAAACGTAATACTTCAATTATGTAAAATAAATACATTTATGTATAGAGAATCCTGTGAGTCAAGAACTTAAAAATGGAAACCAAGTCTTTGACAAATTAGCCCTCAGCCATACCTTCAGCTCTTCAATCTGCTGCTTGACAGTTTCAAGATCTGTTCCGATTGGAGACATTGCAGCTAATTTACCACCTGCAATATCTACCCAGTCGAATATTGCCTGAAAAACACATTAGTCCACATGTTATTATAACAGTACATCTGAAACTGCTTCAATATCTCGATGTTATAGAAAAGTACAATCATAAGCCTGTGAAGATACTATACAATGGGTCTATTTTACAAATAATAAAGGTGGTTCATCTCAATAGGTAAAAGCTGCAATATTGCAACAGTTGTCCAAAATATGAAATAGATGTCACCTCCAATTATGTATCCAAATTTACAAAGGAAATTCTATTTTATAGAATTTTAGAATGTTAAGAACTTTAATGCCCATTTGAAAAAAAGTTTTGTAAATTCAATCACAGGAAATAAAATTCTCTATACTCTCTTATGTCCCCCTAAAAGCAGAGTGTATAAATACGTTGGAAGAAAAAGATTCAAACTCATCTACTTACTCAAATAATCAAGAAACTTATTGTTTGGCACTTAGGAAAATAAGTATTTGGCTCAACTAAACCCTTCCATATCAATTAGGTTAGTGTTAAAATCCTGCAGATATAATGATTAATATTAAGACTATTATTCTGAGTTGCAACATAGACTTCAAAATCTCCTATTTTTCTTGTTGTTTTCAGGTAATATAAATATCCTAAAAAGGCTCAACTCACATTTTTTTCAGGTATTGACTACACAAAATTATTTTGCACTTTAATGAAGTTGCCAGACCATACAGTAGTGGGGAATCCTTGGGAAATATCTGGTATTATTTTTAAGATTTTTTATTGATTTTTTTTTTTTTTAGAGAAAGGAAGAGGGACAGAGAGAAAAACATCCATGTGAGAGCGAAACACAGATCAGCTGCCTCCTGCTCGCCTCCTACCCAGTATCGAGCCCGTTCCAGGCATGTGCCCTGACCTGGAATTGAACTGGCAGCCTTTTGGTGCACAGGATGACACCCAACCCACTGACCCACACCGACCAGGGCAATATCTGTTTTAAAGTTACCATTGATAAACTCTAAGAATTTAAGCAGCAACCTGGGAAATAAAATTTATTTTACTTTACAACCAACCTCAAAACCTCTAGCTCCAGCTAGCCATAGCTATTTAGTAAGTCAAGGTGCCCTTCATTCCCACAGGTGATGCTGCTAACCTATGATGGACCTTGTTTTCATGGTAATGAGACTGTATGAATCATGGTGTCTAGCCTGTGGCTCCTATGGTTCATGGCTCCTGAGGTCAAATGGCTGCAAGTGGTGACAGTGGCATCTCTAGCCATGAAGGAGGGCACAACTCAACGACTTCCCAAAGTACGTGAAAATCATGACCTGGCCTCACAGACCGAGAGTTGGAGCTCGATTAGTTACTAGTCACGGATATCTAAGCAATGAATTATCACTTTGGTTGAGAAAGGGAAGGCTATGGAGGGGGAAATTTATAAAAAGGTCTTGTTTGTAGTGAATTTTTTCATCTATTTCCAAATTCAACACGCCTTTCAGCTGGCATAAAGCCTGGCTTATGCTATTTATTTTTACAAATATAGAAGTGGAGTGGCATAATAAAAAGGAAAAGATGTTCTCGTCTGAGCTTTAAAAAATAATAGTCACTTGGTGTTATGGAAATACTTAGAAAGGCTTTTTCCATATGGTAGAAGGGAAGAAAGATTAAACTCTTGCCAGCCTTAATGATAGAAAATGGAATAAAGGAAGGTGAGAAAAGAAACAGCCCTGAATTGGCCTCAACTGACAAGATAATTTTTAATATTTAAAAAAAAACACATTAAAAATAGCTAATAAACTAAATGAGAACCCAGAGGGATCTGAAAATAGCTTTTAAAAGGAATGATGTGCATAAAAAAGAAGAAAACCCTTTTTACACAACAGATTATGACCTAATAAAATAGAAATCTATTTTTGTTCATGGGGAACACTGGCCTCAAATCAAATTTCCTTACTTCTGACTTTAGTGAAACTTGGTGATATTTTAGATGGCGTTTACTCCATTCATCTTACTCCACTCAGCTGTGGCATAGAACTCAGACACAGGTCCTTGTCAGACCCTGGTGCTGAGCCATTTATGAAAAAGACTGTGAGGGAATATTTACTTACACTTGAAAAATTAAAATGCTTCTTTTCACTGAATGTGTGTGTAGAAATGTATTTAAATGTGTATATAAATCTACATATACTGCAAGTGCCAGAAATATCTTCTGAAGGCAAAACATGGATTGGCGTAGAGGAGGAAACTGCACGCACCCTTGCAGCCCCCGGTGGTGCCAATGTGTATATGTGGAGACATCGGTCAGCATGACTCCTTTTCCCAGCAAGTACATCCTAATCCCCGTACCTGAAGTCCATCCTGGTACTGAACGGCAGCCTGCATCGCCTCCTCCAGTCTGTCCACCCGGTCTTTCCAAGCTTTATTGAGAGAATCCCATGCTGAATTTAACTACAATATAAACATTAGAATCTTTTATTGTCATACGTTTTCAACTACTTCTATCAAATATGCCTTAGTGAATGAAACCTTTAAACATAGCATTCTGGTAAGAGTAGAAAATGTACCTCATCTATACTCTTCTTGACAATGGGTTTATCGGGTTCCCCACATGCGGTGATGAGTTCAGAGCCGAGGTTAACCACTATATCCAGTTCTTCCTGGAGTCCATCTATTTCTTCCCTGATGGCCTGGAATAAGAAATGGCAGCCGTAGAATTTTAAGCCAAACCACACTAAAACTAAAAAGATGCACACAAGCATTCATGGTAGTTATTTCTAGGAGGTGGAATTATGATCAATTTTCATTTTCTTTCTGTATTCTAAGTCTCTGCAATAATGAGGAAAGATAACAGAAGAATATTTTCAAGAAATAAAAGCATCCTTTGAGTAACAAATATCAAACATTTATTAAAAGGGCAATATTTAGGAAATAATTCTATGTAAAAAATACCAGAACAATTTTTTTCAAGCACCAATACAACAATACTTAAAACTTAGAAAGACATTTTGTTTTTCAAACTGACCTGTTTGACAATACACATTTAAAATAGGCATAAGTAAAACATGCGTTCAAAGAAAGACCTCACACAAATTAATGTATTTGCTTAGCAGATTTAGGATAATCTAGCTCTGGGTTTATATTTTTACCCTAGTACATGTAAACTACAAACAAAACAAAACAAACAAAAAACCGTAACAGAAATTCAGTATTCTACCTTTGCTTTTATCTTCTTGGTTAAATATATTAATTCAAGAAGCCTTTACCAAGCATAAGACAAGCCCTAAACTAGGGTTGAGCATACAAAGAAAAATAGGTATATGACTATTCCACTCATGTATGATAAGTCATACTATGCATAGAGTCCTTTGCCTGAGGAAATATTATGAGAACACCGACTAACTCTGCTAAGGAAACAAGAAAGGATTTCACATGGACGGTAACTATCCAACTGCATCTTGAAGTTTGAGTGGGATTTGCCAGAATAGTGATAGGAAGGACATTTTGGGGTGAGGAAATAGAATGTGCAAAGATGCAGATGACAGAAAGAGCACAGTTTGGGGGAAAGCCCCTGTGTGCACCACAGTAGGAGCAGCAGAAGAAAATTGCTTTGGATATACAGGCACGGGCTGGCTGGGATATAAAGGCCCACACCCTGCCTAGGGAGTCTGGACTTCATACATAGGCAGTGGCTGCCTCTGAGGGGTTTGAAGCAACAGCACAACAAGAGCAGATCTAGAGAGACGACTGGCAGCAGGGTTAGAGGCCTGGCAAGGAAAGGGACTGCAGGCAAGGGTATCACTTTGGATTACTTTTGAAATCAAGAGAGATAATGAGCCCCTGAAATAAGGCTGAAGCAGGAGAGATGGAGAGAAATCATAAAATATATGCTGTCTTAAGTGAAATTTGTGGGTGTGCTATTCTCCTACTATATTACTATGCATTCCACTTTCAGAACCAAATATAAATTTCAATAGAATAATTTTGAATATTTACCAAAGGAATTCACTTTTCAACATACAACTTATTTCTTCACTGTAAATGGGATACTCTGCTTACCTCTGCTGCTTCTTGCTGCTGTTTTACTATGGAGGGATCAATTCCAGGATCCTCCAGATCCCGGATGAAATCCTGAGTATCTTTTGTGGTCACGACCAAGGACATGTGATCACACCAGAACTTTTCTGCTAATTCCATTACATCCAGTAGTTTGGCTTCCCTTTCTTCCACCAGCGTGTGTATGTTCTCCCAAATGAAAACCATTTGGTCAAGCTTATCCTGAACAGCTATGGAGCAAAACAATATCAAAAAGGCAGTCTGTTAGCCCTATTTCAGCAAGAAAGCAGATCATTTTGGTTCACACAGAAACGGTGATTCAATATGGTATCTAAAATTGGACCAAATGTTAGTTGATCCCAGTCTTGTGAGTACCATTGGGTGCAACAGCCTATTCCAGACAAATGTGAGATCTGAGGACACCCAGCTCCTCCTGGCTGAAGGCTGTTCCTGATGAAAGTGGACGCTCAAGGGCAAGTGAGCTTACAGGAATGAAGTTCATCAGGTCTCCTTAATTCCAAGGAAAGGGAAATAACTACCTAAGTATATTCTTTATGGTCTCCAAATCAAGAGTACAGATATCTGTTCAGTCCCAGGAATATAACAATGTAAGATATGTATTCTGGGCTTGTTTTCTAGAGTACCCTTAACATGAATTTCCACTAACCCGTGTACATGTTTTTTTCGACCCCAGCTCATATCTTTAAGACTGGCTGGTTGCGGTCATGGTTGGTTGCCATTTCTGTGGCAAAGTGGGATAGAATACCCATTATATGTAAGGTAGTGTAGTTAGTAATGAGGAAAACAATCCCTGGGTTTAGTCTTACTGGTATTATGCTTTCACCACTGGTTTAAAAGGTCCGGAGAATGCGTGATTTTTGTAAAATGGCACACTTTGTATTTAACCGATTATTTTACAAACACAGGAAGACATTAACAAGGGATTAATGTACACAGCCCTTCAACCCCAAACACGTTGTATTTGTAATACCTTTTCTAAAATCTGGCACCCTGATATGCGATTGGACTGTGGTAAACAGTGTGAACATGTAGAATTGTTTTGAGACTAAAGTTCAATTGTTTCTCTATCCTGGAATTATTACCTCTGGCAGATATGTCTTTATCAGTGCCCCCAGATCGAGCAATCATTTCCTCTCCCCGCTGTTTAAGAGTCTCATACAATGGCTGCAGCTTCTCCATGTCCACCGACACGTTCTTGTTTTCACTGATCTGCTCCTTGATCTTCTCCACCTCAGCAGAGATGGAGGGCGGCTGTCTCAAGCGCTCCACGATGCGGTCCAGGCTCTCAAGAATCTGGTCTATCTTGTCATGGAACTGGTGGTAACATAAAGGGGTCACTTATGGGAAAATGATCTGTGATACGCAATGTGAAAATTTAAATAAAAAAACACACATACAAAACCACATCTACTTAATGTCACAAACAATAACTAAATCTTAGTCCTTTTGTTGACATATCCATCCAAAGAATTATATCCAGCTGGTGTATCAAGACATCCAGAAACAATGATTTACAGACAGACAGACATGGTCTTCTCTGCACCACACTACTTATGTAAACTGGATTGCTTCTAGCAAGTAACTGAGTGATTCATTAAGAAATGGTATATTTTAATGTATAAGTGGGACACCTGACAGCATTTCATCTACTGCTTCACTTTGTTATCTTAATTCAAATTAACTTATTTTTATTTCTTTATTAATTAAGGTATTACATGTGTCCTTATTCCCCCATTACCCTCCCAACCCCCCCATTCATGCCCTTACCCCCCTGTTGTCTGTGACCATTGGTTAGGCTTATATGCATGCATACAAGTCCTTTGGTTGATCTCTCCCCCTTACCCCCACCTTCCCCTACCTTCCCTGAGGTTTGACATTCTTATTTAACGTTTTAAAGTTAAATAATCTGGGTGTTTGTCTATCAAAATGGATTGTTTTATTCACTTTTACTAATTCTTTTGGCATCCTAGAAAAGTTATATTAATAAATGTGAAATTCATGGGCAGTTTTGGTTAAAGGAGTTTCTTAAGTTTTAAGTCTCCTGAACTGAAAAATGATTGATGCTGAAATGAACGGTTGTATTTAAATTCATGATCAAACACATAATCAGATTAATGCAAGAATTTTAAACTTTTGTTTGTGAAATTACCATAGACAGTGAAGCAAAGTTATAAAAACTTGTTCATTCATAGATTCTACACTATCCTCAACATTAAAGGAATCATCACTCACTCGACATTATAGGAAATGGACCACTAAATATCAGCATATCTAATAATAAAAAACCAAATCTTGAAAATAGAAATCACAGGTAATTTCGAATGCAACTTAAAAAAAGGTATCAAAAACAGAAAAAATCATTTTCCAACTTTATATTTTTCCTTCTTATTCAGCCTATCATTCACTCTTTATTTCTTTTTCTATTTTATTTCATTTTTTTCTATCACCATTTATTCCCTCTAAGCTGTCTTCCACCTCCACTCACCACTATGCTCCCACCTACCATTACCACACTGTTGCCCATGTCCATGAGTTCTTTCTCTCTTTCCTTTTTTGCTCAATGCTTCATTCATAGTGATAATAACACTTTCTTTTATTTATCCCAATGGCAAATATAGCATTCTATTCTGGATGGACACATTTAAATATTTGGACAATGTGGACAACTGTATTTCTCAAGTCATTGACAATTATTTTTTATTATATCTACAAGCAGACAAAGAAATATAAGGACTAGACTCAAGCAAACACCACCTCCGAGAGATGAAGATATCAATACTCAAGAGATAATGTAGTGAAAGGATTTTAGTTGAAATTTAATCAGGAGATGCCGGGAAATGTCTTTCCATGCTCTGCTGTTTGAAAGAACCCAATCGTATATCTGGTGCACATCATTACCTGAGTAGACTGAGAAATGGCTTCATCCAGGGCCACAGCTCGCTTTTTGACATCTTCTTTAATTTGACTGTAAAGGCTGTCAGCTGCCACATACTTCTCTTGGATAGAAAAGCCTTCCTCTGGGCTCAGTTCCAATAACTGTGGCCCAGTTTTGTTCATCTTATCTATATGAGGTTTGTGTTCGGCTATCAACTCTCGCAGTTGCTATAACAAACCAAACAGCTTCTCAGTATCTGAGGGTCACACCTCCATATTACAGCTGTCTACAACCCCAATGCATCCAGCTGGCAGGAAACTCCAAACAAACACCCTCCCCTCGCAAGGCATTTAATACATGATGGCTCATACAACTCTTTGCCAGAAAGATGCCCCTGACACAAAGATTAAACAACAGTCTGGTCGTGTCAAAGTCCCTTTAAGGACACATGCAAAATGTTGGTTGAGGGAAAGAACGGATTCTAGTTCATTATGCATTTTATAGCATCATATATTTTGACAAGAGTATTAGCCAAGGGTCATATTACAAAAAAAGATTCTGAATTTACTATATGTCCCCAACATACAGAGACTAAGCCATTACTCTTGGTGTCTCTTCATGCACAATCATAATACATACAAATATTAATTAAAATAAAAGAAAGAGGGGAAAAGGCAAAAAAAACAAGTAAGGAAGAAATGAAGAAAGGGAGGGAGGCAGGAAGGAAGGAGGTAAGGAAGGAAGAAAGGAGGGAAGAAGGAAAAGGAAGGAAGGAAAAAGAAAGAACCTCAGTAGAAGGTAGCCACATGCTGAGAGGAGAAAAAACTATACATAAAGCTACATTAGGTGAGGTAAGCCCACAAGGCATTGTAATTATATGTAAATCAATATAAAAAGTGTGTACATGTATATTATATTACACATATATGTATTAATCTAGTCTATGTACATATATGATTTATGACATATGAATATATACATATGAATGAACTATTTTTAGTTACTTTTAAATGTTAAAGACTACTAGGGTAATCAATCTATCAAATACACAGCTGTATACTGAGCATTATTTATAAGATGTATTTAAGGAAAAATATGTTAAATGAATACATTGAACAATATCTAATCAATTGACACAATGATATTTATATTGAGTGAGTGTGAAATCAAAATGAAGCCCCATTCTTTTTAGGGAGACAAATGAACCTGGAATATCTACAATCCATGGAACCCAGTGTCTCCACTGGGCAGTATTTCATGGGCCAAATCCAAAGCCACTCCCAGGGGAAAGATCAGTCATTGCCTGCAGGTTTCTCTGAGGCTGACCTCCATAAAGCATTGAGGAGTGTTCCATTTATTTCACATTATTCATTTGGTTCCCTAATCGGCAGTTTCTTGTCCTCAGGTATTCTCCAAACTGTTTGCTATCTAGACCCAAATAAAAGCTTGTCTGAGAGAAATTATATTCAGGGAAGATAGTCTAGAGAAAAGCTACCAATCTTATCCTGCAAATATTTTAATTTCTATCATTCATCAAGAAGAATCATCAAGATGGCCATAAACCATTTTTTATTAAAAGTGTCCACTAAAATCAGCCAAGAAATTCTTTTGAAAAGTGAGGGAATCACTTCATTAGATCATTAACCATCTCCAATGTAATATACTATTTTTGAAGTGTTTCTGAAGGTGGTCTCAAAACTCTTTTGCAAAAGAGCTAAATAAACACAAATTCAATTTTTACAAAAGGAGGGGGATCTAATCTAATATGTTGCACATAAGAATGTGGAAAAGGTCATGTCTGCAGTCTAGCTCCTGGGTGGTCCAGGCTGCGATTTTCTTGCTTTTGTTTCATATTGTTAGATCCTATTTTCATGCTGCTTTACAGAATAGAGGTGGTGATGGTGATATTGGCTAACATACAATCTCATGGAAAAGAAATGTTACACACCTTTTGGTTTCAATATTCTATAAGGCATGTTTGTAAAACAAGGTCACACTTTGAATTACCAAGAGACTCTCAAGTAACATGAGAGAGCTAGGAGTTCTTGAGTTGCTAAGAGTCTAAGTAGGTCTCCTCTGTGTAGCACTACTACAAGACACCTTTGCTTGGGAAGCAGTGAGATGAGCCTTTGTAAAACCATTTCATGACACACAAGAGAAGACCTACTAGGTGCCTGCGTGGGTGTATGTGTGTGCATGAAGAAAGTGCTCCATAGGAGAAGTCTTTTGCTTCATAAGTAACAAAACGATTCCTGGCATTACACTACCATGAGAGTTCAGTTTTATGTATGCTGGATACACCTCATGTAACTTCCAGATATCTACCATCTGGTGACATGGCTCTTGGAGCCATTTTCATTCCTGGCTAGAATGAATCGAAAGGTATTTCCAAAAATAGCTGGAGAGGACATTGTGACGTTACAGAGGACAGCCACTCTCGAAGGGGGCAAATAGTTTGAAGAGTTTAGTTTGAACAATTTGAAGACTTGGATACACAGTTGTAGAGTTCCCTTTACATAGAAAATCATAAGTTTGTTTTGAAAACTGAAAATTATGCAAAAATATTAACTCAATTTTGAAATTTTCAAATCAATAATAATACCTAATTTTATGCTAACAATGTAGCTACTCAAATCTCACCTCAGAGTAGAAGAAATCCACGAAACATTTTATATTAAAAATCATCCAATGGATAGGCATCAGGATTTTTGTCACAAATAAACCTTTACACTAAATTTAATTAAATTCTTATAGTTTGTAAGTCTTTCTCCTGCTGAATGATTTGGATAGAACTCCATAAACTTTCCATTTTTGTATTAAATAGTGTTCTCTAAAGCTCTCTTCTAAATAAATACTTCATTTAGAGATATTCTTCAATGCCAATACATTTTAAAGTCAACAAACAAGATTAATATGTCAGATACTTCAAACAATGATGTAATATATTCTGAGTTAAACTTCATGCGTGCACGCGCCCGCACACACACACACACACACAGGTCCTCTAGTTACATATAAAATATAAAACTTAGTCAATATATAAAAATTAAGAACAATCAAGATGCACAAATTAAAAGTGCTTCAAAGGCTTATTTCTCTAACATTGTAAATGGAAATTGTCTTTATACCCAGATGGTTAATGCTATATACCATCCCATAAAAGCTGTGATATAATTAATGACATACACAATGTGGTCTTCCCACATGAGTCTTCTCCCTGCAAACCTGGATAACAGGTAAGCAACTCTGAGGTAAGCGAACTGTGCAGACCAGAACAGAATATTGCTAAAATGTCCTAGTCATGTAAGGTGTCTAACTGTATTTAGAAAAACATCATAAAAATCACGATTCTCTTTCAGTAGGGACTACAGCATTCCTTTTGACATGGAGCTTACCCGATGTTCTTCCTGTTGATGTCTTAGAGTTTCATACTCAAGGGCTGGGGCGGGGAGCTGAGAGATGATTCTTTGTGTTTCTGTCAGCCATGGCCAAAGTTCTTCATATGTTTCCCAGAACTGGTTAACCAGGGATTGTGCCCGTTCCAGCTGTAGATATCTCTCTGAGTTTATCTGGCAGATGGAGTCATAGTTCTTCAATATCTTGTCCAGTTTTTTCTAGAAATGAAGACGATGAAATGTGTGTAACTGGTGAGGTGGGCCGAGTAGCACATGTACTCAAGAACGTTTGGTCCAGTATTAGACTCCTGGTGCCGAGGAGACACCCAATAATGTATGTTAAAGGAATAAATCAATAAAAGCTATTTATATTTTACCTGTGACTATGTATTAAAAAGTTCATTTTAAATTAAAGAAAGGCCCTCTTGGTTCATATCCATGTTTTTGCATGTGGCAGGATTTCCTTCCTTTTAAAGGCTGAATAATATTCCAGTGTCTGCTAATATTAAGTGTTTTTAACACAATAAAAAAAAACCTATACATATACATATACATATGTAAACAATAGCAAAAATGTGGAACATCTATAAAAAGTACAATGATTGGAGATCAGGCTGGTAAATTATGATATATTCATACAGTGGAATTCTACACAATCATAAAAAAAAATCATAGAATTTAATGATATAACTTCTCAAAAAAGATGTTAAGTAAAAAAATACCAAGATATAAATAAATAAATACAAAAGCAAGGCCTCAAATTTTTATAAGAAAGACAGTGACCTCTCTAAACATAATGAGCAAAATTCAGTGTCTTCTAGGTTAGAAAACGTCTCCTGAGTCTAGCAACATTTACATTACTCTCTTAAAAAACAAACAAAAAGGGACTGCCTTTCACTAATGAAATTATAAGAGGAACTGCTAGTCAGCAAAATTAATTACATATATATAATAGAATAAATGTAGAACATTATGCTATCCACTGATTTCATGGGGTGGTCACAGTGGTCTAGGTTATGGTATAAATCCACATCATAAACTAATAGCAGAAGATAAAGCACAACAGTGGTCTAATGAACCACAGAATGACAGAGAAATTATTTCATGATGACCTGTGCTTTTCATGTCAGAATCTTTACAAAAATAATAAAGGAAAGATTAAATTATAAACAAGTAAATTGCCATTGTGGAGGATAAATAAAAGGGAAAGTATCAATATATAGTGTACACTGTATTACATATCTATGTTATATCTTAAAAGAAATGCATACCCTTTAAAATGTGATCTTAGGCATAGGCATTTATATAATTTAGTTTTTGCCATGCAATATCTTCCTTTTAGAAGTGTTAATTTCTTTAGGCTTTTCAGATGTCAGAATGTGAAACAATGCGGCTGGTTTTCCATCTATTTAAAGAATCATTAAAACTACATAAACTGGATGCTTCCTTAATTACTCAGCTCATTTTTTCCCCCTATACAGCTTACAGTAACTTCCTACAGCATGGATTTCAGCATTACAGAAGAACCACATACTCTGGTTTTTCTTCCAGCTCAAGAGGCCCAAATGTTTCTGAAGTATGTAAACAACAGTTGGCATTTATAATAACAATTTATAACAATAATAATGGCAATAATACAGCTAACATTAATTGAATGCTTAATGCACACCAGTTAATCAAGGGCTCAAACTTGAATAGCTTTTCTGTATATTATGAAGATTGTCCCAGGGTGACTCCCTTAAGGAATATTCCTTTCACTGTTATTCTTGAAGCTTGAAAAACGCCTTATTTGCAACTAATGATTTAGCTGCTTAAACGGCAGCTGTGGATAAAGGAAAAGTGCTTTCCTAGGGCTGAAAGCTCAACAGATGCCTTTATTCAAGAGTGTCACTACCAGTCACAGAGACAAGATTATACCTTCATTGATTGCTTTTCTTCTTCACTGCACGTGGTCATGATTTTATGTCCAGATTTAACAAGTTCATCAATAATATCCTTGTGTCTCAAAATTTCCATGGTGAATGTCTGTGATTTACAAAAACAAAGATTTTTTTTTAAAAAAAGAGAGAGTGTAAGAATAAAATGAAAACAATTAGGCAAAATAGCTGAAAATACCAAGTGACACTAGTGGAGTTCGGCAAAGTAAAGCATGCGAGCACATTTTCTAGCCGAGCAGTTAATTGAGATGTAATTGGAAATGTCCTTCACCTTTTGAACCTGCAGCTGAGCAGCCGTCTGGTCTTGCTCAAGCCTGATGTCACCCAGAGACATCAATTTCTTTTCTGTTTCAGTAATCCAGGATATCTCGGCATCAGCTGCTTGGTCAAACTAAACAAAAGATAAATAATTAGGTCAGCAAGTTCCTGTAACTGGTGCCAGAAAAATACCTATGTACATATCTTTTAAATATCATTATTACACAAGTGGGAAAACCTGAGCTTATCTCTTCATGGCATCCTGAAATAATTCATGATCATGACTGAAATTACAAAGAAAGGAAAACAACTTCCACAGAGTAATTAAACACAAGCTTTAAAACATGTTGAATCCATAGCACGGCATCCATGATTTTAGGACACCCAACACTGCTGCCTTCGTTTGGTAGTCATAAGAATTTTCTCCCTAGGAGCACTACCCAAATTGGTCAGCTATAAAAGTCAATAGCTGAATACCATCTTTCAATCATTTCCTCATCACTTTAAACCATATGATATGCAGGTAGAATTCTGCTATCAAAGTATACGATTCCTAGCAAAAAAAAAAAAAAAAGAAAGAAAGAAAGAAAGAAAGAAAAAAGAAATGTTCCCATTTTATTATCTGTGTGTATATAAATGTACGTATAATACGTTTCTACACATACAGAATGTATCTCCAAATGACTCATGTACAATTTTTTACATCTCATTTAATAATAGCAGAAAACGTACTCAAGAGCTTTCTTAAATATTTCAAAAGATTTTTGTTTTCCTGATCATAATAGTTATTCATGGTAGAAATTCATATGATACAGAAAAATATAAAGAAGAAAATTAAAAACTAGAGTGAATACCATTGGTATTTTGGTGAATTTTCTTCCAGCAGTTGAGAAAGGTTTATAAAGGTCTGGATAATACTGTATAAACAGTTTCATATCCTGCTTTTTCATTTATTATGAACATTTCCCATGGCATGTTCTTTTATGTGTGATTTTTAAATAACACCATTGTATTCTAGCATACTTGGATATTTTCATTTAGGGTCTCTGCATTTTTTTTGCTATTATATAAACAACCCTGTAATGAATATCTTTGTATATAAATCTCTATTGGCATCTCTAATTAGTTCCTTAGGGTAGATTCCTAGACGTTGACTACCAAGTCAGAGAGCATGACCATTTTCAATACCTTACATCAGATAAACCCCAATGTCCTCCAGGGCCAAGCACTTACCATGTACAAGTAAAGTGAGTAAGTGACACCACAAGCACCAATAACAAATGGTAACTAACAACAGCCTCAGCTGCAAGATTTAGCGGGGAATGGACATTGTGAGTATTCAAGTCCAGTACTGCCAGACCTTCTAATTTTTTAAGAGAACCTGGAAATCCAGAAGGGGGAAGAGGGATAACTAGGTGAGGAGTGAGAAGGGTGGAGATAAGAAACTAGATTGAAAAAGAATTCACACTTTTAAGAGTCTATGCAACATTATGCAGACTCCTGAGAGGATGGAATGAAAAAGAAAAAAAAATCATCGACTAATTCAGCAGCTTCAGATGTGGAAAAAGAAGTCTCCTTTAAAAACACATGGAAGAGTCCTCTGTGCATGGATTACTAGCTAACGTGGTTAGAAAGCAGACGTGTTATGCTAAGTGAAATAAGCCAGTCAAAGAAAGACAAATACCGTATGATTTCACTTCTATGTGGAATTTAATGGACAAAATAAACAAACTAGTAACAGAGTCACAGGTACAGAGAACAGACTGACAGCTGTCAGAGGGAAGGGGGTTGGGGAGGCTGTGTGAAAAAGGTGAAAGGATTAAGCAAAGCACACAACAAAAATCTCACAAGCACAGACAGCAGCATGGTGGTTACCGGAGGGGAGGGGGCGGGGGAGGCAGAAGAGAGCAAAGGAGGGACAAATGGTGATATAAGGAGACTTGACTTTGGGTGGTGAACGCAATACAATATACAGATGATGTATTATAGAATTGGACACTTGCAACCTATATAATTTTATTAATCAATGTCATCCAAAAAATTTTTAAAACAAGTGCAAGAGTCTTCTATGCATGGATTATTAGCTTTAAAGCCATATACTGTACAATGGAACTTCAAGGCAAAACTTCATTACATGACTCACTTAAAGAGCACAGAACTGAGAAAAACAGTCCAGGCCTTCTACCTGAGTGCAAAAAATATCCGAATAAAATTCAACAGTAATGATTTGTTTTCTTTTGCTGGTCCCTGAAAAAATAAAGCGATACAACATCCCTCTTGTTTGTGTTCAAGCAATTTTTAGTATTTATATGACAGTCCTAATAAAGAAAGTCAGGCTGTTAGTGTTAATATTAGCTTAGTACCACATCTCCCTCTCTTTAAAAAAAAGTAGCCAATGAAAAACAGTATGATGATACCATCTAAGTTGCCAAAATGGAAAGCTGAAACTCAAACACTGTTTCTTTAACCCAGGCAAATATTTGCTCTGATGAAAGAAAACAAGACTTGCAGCAGAAATTTCCCTTCTGTCTTTGAATGTTGTTGTACTTTTTAAATTAAATTGACAAATATTTATTATTTAGCAACAAATGGAATAGCCACAGGGTCTACATTAAGCAATTTACAGTTAAGCAAGGCATTTTATTTAGGTCTGTGGCTCTTTTAAATGACTGCTGAACATGGGTATTTCTAGTGAACCATAAAAACTGCTTATTTTACATGTGAGCAACATGAGAGCAAGATTACCAGACAAATTTTAATAAATTTGCCCACGGCTCATACAAGTAGTAAAAAGTGACTTCAAATGAATTGTAGATAATCTTAGCATCCATAACTGCATTCTGGAAAATACTTTGATAGTATGCATCATGAGTGGAGTCTAGTCATCAACCTTGGCTACTATAGCTCCTTTCCTGTTATTAATAACTAGTTTAATTACAACGGTATCACCATTATAGGTGAACTAGCATTTCATAATGTTTTACAAGTTAGAAAAAGACATTTTATTTGGCTATCTCTAAATATTCCTGTAATACACTATCTAAACTGGTAACAGCCAACCTTCTACTGAACGCACTAAGTGCTTAACATGTAATATCTCTTTTAATCCTAACAACTATATAATGTATTACCAGTAACTCCAATCACAGCCGAGAAAACTGAGGCAGAGAGAAGTAAGTTCACTGAGTTGCCAGCGATGCCCCAGCTTGTAAGTGCTGGATCTGAGATTTGAACCTAGGTGGACTGAATGAACCCTAGAGGCCGCATTCTTAGTTTCCATGTTTTGCCCTTTGTTCTTGGGCTCCGTGAACTAAAAATACTCATGTGAAGGCACCAAAAATGGTTCAAATGCCACACAGTTAATAAGGGGTAGGTTTTAACTTCCTATTTAAACATTTGTCCAATCTCTGACAAACTGCTTTTGGACTTATCTAGAAAGTTTCTCTTGAGTGGCAACGGAGGTTTGAGAGTGATAAGGAACCTCAACCTCAAGGACACCCTTTCACTCCCTTCCCCTGGTGAGGATCTTATCACTTTCTTTTGATTAGCACTTCCTTCCATTTTGCTGCACATTATTCATAACACAGCCCATATTTTCCCACCCCAACACCTGGAGGGTCTAAACAAATCTCACTTCCGTGGGAGAGGTTTCCTTCTAGTTCTTTAAAAGAAATAAACAGGTGTTGTGGTGTTATTTTTCTCCATGGCTGAATCCTAATGACCCAATGAGCCGTTTATTTTAATTGCACCCAAATCACCAATACATGTGCCTTTATATTGGAGTTACATGGTCTGCTAAAATAAACCAGGCAATTAGAACTCCCAGGGAGATGGACACATTTTAGCGACTTTTGACAATTGTACATTTGTAAGAGGCAAAGGACAACAATGAGCTTCTCTGAAGTTTAAAACAATCGCAGTGGTCAGAATTCAGGCTACAAATCTGTACATCTTTTAAGCAAAAGTGCCTTTCCCATTTCCACAGGGCTGTTCGGTTCAATTTGCAATTAAACAAAGAAAGCAACAAAAATGTGTTATTTTGTGTAGGTTTAACATGTAAAAATATGTAGTTTCTAACTCAGAAAACGGCTTTCAATGTTAAGAAGCAAGTGTCTTTCTTATTCTGTTTTCTTTCTTTTTTATTTTATAAAGCTCATCACCACTGTTTACTACGCTGCCTTGTCCACTCCAATTTTTCCTATTTTTCCTAAAAGTAATAAATGATTCAATTCTTTTTAAAAATGTATCTTCTTCAGAATATCAATGCCTACAAATCTGTAGTCGTATTTGGGGGCTAGTTGACTGGTAGCACTAAATGTATACAGTCGTCACTCATTTGCACATAATTGAGGCTGCTCAATTGTTTCCCAAATAAAAACAAAACATCACTCAAATTTACATAAGGCTCTTGACCCTATGATTTTAAAATTTAATGCCACATCTTTTCAAAACTGCTATTGTGATATAGGATTAATATGAAATATCTATCCACGCCAGTGTGAACTTTTTAAAAAACTAAACTTATACAGGGCAGTTAGAAAGTACATGTTAATTAAAAGACATGCTATATGCTCCCTTCCCTTATGTCTTCGAACTTTAATTCTTTCTGATGTTTTCCTGGATATCGTTCATGTCAATATTTGGAAGCCAATACAACTCTCTGATAGTGGCCTGACAGTTCACAAAGTCCCTATGCATTTGTTGGATTCCAAAAAGCAGGTTATAACATTATAAAGGTGCTGGATTGGTTATGAAAACAACCTTAATGTGGCAAAAGATGAAACATTTTAAGAGAAATTTGCTTGGAAAACAGGTATTCAAAATTTAGTTTAATTTAACCAGGTTACTCTAAGACAAAACATGAAATCTACAAATTTAAAAATTACCAAGTCATGTTCAAGGCACATATCCTCACCCCGTCACTGGTGGGTGTGGTTATGTTGGGGGTTAGGATCTGGGATGGAGTAGTGTTACTAACACAAAGTGTATGTGTCTAAAGACATGTCTAAAAAGATGGGCTGTGGTCCGATCATGTCCATGTTATACATGGAGAAGAGACAGAATGGTAGATGATTTGTATATACCCCAAAAAGTGTATAGTATATTCTCGGAGAGAAATCTGCTGGTCTTGATTCACTGACGAGGGCAGTAAGCGCCCCTGGTAGTGCCCAGATCAGAAACATAGGCTTCCCAGCTCCTAGATGGAATGGGTTGTCTGTCACCTTTCTTCATACCCTTTAGGGAGCTGGTACCTGCCACAGTGTGTTAACACCCTTTTCTCTATTCTAGAAAAAAAAAAAGTATATAGTATAGAATGTGTGGCTAACATCAAGTCTGAAGATTTTTCTTTATTTTGCATCACATTCCTTTCGGATTTCATGATGTCCTATCATTGGGTAAACAGAAAACAAGTATCTCAGTATCAAATTGCACTCTGGTCCTAATTCAAAACATCGTTAAGTGGGAAAGGTTGTAAAATAAGTTCACTGACATATTAGCTCCTTTATAAACCTGAAAATTATAAATGCAGAAACTACTCTTTTGAGTGTGAAACTAAAATCTCTGACAAATCAGAAAGGCAGGCTCCAATTTCTTCTTAAACTTGCCTGGAGAGTGATCTCTGCGATCCTTCTGCTGTTGCAGTCTCATGGCTCCCAGTCCTTTTAAACTGGAAATACCCTCACTACATACTTCCATTTCCCTATAGCAACGGCACCTTCCTGCAGATTAATGAAGGAGGTGAGAAAAAAAGGACCACCCCCAGGGTTTCCCCTCCCTATGTAATTTATAAGGAGGCACTTCTGGGTGGTAAAATGAGGTCTGCATGAAATTGGTTGCGGCTCCACCACATACTAGCTGTGGGACCACAGGCAGGTCACTTCACCACACTGCACATTTTCCTCCCAGCTCTAAACCATGTCTGTTTTTCTTTCCTTCCTTCCTTCCTTCCTTCCTTCCTTCCTTCCTTCCTTCCTTCCTTCCCTCCCTCCCTCCCTCCCTCCCTCCCTCCCTCCCTCCTTTCCTTCCTTCCCTCCCTTCCTTCCTTCCTTCCTTCCTTCCTTCCTTCCTTCCTTCCTTCCTTCCTTCCTTCCTTCCTTCCTTTCCTTCTTTCCTTTTCTCTTTTCTTTTCTTTTCTTTTCTTTTTTTGATGACTTAAGTTCATTTTACTGTTTTGTTTTGTTTTTTATTACTAGAGGTATTCCATTGGACAGACTTGCAGGCATTTCAAAGGAATGCACACATAAACACAGAACAAATACAGATGAACAACCAGAAGATATTAATGACATGAACATGAGCTGTATGACCTACTAGTACTAAGATACGTTTACTATCCACATTCTCTCTCTCTCTCTCTCTCTCTCTCTCTCTCTCTCTCTCTCTCTCTCTCAGAAGGAAAGCCAGAAGGATAGAGACCACTTTGTTTACACATTCTTTCTTCCATGGGTTTGTCTGTATTCTTTCAGAAAATCTTAACATTTTCTACAAGGAATGATTTTATCAGGAAAAAAAAATAATTGTGATTTTCCTAAAGGATATATATTTTGGGTTCTAGAAGACATATACTGAACTGATATATATTTTTTAACTTTGGAAAACACTTGCAAAACCTTGAATAGAACTGGACACACATTTGAGCTCACTAACCAACACAAGCTCAGCCTGTCACCTTGCCCTTAGCACTATCTTGCTGCACTGAACTAGCCAACCACAGTTAACTACTCCCAAGAGAACAGAATATTTGTCTTGCTATTTATAGAGAAGTCTCCAGAGCCAATTCTGAAACTTTGGAATAAATTTCGGTGGAAAAAAAAAATTTGGTACTTTCAACTATCTGAATAAACTTCACAAACAAGCACACTTATTTTCTTATAATGATGAGGCATACAAGTTCCTCCAAGCTTTGAAAACAATCGTGAAAGTACATTCCACGGGCATGAATGCCCTCCCCCGCAAACATCTCGTAGGCAGGCCTTCTGCTACCATTGTACTTTGTCGGCTTCTGTGACTGCCGAGCGCAGCGCTGAAATGAGCAGTGAAGCATGTGCCCCAGAACCGTATAAATCACACTTTGACAGCAACCTTAGAAAATTAATTTCGGATGCTCCCACACAGCCTGCTTGATTTGTGTTTCTTGCTCTTGGCTGGTACTAGCGAAAGCTTAGTCAGACACCTTCTCACGCTCTGCTCTACAGTCGCTGCACTAACCCCATCCCAGAAAGCTGGCAATAGGCGCTGATGACTTAATGTAAATATCCAGAGATTTCAATAAAAGTTAATCAAAACATGTATTATAAACTTCTATTTCCAGCCCCCCCCCCCCCCCCACACACACACACACACCTTGGTTGGCTACAATTTTCCGAGGGAGCTGTGGCTAATAGTTGGGTGCCTATAAAACTCTCTGGAACTCCAACTCCATGTGAGTCACAGATAGGTTGAAAACTATCCTTTTCCCCTTTACAGAGAAAAGCTCTACCAACACACTCTGTCCTTGTTAGAAAGACTAGAGCCTCTCTTTGCCATAGCTCCATGCAAATGACCAGTTAATACTGATGTGCATGACAACTCAAAATATTTACTCACTTACAGATTAGACTTAGCCAGTGCATAAAATTAGCATTCGTCATATGCATATATGTACACAAAAACAGTTTTCTTTGGAAAGCAGGGATGATCTACCCAGTGGCTGATTTGGTGAGGATCCATCTGGGAAACAGAGAGGCAGATGGCTGCTGACAATGTGCAGATTAGCCGTGCCCCAGCACTCAGACGTCAAAGTAACCAAAATCTTTTCAAATCCCTCCTTTCATTTTTGAAGCAGAACCAATGAGTGGAAACACTATTAACGGAAATCTTTGTTCAGGTAAAGGCTCTGGGAACAGCCGGGGAAAATGTATTGCCTAGACAACAAACCACTTGCCCCTACCTGCTGTGTTCTCAGAATGGCGGCATCGATCTCCTCCACCTTCTGAGTGATGGTGTTGCTCACTAATCGGTAGCGCTCATTGTCCTCTGCCACCATTTTTTCAAGTCCCTCCCTCGCCCTCCAGGGCACCAGTTCCAGTAAGGCACTGCTCACTTCATTAAGGGAATCCAATAAGGCTTTGCAGCTCTTAGCTTCCTTTTTCAGCTCCTGAAAACAGAATTAAGAAAGCATACAAACCTGTGGGTAAATGCTTACATGTCTGAACAGGCTTCTCCTTTTACTAATGTATTTGGGGCTAACATGCTTTGCAGGCCAAGAATGCGATGCACTGGCACCCTTAGTTTCAGCTAAGTTCTAGAAACCTTTGTTATTTCAAGCAAAAGGGAAAGTGTTTCCTGAAAAGTTCTGAAGGACAATTCATTTGCCAACATGGCAAGATTTCACCCTTGAAATTTAATCTGAATGTCTGTAAGTTGGGAAACAAAACAAAACAAGTTATCTTGTATTATTCTTTGCTGTCTGGTAACCTGTAAGTCATCAGGTACCATGAAAGTAAAATAAAGAGGGAAGTCCAAGCCAGAATCAAGTGACCCTCAAAATGAGGACACACTGGCTTTAAATCATCCCAGTTGAATCATTATAGGCTCAGCAAGCCTGACCTCACTGACTCCTTCCCCCACATACGATCATACTTCAGGGATGATAAAGACAGGCTGATATCTCTGGAAAAAAAATGATTCGCATGGTAGATGACCACATTTGCAATATAATTTTAAAAGCCACCTCACGTTATGCCTCTGTCTCATAAAAATAGTGTTATTCTAACCAAATTACATGCATCTCTGGAAACGGTGATCCTTTTCCTTGATTTTATTTTTCTGTTTTCATCATCCTGTCTCTTGTGTAATAAACTGTAAGACTCTGAAAATAAATTATAATACACTGTTTTCATCTCTGGGTTCCTAAAAGTTTACAGTTGACCTGCTGCCAATTTCTGTTGGGCCCCCGCCCACCAAGGCATCCTTCAGCATATTAGTAATGACACGCGAGAGATATCACTTCATTCCTGTGTGAATAAGACGCCCCCTCAAGATAACAAATGGGTCCAAGGTGCAAGATAACAAACGGGTCCCAGGTGCATAAATCAGAGCATACTTTTTGTCGCGCCTGCGCTCGGCTTGCAGCTTCTCCCTTCAGAGCCTGAGTCTCATATGAAAGCAATTCCACCTCCACTCTGTCCAGCCAGGTGCAGAGCTCCTCGTGTGCGCAGTGCAGCCGGCTTGCAAGCTGCAGGGCCTGTTCCACAGTCTTGGCTACATCCGCGCTCAATTTAGTAATGTCTTTGTACCTTGCTTTAATGGCTTCCAATTTATCTTGAATTATTAAAACTTCATCACCTAAAATTTCAAAGGCATGTTATAGCTCATGAAAGGAAAAAGAGAGGGGGCAGAAGGAAGGGTTTCTTCAGATATTATTATATACTGATGAGATTTTCAAGGGTGGGGTGGGGCCGGGGGGGGGGGGGGGACTTTAGAAAACATTTTTCTAAAGAAGTTCTGACCCGCCCGGCCAGCATGGCTCTGTGGTTGAGCATTGACCTATGAACCAGGAGATCACAGTTCGATTCCATATCAGGGCACATGCCAGGGTTGCAGGCTCCATCCCCAGTGTGGGGCGAGCAGGAGGCAGCTGATCCAATGATTCTCTTTCATCAATGACCGCTTCTATTTCTCCCTCTCCCGTCCTCTCTGAAATCAATAAAAACATTTTTGAAAACACACAAAATAACAAGTTCTGACCCAAGAAAGGTCCTTTTCTGGGTTTTAACCTTTCCCAGGATTTCTGGCAAATTTTAATAGGTCCGGAAATGCAAATATGGAAACTGGAAAGGACCACAGTGCCTTCAGTTAGGTGGAAAGTATCACCTTTGTATTTCTCTGTATGGTGCTTCCAGCTCTCAAGCAGAGGAGTTAAAAACAGCCTGGATTCAAATACGGACTTCAAGGCCTAAAAACACTGAATTTGTGGCATGTTTCCTTTCACAAGATACTTAACCCCTTGCTGGTCACTTATCATTACATGAGGATAAGAATGGAACCTACTGCATAAGATTGTGATGAAAATTCAACGAGTTTACATTTGTAAAGTGTTTAGAACAGTGCCTGGCATATGTGTGTGCATATATTAAAAATAATATACTCACCTGCATGATTCCTCTATCTCATTTTCAGACAAAGAAATTGCGTCCTGGGCTTCAAACTTGGAGTTCAAGGCTCTAGATACTATAATGAATTTCTCTAACTTGGTACTTGCCCCCATCATGCACAATAGGCTGAACTGGATATAGGTCTAGTGAAACTTTCCTATAGCCAAAGGAATTACTAAAACAAGTTAGGTTGTATCTGTTTCCTTAGTAAGTTCAAGCATGAAGATATGACACCTGGGTTTAGACACAGAATGTGTCACTGAATGCAGTCTGTCTTAAAATATAAAAAATATATTGTCTACAGTCTATGCACTCATGTAGAACAGACTTCCGCAAGTGGAAAACCAATGTAACTCCAGCGTCAGCTTCTCTGACCATCTCCTGTGCCACAATGCTTTGTGTCATGAGTAATACACTCAACTTCCATTAAGAACTCAAGTGAGATCATGAGAAAAAAAGTGAGATCATATTCCCACCCAACTTGGTTTGTCTTCAAAGCATTCTCCAGAATGAAGGCTTGGAGTGGCCCACAAATGATAAAGTTTTTGTTTTTCCCATTCCTAAAATAATTTGAAAGCAATGCTAAATGTTGACTCTATAATTACTTAATTTGAAAGATATCTCACCTGTTGTTTGTTTAAGTAGTTCTAAACCATTTAGTAATGCCTGATCTACATTTTGTTTTCTGAGTAGTATGTCCTCTTGCAGAACCTAAAAAGCAGGTAACCATTTTCATGTGGGGAAAGAAAAATTAAATACACATTAGCATTAGTTAATATTACAGGACTTTAATTAGGTTTTATAGATATATATTTGAGTAAACACCAACATTTTCAAGTATTCATTATTGTCCCCATGTTTACCCTCCTCTTTCTGTCACTGTGGCCCAGGTCCCAGGTTAATCTACCACAACTGACAGCACTCTCCCATTCAGAAAATACTTAGGGCCCTATGAAATGAGTGATGTGGAGATATTGGAGCACTCGTTAATTATGGGTCTTTGCATATGGCAATAAAATAAGAATTGAAAAGTGAAAAAATTGGCTATTGGATACATTCAATCTCTTTTTTAAGGTAAGTTCACTAAAAGTAATCTGTATACACAAAGTATTTCTTGAGTATAGCAATACACCTAAATCAAAACAAACATAAAATAATACAGAAATAAGGAAGACTCAGAAAATAATGACAACCAAAATGAAAATAAAATAAAATAAATCAAAATACCCGAAGTTCAGACTGCTGCTCCCACAGACCCTCAGTGCTGTAATCCTGGACTGAGAGCTTGCTCAGCTTGTCATGTACTTCATTCAGCCAATTCATCAGCTCCACTTCATCTTCCCCAAAAATCTTAGCATTACATAAGGCCTGCTGGAGGAGCTCAGACCTGCGGTGACTCTTCTCTTGAATCTCAATGTACCACACTTGAGAGGAGTCTAATTTATCCTGCACCATATCTTTATCCTCCCTGGAGCTCAGAGCCTTTAAGGACTGGCCAATGCTAATGGCCTGGTGTAAATGTTTACTGTGATTGATGATGTCATCTTCTAAGGCCTAAATAAAGTTTTACAAAAAGAGAAACAGAATATGGACAAATAAAAATAAAAACATAAATAGAATGAAGAGTTGACATTTGAAATGGATTTAATTCACAATGACTCATGAAAAAAATAATACATAACTCAAATTTATGTCATAAAACCAAGAAGGGAATGGAGAAGTGAAGCTTACTAAGGTGGGATGAGTCTCTTACTTTGTGCTGTGCAATTTGTTCCTCAAGTTTAGACGCTTGGGTTCCTATGGGCTCACAATTTGCCAGCCTCTTTTCTATGGTTGTAAGCCACTCGTTCAGTGGTTCTAAGGTTTCATGAAATTGTTGTGCTACCACCGAGATACCTTCCAACTGACGATTCCTACAAATGTGCCAAGATAAAAGGTCCTTTAGGGATGAAGAATGTGTGAAATATTCAACAAAAATCTTTACTCTCTTGCTTTTGAATTCTGTTCTAAACATTTTTTTGTAGAAAATGTCTAGAGCTAAAATTAATATCTCTCACATTTAAAGAACATGTTAAAATAGTTCTAGTAAATAAAATTAAAGTTGAACAACAGACCAACCTCAAGTGCCAAATCTTATGAAAGTCTTTAGCAACTTAGTTATAATATTTAAAATAATAATAGTTATAATAATAATTATAGTAATAGTAACAATAGTAAAGTTATAACAACAGTATCATCAATAATAACGACAATAAGATAATATTTATTGGTCACATTTTTTGTAGAAAAAAAGTAGAGAGTATCTCCCATGGGAGCCAGGGCACAGTGTCCTGGGGCATTACAGAGAAGGAATAATCTACTGACATGTATTATAGATCAACATGGACCTTTAACCTCTTCAGGAGCACCTTATTCTAGGTCCTAGAACTATAATTAATTCTACTCCATTATTCAAAGTCAGCCATTTTTTTCTTTTCACCATTTTAGCTCTAAAGGAGGTAGGAATGTATGGAAATATTCTATCCAGTGGTTCATCGATTTTCAACCCAAAAAGTCTATTTGGCTACACTTTAATGTAGCTACTACTAAAAAACTGGACAAGGGAGAGAATGCAGAAATGAAATACAGAAATGTTGAGTGCAAACTGGAGCCATGCTCTCGGCTTCCTGGCCTTCATGTATGTTACAGCACCATTCACCTGCCTAGTTTCCTAGCTAACTCCTACTATGCCTTTAGAAGATAGTTTAGCTGTCACTTCCCTGCCCCCAGACTATGTTCTTCCTATTAAATGCTCCCATGGCACCCTGTATTTTTGCTTTGAGACATTACATTTGTCATTACTTTTCCATTGCTATAAAACCCTACTAGGCTGTACCCTATCTGAGGACACAGATGATCTGTCCAGCCCAGTTCTGCGCCTGATACATAGCAGGCAGACAATAACTATGTAATAAACAAATGAATAAATTACCCCTGAGAGAAATGTTTTTCTTAAAACAAAGAGTTGGGATATGTCTGGTGATTATAAGACACTACCATTAGAGGAATGAGGAGAGAGGTACTATACACAGACCTTGGTATCTGTGTTCACATAATAAACATAAATATCCTATCTAATAAAAGAGTAATATGCAAATTCACCGTACCTCCGCTACACCCTCCAGCCATGACAACCAGCCACGCCCACCAGCCAATCAGGAGCATGTATGCAAATTAAACCAACCAAGATGGCTGCAGCCACAGAGAGCAGGAGGGAGGCTTGGGTTTCCCTGGCAATGGAGGAAGCCAAGCTTTCCGCCTGCCCTTGCTGGCCCAGGCCTCAATGCTACAAAGTTTCAATTATAGAACATAAATAAATCCCAACAGAAATGGCGGCAGCCACGGAGCTGGAGAGAGCAGGAGGCTAGGGTTGACCGCGGCGATGGAGGAAGCCAAGCTTCTGCAGCCCTGGCCTGCTTTGGCCTCCGCTTAAGGTTACAAAGTTTCAATTATAGAAGATACATAAATCCCAACAGAAATGGCTGCCACCACGGAGCAAGCAGAAGGCTTGGCTCCACTCCAGGCTACAAAGTTTCAATTGTAGAAGATAAATAAAGCCCAGATCCCAGGGCTTCTGCTTGGGTTGCCAGGGGGCGTGGCCAGCCTGCAAACCACCACAGGCCCCTCACCCAGGCTGCCTCACGCCCCAAGGGAACCCCCACACTGATCCGGGACACCCTTCAGGACAAACCAGCTGGCCCCCACCCATGCACCTCTATCCTATCTAATAAAAAAGTAATATGCAGATTGACCATCACTCCAACACACAAGATGGCTGCCCCCAAGTGGTTAAAGATCCTGCCCCCATGTGGACACAAGATGGCCACCACAAGATGACCAGTAGGGGAGGGCAGTTGGGAGGAACCAGCCTGCAGGGGAGGGCAGTTGTGGGCAATTAGGCCAGCAGGGAAGGGCAGTTGGGAGGGACCAGGCCTGCAAGGGAGGGCAGTTGGGGGCGATCAAGCCTGCTGGGGAGGCAGTTAGGGGTGACCCGGCCAGCAGAAAAGGGAAGTTGGGGGTGACTGGGTCTGCAGGAAAGGGCAGTTGGGGGGGACCCAGGCCTGCAGGGGTGAGCAGTTGGGGGGGACCCAGGCCAGCAGGGGAGAGCAGTTGGGGGGGTACCAGGCCTGCAAGGGAGGGTAGTTAGGGGTGACCAGGCCTGCAGGGGAGGGCAGTTAGGGGTGACCCGGCCAGCAGAGGAGGGAAGTTGGGGGTGACCAGGCCTGCAGGGGAGGGCAGTTGGGGGGGACCCAGGCCAGCAGGGGAGAGCAGTTGGGGGGGTACCAGGCCTGCAAGGGAGGGTAGTTAGGGGTGACCAGGCCTGCAGGGGAGGGCAGTTAGAGGTGACCAGGCCTGCAGGGGAAGGCAGTTAGGGGCAAACAGGCTGGCAGGGGAGCAGTTAGGCATCAATCAGGCTGGCAGGGGAGAGGTTAGGGAGTGATCAGGCTGGCAGGCAGAAGTGGTTAGGGGCAATCAGGAAGGCAAGCAGGCGAGCAGTTGGGAGCCAGCAGTCCTGGATTGTGAGAGGGATGTCTGACTGCCCGTTTAGGCCCAATCCCACTAAACGGGCAGTCGGACATTCCTTGAGGGGTCCCAGATTGGAGAGGGTGCAGGCTGGGCTGAGGGACAGCCCCCCCTCCAAGCACAAATTTCGTGCACCGGGCCTCTAGTTACCAAATAAATATCTATATTAAAGCCATTGCTTCTCTCACAAAAGATTGTAAGTAGTATTTGTTACCTTGTTTCAGCTTTATTAAGCAATGCCTCCCATCTACTATCCAAAAGACTCAGTTGTTTCAAAATTTTTACTTTATCTGCAGGTTCTGCTGTGGCAGCAATTTTTTCTCCTTCTCGTTTGATTATCTCTACAGTAGATTTGCGGTCATCCAACAATCTTTGGAGAAGCTTGAAAGAAAAAAATAAATATAAAAAAGTCAAAGGAATAATTGTATCAACATAAAGAAAAATATATTCTAGGCACTTTTGTTATGTGCCCAAAATATATATTTTGGATGAATTCACATGCAAAAGGATCTGAAAAGTAGGATTTTAAGAGTAACTCATTTTGCTTAATGACTCATTATGATTGTGTCAGACCCTGGGTTAGGGGCTTTTCATGGTGGATAAAACTAATATTGATAAGGCCGCCAAACCATTCATCAATAATTTTAATGTAAAATAATGGGGTAGAAGGTGCTGCTTAGCATAACTCCACTGCACTGACGGTGACAACTTCCCATTATTGAAATGAAAGGGGAATGTCCTATACATTCAACAATTATCTATTCCATTAAGACAAAATAGATTATTACAAGTCATTACTGTTTTCAAAACCTTTTCCGGTGTTAATGCAGTACAGGCAGAGAAGGTGAGACATAGACCAAATTCACAAAGCTAGTGAGGCAAAAGCAGAGGCTCTCGGCTCTTTTTACAGGTGGGGTTCGCTCCTAAAATCCTCCATGAGGATGAAAACCAAACAAGAGCTTTTAAATATCATTCCCCAAAGGAAAAGAGGGTGGAATGTATGAGAACTCTCCAAAGCTGGCTAAATAAGACTAATAATTCAGGATTTAGCAGCAGAAGACAAAAATTCAGTTCAATTCTAAGTAAATATTTCAAGAAGCCTGGAATGGAATGTTTTATATAGGTGGGCAGAACTCAGGGTTCCCTTGCTCTTACCTAAACAAGCAAATATTTCATGAGCAAGGCTATCTACACTCAGGCGCCATGTTAACTAACAACGAGGATGGCACCGGGGATAAAACACCAACTAGTTCACTGTTTCCTTAATCTGATCCTGACTGATAGTTAAGGAGTACAGAAATGGACAGGTACCCAGAAGTAACAAGCTAAAAGTGCATTCACTCACTTTCATTTTGTAATCAAGACCAACAAAGTAGGAGGTAGAGAAACACATTTAGGAAGAAGAAACACAAACTCTCTTGACACAGGTTAGAGTCATTATAAAATCAAAGTCCATCAGGTGGTTTAGGCAGTAAAGAAAACTACGTAAGTGGATTATTTTTGATCAACTTTAATAGCAAAGCCTCTGGCAATTAAGAAAGCCAAACCAGCAAATAGGTTTTGTTGGCTAAGCATAAGTTCAATAATTCTGGGAGAATTATAAAGATTTAAATTAAATTGTGAATGGCAGCAGTTATTTTATGTATTATATATTTTGAATATTACATATATTATATACTAGAGGCCTGGTGCACGAATTCATGCACGGTTGGGGTCCGGCTGGCCTGGCCCCAATCAGGGCAGATCAGGACTGGGCCTATCAGGAGGAGAAGATGCCGGGAGGTTGGCCGGCTGACCTCACCTCTTAATCGGTCCAGTTCGCTGGCCACAGTGGGCGTCATAGTGACCGGTCGTTCTGGTCATGACAGCGTTACGTTTGCTGGCTTTTTATATATATATAGGTTATTTTACTACATATTATATATTATACATATTACTAAAAAATTGCATCAATGCAATGTGTTTCCTGTGATGTTTAATTCTTACCTCTAAATCTATTTCTAATAGGTTAATTTCCCAATATGAAAGTCCAAAGTTCTGAATATCAAAATTAAATGAAGCTTCTTAATCCATTCCCTTCTTCTTAAGGTTTCATCCAGGAGTAACCTCACCAATGTGTTGTGTTCCAGGCCCCGCCCACATGTCCTTTCATGTCATGGCTGACAGGTTAATACTGAGAACATCACTAAATGCTAACTAAGTGACCAGCACCAGTGGGAGCACATCTGTATGTGAGATCCCAAATAGACATCACCCCTCTAATGAGTGTGTCTTTCTAACTGGGTCCTTACTGAGTGTCAAAAGACACAGCAGCACATTCCTTAGTGTATGTGAATCAAATATTTCCTTCTTCAGTACAGGCTGAAGCTGCCCATATTTAATCTATACTAAAGGCAATTTCATATGACCAACCTAATATATAAGGGAACAGTGATATTTCTGTCCAAAGTCCCCTTCTTCCCTGACTTCTCTATTTAAAACTGCAACACATACACACACATATACCCTTTACTTTAGCATTTCCTGTCCCTCATTCTTGTTATCACTTTCTAATTTTTATCTCTCATCCCTGCTTTACTTATCACTTGCTAACTTATCACAATTTACTTATTTGCTTTATTGTTTATCTCTCCCTGTTCCTACTGTCCCACAAAACCGTAAACTCAGTGAGGAAATTTTATCTTTTTTTATTTGGTGATATATCTCCAGCACCCAGAACAATGCCTGATCCGAGGCACATGGTTCCATAAATATTTGTTAAATGGACAACAAAATAATGTCTAGAACATCAACAACCAGTTAACTAAGATATCCTATTAATATAAATAGAGTTTCATTATTAATATGGCACAGGAAACACAATTCAAAAGCATCACTGACTTACCTTTTGCTCTTGTATCTGGGCCTTCACCACTTTGAACTCGGCCGATGGTGGCTTCTGATTGGCCACAAGCTCCTCGGTGTCCACCATCCAGCTGAGCAGGGACTCCAAGGCATCCTGGAACCTCCCGCAGTGCAGCAGGGCCTCCTGTAGCTGGGCTGCTCGCTGAGCCACCTGCAAAGTTCCAGTTGGTCCCACTTATTTACTAGCTTAATAAAACAATGAAATTGCCTACCGGCCACCACTTTTCATGTTTATCTTCCTATTTGGTCACAAATTTTCTTTTCCTTTTCATTTAAAATCTACCCAAAGCATAGACAATGGACAGGTTGGGGGTAGAATAGCATCAAACTTTAGCAAGTAAGCCAAAAAGATAAGGCTACCATCATAAACAGTCAATGTAAAAGACAAAACCTTTGTGATTTTGGAAATAGCCAATGCATTTATGATTAGCAATGAATGATTGAAATATTTTCAGGCTGCTCCAAGAAACAATGCATTAGTCACTTTTATCATTATCCTTGGGATTCATTTTTTTATTTCCTACTGATGCATATCAGGGATAATGATAAAAAAGACTACGATTAAAAAATAACGATTTAACAGAGAGAATGAGAATTCTGTTTTGCTAGGCAAAATAACTATAAAGTATCCAATTAAATTCTGCTGGCTCCAAGCTCTGAGTCCTTATTTAACTGACCAGGGCCTTTGTCTTCTAGTAAATGGAATCTCTGGGTCCTACAATACCCTACTGCCCTTCTCATAGATCTCCTTTTTGGACTAAAAAGTAGTTGGCAAGGTATTTTAAGCACTATAGAATATATTTTCATCTGACACTGCATTCCAATTGTGTTCAAAGTGCACTACAATATGAATCTGACTTCAAAGAATGATAAATATGGGTTTGAGACCTGGTGATGCTTAATATTTCAATGCAGCTAAATTTGTATGCGAACAATCAGCATCACCACCAGATAGGCACTGCCATCTAATAACAATTTTCTGATAATTTATGCTATTGTGTGTCAGCATTATGTCCTTAAGATATCAGAGAATTATTTCCCACATGGGTATTTTTTAAAAGGTGGGAATCTCTACTTTATAAGTAAAATAATATTTGCTGTTAATGGTCTATCTGACAGTGGTCAGCAAACTCATTAGTCAACAGAGCGGCAAACCGTGGCTCGCAAGCCGCATGTGACTTGCGAGCCACAGTTTGCCAACCACTGGTCTATCAGGAGGGTGGCAACCCTTAGTCCAGGGGCAGACAGGCATAGTTGCTTTCACTCGCACAGTGTGACCTATTATGCGGTGAAATTAGTTGCTGATATTTGAAAGTCAGAAGATTTCACTAAAAAAGTGAGATTTCCAGGTTCCTTGAAAGCAAATATACTCTTTGGCAACAGTGAGCATAGACCCTTAGAAGGCAATGCTTTGCTGGAGCTAAGTGGTGACTGTACCTTTAAAGGTTGCATGAGGTCTCTCAACACAGGACAGTGTCACGGGCCACCTGCCATTACATCTGCACTATTATGCCTCTATCAAAGTCAAGATAATGACAGGGAGAGGCCCTGTTTCCTCCAGCTGGCTCCTTTCGTTTATGCTTCCTAACAAGCCCTGTAGGCATTGGTGTTTGGGCCATCCAGTTTACAGCAATATAAAAAAGTGGACATGTTTAGGGAAGGCTAGCTACTGTAAATATGACCTGTGGTCACAACAAATGCTAGTGAATGATAACAAACAGAAAGGACAGCGAAGGGGAAGGCAAAGTTACCTTTTTATTGAGAGTCTTCCACCTGGCATTGACATCGTCCAGGTCCTGCTCCAAACCTTGGGTGCTGGTGCTGTTAGCAGCACTCTGAATAAGGCCCTGGCCCAACCAGTTTACATCTTGCTGTTTAACCTGCAAGGGTTCAATCTCTTCTTTTTGGAATACCTGCAGTTGGAAGAGCAATAATCATATGAATTATATGACCTACTAACCACCAAATATAAACATTTATTCAGTGATCGGATATCAATCATTAGAGATAAAGGTAATTTTTGTTGCGTATTCGTATCATAAGAGTATCATTAACCTTATTAATAAGAGTCATGAATACAAAATAATAGTCTACGTTCATTTAATTAGATTACCTGTAAACCCAAGGAAACAGTGTATGTCCTCTCTTTATTGTTTCATTATCATAGCACTAGAAATTTCCTATCATTTCAATTTAACTATAGTATTAAAATGTATGAAAAATGCTAATGAACAAAATGATAAGATGGGTCCAAGATGAACCCATTTACTGGGCAAGGGCTCTTACAGGCTCTTCTAAGAATGCCTGCTGTTAGCTGGCATTAAAGTTTGATGAATCACTGACAAGATGATGAAGTCAGCCAAGATGCTAATCTATGACTTGCCAGATGGGCCAAAATACAGGGATAGGAAAAGAAAAAATGGCTTAGGCAAGCACTACAGTAGTATGTATCCCTAAATATCTAGCCCCCTCAGTGTCTATCAAGATGCCAGTAGTCTTGCAAGAGGCATGTAGACCTCACCCCTGGACCTGACCAGCAATATCACCAGCACAGCAACTGTGGTTACGCTTTGGTCACTGCCTCCCCTGTCAGCAGCTTTCCAGAACTGCCCCCCGAACCCGACTCCTCCTCCCATCAAACTTATGGTCCCTGGTTGCCTGCCTGTAACTGTCCAAAGAACTAATGTGTTAGAGCAAAATGCAAGCTCCATGGAAGCAGAAAGTTCTCTTTTCCTTATAATAGTTTCATGCCCTGGACTTCCCATAGTACCTAACATGCAATATTGTACGTGATGATTATTTGCCAAATAAACATCAGTATAGAAAAATAATATTGTACCTTGGAATGAATGATATCAACCCCTAAACAGATAATACTGGGGGGGTGGGGGGAAGATCAACATTTTCATAGACAATATAAATGTTTTTTAATACAGGAGTTAAAGGATGTCATAAAGAAAGTAAGTTAATTTAACTCAGAAAGGAAAGTTTCAGCTAAGATATTAAGGTAAGACAAGGTTTGGGGTTCTGAGCTGTTATACTATAGGGCATTATACAAATGTATCAATAGCCCAAGTGAACAAACAGTTAAGCAGAACATATGAAACATAACAAAGGCAAATACCGAAACAGTACTTAAGATAAAATTCAGGGACAGTGTGGAAAACAATTTTGAAAGATGCAGAGGCTGCAGGAGACAAACTCTCTAGAATCTGGCCAAGGCCCCAAAAGCAGGCTACTTCCGTGTTATTGTATGAATGACTACATTAAGGAACAAGCAAACAAATAAATGATCATTTCCTCTAGAGTTCCCCTCCTATATAGACAATTTCCACACTGGAGAACTGTTTCTATATAACAATACCATATTCACATAATCAAACAAATTATAAGAATTCCCCAACTCACTGAGGAACAAAAACATAAGCTTTCATAAGTTTTTAAAAGGCATAAATTTACTTAGTAAGGCAATGGAAAGTTGAGACAAGATGGTACAAATAGAGTTTGGTGCGGTATTATGATTCTATTTCTTTTCCATACCACTTTCTAAGGTACTACTTCTATGAATCGCTGTGGATATGTTTTACTACACACACACACACACACACACACACACACACACACACACACACGAGGAGGAGGGACTGCTACATTCTTAAGCCCAAGAACTTGTCTGGGATATAAGGATTCAGGGAAATGTTCTATTTTCCCTCTCAGATAATTTTCAGGACAAAAAAAAAAGTGCACCCTAATATAATGTTGTAGTAAATTGCCTTAATCTCTTTCTTACCTTGGTTTGAAAGAAATTAATTTTAGAGTTGCATATCAGAGTAGGTCTAGGTGAGTCTGTGGTAATTTTATGAAATACTACAAAAATATACTAAGGGTTATAAAAGTTAACTACTAAAGAATCTATGCACTCCTAAGAGCTTCATTACTTTCTACAAATAAACTGCAAGATCCTTTACATAAAAATGTACTTAGCCAAGCTTTTACACTAGCATGTCGTTTAAAGCATGCTCTAGGAAAGGGCATCGCTGACTAGAGCAATTATTTCATGGACTGAGAAGAGAAACTTTTCTGCAATTGTCCAAATCCCTTATCTCTCAGTGGTAGCAAAATACTTACAAAGGGAGACTTTCTCCCTAATCTAGTCCATAAGCACACACACAGAGAGAAGCTTAAAATAAAATAAAATTACCTCTGAGGCAAAGTTTACCGGAAGAGCATAGAAAAACTACCAAAATAACTGAACTTCAGTCTAAGTGGGAAGAAAAAAATTACAGGCCTGACAAACAACCTCTGCTTATTACGCGGCTGCACCCTTCACTTTCTTACCTCACTCACCACTCACAAGTCAGGCGCTAGCTATCGGGGCTGCAAACTACAGCACAATGTAACTTCTCTACTTCCACACGCAGAGCTACTGAGAGAAAACTTGCAGCACATTTTAAAACGTCCTTCATTTGAGTGGAGTACTTTGCAGACCACAACAATATAATATTGTGTTTGTACCTTCATGACTAAGCCTGTTCAAGTTTAATAAATCCAATGTTAACTGCCCCTAAATGGCAGTGTCTTAAACCACAATTTGTGTAAAAGCTGAATGTTCACATAAATTCACAGTGGAGGCATTCTAAGTGATGGCACCCAGCCATCAGCTGCACAACCAATAGCAGGACTCTTGACAGCTGGGAATAATCATTCCCCAAACCCCCACCTAATTAGTTTGCTGTAATGATCAACTTATCAATATCTGGCATCTCGTGAGGCACTAGTCACCCCCACCCCCAGATGAAACACCAGTGACCACTTGAGAACAGAAGCACAAAATTTGGCAGGGCACGGTGTCCCGTTTCCATGAGTTACCTGAACTGACTGAAAGCCATTACAGACTGTGTCCAATACTCCTGCCCGGGCCCTGGTTTTTCTGGGAGCTTTCTTTCTCGCTGCTCTGAATTTCGGGGAGCACTTCGTATGGGCCACCTCCATCTCCTGGGCAGAAAGAGGAGCCTCCACTCCCTCTTTAGGTGCAGGGTTCGATTCTTCCGAACTGCATTGTGTTAACAGTGTCGCATTTTCTTCTAAGCTTCTGCTACCACCATCTACGTGATTTCCCCCCAAATCTAAATGAGAGAGGCCCAAATCCTCAGGAGAATCTGCCATACATTCCCTGCTTTCTGCTGTGATGTGGAATTCTCCCGGTCCGTATGTTTTCCCTTCTCCTCCTGGGTTAGAGATACACTCATTTTCTCCATCTCTAATTAATGGGTCACACTTCACAGTGGTCTCTTTCCAATCATTCTGCAGGCAGCAGTTTTCACCATGGATTTCCCTCTGACCATTCACACCAGTTGTTTCCTCCAGTGGAGAAACACCATGTAAAATCATTTTGAAGTTCTCATCAGGGTGGGCACTTCTACAGGAAAGCAACGGGATTTTCTGTTCGCTAAAGGAATGGGCAGGAAGCAATGGTGCATGTTGTTCTGCTATATGAATATCTTCGGCAGAAGACAAGCTTCTGATTTGTGACTGGTCTCCAGTTAAAATGGCCTGTTTTTCTTCCCTCTCGGCTGGAGGGCTGCATAAACCAGAGTCGTCCTCCTCCGACGTGAGGGAATTAGTCCCCCACCTGCACTTGCTGGCCTTGCTTACAGCCTGGGACACATCAGTAGGTTCAACAAAGGAGCTTTCACTTTTGTTTGCATAATCCATAAAATTGGCTGGGACAAACATCCGCCATGACCGTCTATGCTCTTTCTTTTCTGCATGAGATTTGGCTTTGGGTAATCCTGTGGTTCGAATGATGTCACTATTGAGTTTGAGCGCATCGAAGATCATCTTTTCATCTAGGGTGTGAGCTTCCCGACCTCTCAGCTCAAACACATTGGAAGAAGCCAGGGCACCGTTGGAGCATAAAGAACTAACATCCAGTGTCCTGTGACTGTAGGGTAAAGTCCGATCTCCAAAATGCCTGGAAGCCAGGCTGCCTTTTGAACCCGAGTCTATCTGTTCATTTAGTCGAACAGTGTCATAGATCGACCGCTGTGGGACATAACAGTCTTCGATATTCAGGTCCTCCTCCTCTTCACCCTTCCCTACACATGGGGGATTCTGACGTAAACAGTCTGGTCTGCTGAGTGGCTTCCCCATTTTTCAGAAAGTTAAAGCAAATATTGCAGCTCTTGAAACAGAAATTAAGAAATAAGGCAAAGCATCTTTCAAAAAAGTATACTTCTGCACAGAACTATTCAGTGTCTCTAGCATAAAGACACATGCTCAAATAATATATGTCATAATCTATGAGGTGTTTAAGGTCATCATCAGTGCATCAGTCTAAATGCAACTATCCTTGTATCTGGTAGTTTTTAGAATGATTCTAAAAAATAAAGTGCATCAAGAACACAGAGCAGAAACCTCCTAACCTCCCTGACCCCCAGCCCCCAAAGTTCCCATTCACATACTCCAAAACACAGAAAAACAACAACAAACATACACTTAACAGTGGCTCAAACAGTCAGAACATTCCATTGTCAGTTCATTTCCCTTTTTAGTCTAATTTTGCATCCGAGATTTCCAGATTAAAATTTCCAAGGGAGCAAGCACTTTAACAGGCTGAATGCTAATTTAGGCAGAGCTCTGGTTAACTGTAATCCACTTAAAGATGGCTTACAAAACTTCATCTCCTGTATAAATAAACCATGCTTCAGAAACTTAAAAGACAAACACAGGGACCACGTAATTGTCAGATCAAGGCACAGAACAGATCTTCAGAGAAAAATCAGTCTAATGTTGTAAGAAAGTTAAAATTTTCTTTTGCCTTTTTTTTGGGGGGGGGGGGGTTGGGGGGGGAAGTAGCTATAAATAATCTGGATTCAAACGGCAGTTTTTCTTCCCATATTAAGATTCTTTGAGGTTAGTCAGAACTACCCAAAGGAGGGGGAAAAAATTCGACTTTTGGACAGCCGGGCCAGTACAATCCAGCAACTGTTTAAAGTAAATAGTTTAGAAAGCATGGTGTTCTAGAAACTCTCCTTTAAAAAAAAAAAAAAAAAAGCCAGTTTCCAGAGTCTTATCTGATCCTCCTTAAGAAGGCTTATTCCACCTGAGGCAGTTGCAGCAAAGAAGAGCTCCGAGTTTCCTCTAAGGCACAGGCAGCGTCATTCACATTCCAGCTGGAAACCGAGACAAGTCTAGCCTTTGAAACTGACCAAGTGTGGCCGCAGTTTGTCTTTCATTTTAGCTACAGCTGGAGAGAGACAGAGGTGTCGGAGGCGGACGCAGAAAAGGAACTCCAGCAGGGAGCTCCGGCGCTGTCCCCAGTCCCCAGCTCCTCACGGCAGCAGGGCCCCCGGCGGGGCAGGCATCCTCCCGAGCCAGGACGCTCCCAGGAACGTCCTCACTCTCTTTAGGCAACATCGGCTCCGTCCCTTCGCTCGGTCCCTTGGCCCGCCGAGCGCTCCGGACGCGCCGCTCTGTCGCTCCTCCGCTGCTAAGCCCTCCCGTGCCTTAACTTCGCAGTCATCGTTTCTTTGACTCCTCGCCTCTTCTCCGAGCCGGGTGAGCTGTTTCAGGGGGAGGAACCTAGAGGCCGAGAGGCTGCAATGCAACAGCTTGCTGGTGACATCAGCGCAAATCAGACCCGCTGGGGAGAGGGGCAGCTCGGGTTCAGAATCGCCCAAAGCGCACCACCTAGTTCAAAATAGGAAGGGATAGGAAGGGCTTGCAGAGGTTGAACCTGACAATAGGAGCTCCGCGGGGAGAAAAAAAAAATCCCTTCCGTGAACATCCGGTGCTCATTTGAATATTAAATGGGTTGAAAAAGAGCTAACAGGTTCCTACTCTTCTGCTGAAACCACTCCCTCACACAGTTGCAGACTCTGTATTAGTATCTGCCATGCAAAGTGCGGATCACTTTGAAGTCGAGTGTTGTGTCATTCCTTTTTCAAGCCTAAGTTCAAGTCTAACCGTTCTCCAGAGTAAATTATCCCTATGGCAGGGTGCCCTGAGCACCGCTGACATGAATATTAGTAGTTACTAATAACCATGCAGCCCTCTTGAGGTTAACAGATCGCGGGCAGTAAGTGACTCCAGATATTTCATAAACAAAATCACATGCACAGATTTTTATCTACTGAACAAACACGCTCTTAAAATACTGTTTGAAAATAAATTCAGCAAACCAGGCCATAGCCCTTGGGGGGGAATTAATACTCTTATTTAGGTAAAATAAAATCTACCCATCCTTTATTTTACAAAATAAGCAACATTGCCAGATTAGCAGATAGAGTAGGGCAGACTATCTTTTCTCAGTCTCACAAAATAATAATTTGAACATAAAACTGCACTAATCCCAAGGGAAGAAGGCAGCTCTGGTAAAAACAACCTTATGTTTTCTCATACTTTTACAGAAAAGACATCGGACAGAACTTTTGTTCCTTTACTGAGAAAACAATTCCAAAACTGTTTTTACAAACCTAAAAATTAAATCTTTTTCAAAAATCTATGCATAACCAGACTCTATAAGTAACACAACTATTCAACAATTATTAGATACAAGTCAGTATGTGGTCATCAACTTGGAAAAATATATATAAAATACCCATCAATATCACACTATCAATTCAATGCCCATTTTTCATAAAGAAGAAGGGAAATATTTCAAGAAGCACTAGATCCTGCAGTGTTAGAGCACCCAGGCTGCTCTGAGGTGCTGACAATAAGAAAAAGAAAAACATGCACACACATTACCATGTTTGAGCAGTGGGTTGAGCACTAGGCGGGGAATTAAGAGAGACTAAGTTACTCCCAATTGCCACTATCTTTTTTGTTGTTGTTAATCCTTACCTGAGGATATATTTCCCCTTGATTGAACCTGCAATCTAGGTCCATGCCCTTGACCAGGATCAAACTGGAGACATTTTGGTTCGAGGGCCAACACTCTAAACATTGAGCCACAGCAGACAGGGCCTAAAGGCCACTATCTTGACAGGTAAGCCTGTAAAGCTACTTATTCATGGCAATATTAATATAGTAGTGAAGTTTCCATGAAATGTGAATGAGTGCCTTTCTCTAAATATTCTGAGATACTCAGAACTTCTCATAAGAATGGCCCTAGTTCAGTCTACTTTACACTCTAACTCTGAATCATTAGTACAATAAAAAGAGCAACATGTAACCTCACATTTGAGGTGGACAGTACATTTTAAAAACTACAAAGGTAATTCATTCATAAGTTCAACCATTCATCAAACAGTGCTTACTATCTGCCAAACCCCATGGCCAGCACTGGCTAAACACTGGAACACAGAGATGAAGTGACACTGCCCTTACCACGGAAAATATGAATGAGAGAACACAGTTTGGAAGTAGGGAGTGCTATGAAAAATGTCCTCTAGTTGATTAAATATATGCTATTTACTGAACAACTAAATTCCTATTTATTAAACTGACTTTTACTAATTCTATAAATGATAATCCTAATACATTCTGATTCAAGTTAAAATTTGCACTATTATACTGATATTTATGACAATAGCACACACATACACTGAGTGGCCAGATTATCATGATCTCTGAACGCATAATAATCTTGCCACTCAGTGTATATCCTATATAAAAAAGGCTAATATGCAAATTGTCCCCTCGACCAGGAGTTTGACCAGCAGGCAGGCCGGCCAACTGCCCATGTCCCCTCCCCCTGGCCAGGCTGGGCGGACCCCACCCATGCACAAATTCATGCACTGGGCCTCTAATATATATGTGTGTGTGTGTGTGTGCACACTGAGTGGCCAGATTATTATGCGTTCAGAGATCATAATAATCTGGCCACTCAGTGTATTACACACACACACACACACACACATATTATTACTTGAAACCATATTCCAAAGACATATCTAGATAACATGAAAGAACTTATATTTAAAACAGAACTAGACTGGTTTACCTTTTCCTCCCAAATTTGGCTTACACAGCTACTTTAAATATTATTGTATCTGATGTTAATAAAATCAAGATATAATAAATTGTGTTAATTATTAATCATGATAGCTAGATCTCTCACATTTTCATGAGAGAAATACACAATGAATAAAATGACCGAAGTTTTTCTGAAAAACTGTCAACACTATTATTTCATACAATGTTAAATTTTCTCAATACATTACTTACTTTACATAGCCTACTAGATGGGATCTAGCTAAAGTATCTTCTAAAGGAAGATGATCTTGGAAAAGTACACAGATACTAATTAAATTATAAGCAAAAACAGAGCATTTTCTCATTTTTATATTTCCAAAGTTAAGTTAAATCTTTCAAAAAGGAAGTTCCTTAAAAATCTTACCACTAAGTACAACATTCTACTTCACAGAAAAGTTAAAAGGCTAATTTTATCAACTGGAACATGTAGGTTTTAGAGCTGAAAGAATGACGTTATTAAGAAATTCAGTGTGTAATAAGGGGAAAAAGGTCTGTGTGAATAAACGCAACATTATTCATGAAAACTGACAAAAGTATCCTCCTGGCAATAGCTCCTAAAATCTGGATTAGAAGCCAAACAAGAGATATCTACATTTTTTTGCTGTGAGTATAAAAATAGGCCTTAGGAGCAACAATTTCTCTTATTCTTTCTAAACCTGATAGGCCATTTGCTAATGAAAACTGAAAGCATTCTATATTTTTAGTTTTCAAACTAATACACTTCCTCACAAATGGCTAAAAGGGTTTACGAAGATAATCATCAGGTGAATATACAATAGCTACTTATTTTAATGGAAAATGTTTATATTTAATAGAAAGTAGGCTATTTAGACTCCATCACAAAAGCAAACAAATTCAGAAACTCTTAATGGATTCGCTGTCTGATCTTGATGGAAAATATCCTATATAATAAAAGGCTAATATGCAAATGAACCCCTTGACTGGGAGTTGGATCAGGAATTTGACCGCGAGTTCAACAGGGAGTTTGACCAGGAGGCGGGGCCAGCTGGCCAACTGCCTGAGGCCCCTCCCCCTGGTCGGCCCTGCCCCCAATCAGTCCCCCTCCATTGGGGATGGAGCCAGACCACCAGTCGCCTGTGGCCCCTTCCCCAGACTGTCCCTGACCACCCCCCCACCCCAATCGGGGGTGTGGTCAGACAACCAACCACCCTCGGCCCCTCCCCCTGGCTGGCCCAGCCCGATCGGCCCCAATCGGGGCGGACCAGACGCCAACTGTGCACGAATTCATACACTGGGCCGCTAGTCCTATATAATAAAAGGCTAATATGCAAACTGTCCCCATGGGTGGGAGTTCAACCAACTGGGAGTTAGATGTGCGCTGACCACCAGGGGGGTGGCATGGAACAAAGGAAGGCCCCAGCTGGCAGCTAAGGAAGGGAGGCTGCAGCCGGCAGCCGCTAGGGACCCTATCCATGCACAAATTTCATGCACTGGACCTCTAGTCTTTAATAAGCACTTGCTATTCTTCCTGTAAGATACTACAATACTACTAAGACTATGTTTTCCCCCCATCTTCAGATGATGGTGGATAAAAAATATTCTCTGTCTATAACACAAAATAATTCTATATGTAAACATTATTAATTAAAGTATATGCACATATGCATATAAAACTTCTAAAAGTTGATTTTTAAAATGCCATCCAGCAAACAAAACCAATATACATGTTAATGATCCCATTTAATTTCCTTCAGATTAGCAAAAACAGAATCTGAAAACACTTTTCATATTAAAACACTGACAAAAGAAATAAGTAATCTTGAAATTAAGACAAAGATATGTATGGAACAGGATGTGAGCGCAGACATTTTCTCTGGTATCCTGGTTCTTGCACATCTCCAAAAGCTTTTTACTTCATTTACAATCCCAGCATTTAGCTACCCTGGGCTATTATTTCATGAATGAGTGGAGACCTACATAAATATCAAAAAAAAAAACAAAAAACCTATCAAATTAACAACAAAGCAAATTCTTTCTGTCCCTCTCACACACACAGACATAGACACTCCTTTAAGCAACTTTCCACATTAGTTAAATAAATTTTGTAAGTATCCTTTTTATCTAAGGGAGGCCTGTGATAATGACAGTAGGTGATACAGTTGGATGCTTTTAAGGGGATCACTTTCCATTGGTAATACAGGATTATCCGGTTAACAACAACTAAAAAAACAATTTTAGAAAATCCTGTTATAAAACCTCTGGCTAGAACTGCCCTTAGAACCACCTGTTTTCATGCCCCAATCTTAAGTAAAAGAAGTTAAGAGAGGCTGTGTAACATAGAGAGTCGCAGCATTAATTAGCAGCAAACATGGAAAGAGAACCCACGTTGCCAGGTGCCCTTTGGACAATGCTTTCAGAGAAGTATGGGATATTCCCGTGTGACGTAGGAAAGAGGGCACCCCTGTGTTATGTCTACGCTGTGCAGGTGACAATATGAGGTATTACTAATACTACGGAGAGGACTGGCTCCAACTCTTAGTAGCTTCGTGTGGTCTCTGCTTCAGTGGGGCTTCTCTCTTGCCCATCACCTGTGATATTCCTTCTTCCCAGAATCTTATGTGCCACTTTGATGTAGCTGATTAAATAATGTGACCTTCCTCTAAAGCCCATGTATTAAGTTACAGTTTCTGTATGGAACACATTTTCACCTTTAAAAATAACAGAGGGGGGTATCACACAGCTTCCTTGCTAATACACTCTCATTAACAACAAAAAAAATCCAGCCAAGTAAGAATTTTTTTTTCCCCTAACAGAAACCTCTTCTGCAATAGCTCTATTTAATTTCCCCCTGCTCTCAACAAAAATGGAGAGCAATTCATCATGGGCCTCCCTGTATATAACAATATGGGCACACTTAAAAACCGCTATTAAAGCATTCTTTGGACAGGTTTATCTTTAAAAATATGGTGATATCACAGAGGTAGTTTTAAGATCATTTAATAAGTGTCTTTAAAAGCTATTTGCATTCCAGCTATTTACAAACAGTGCTGAAACTACCTGGCTTCTCCACCTCATGACACCTGGCATTTTAGTTCACCCAGGATTCAAGTGACGCTGCCGGGGTTAAACAATGTCTTCACCTGGACCAGAGAAAATTTATTACAGTTTAATTAGGCATGTGTCCTGGTTTTTGTGGTTTCAACTTGGCTTCAAAAATTCTCTGCGCTGTGTAATGCTATTTTCATTTTGGGGAGAAAAAAAAATCTCTGGCTCAGACAGACTTGTACCAGTGATGTGTTTTTATGTGGGGACAAAATGAATTGCTGTTGGGGCAGAAAAAAACAGTAAGCAGGTTCTGAGTTAAGACTTTTTGCCATGGCCTAGATAGAAGTGGGGAGGGGTGTATATTTAGCTACAATGTGACAGTACATGTGTGGTAAAACATCAAGTTTCTTTGATCTTCATTGAAATTAAATCAAATCAATATGGTGATAATGATTACTTCATGATAATGAGAAAATCTGATTGGCTGTTGATGACATCATAAGAACTGCCAGAACATGTTCCTTGTATATAGTTGGTTACATATGTCTTTGATAAATAAAAAATGTGGAAACATTAATATTACTTAATAATGTAGTTTCAATTTGAAGATAATCTTGACCTAGGAGTTTTCAATAGGAGGTAGGGATAGGGGGAACACCAAAGGACTTTTAGACTTTCTGCCTCAGAATTTATGAAAGTGTGCATAGAATCTAATGTAATAAGAGCAAAGTGTAAATAGGAAGATGGTACTCAGAGTTATCAACAGTAACAGAAAACACCTCACACGTCACACATTTTAGTCCAATGACTTATACTTAGAAGTAGAAAAACGTATGGTAAACAGAACTTACACAATCAAAATAGTTTAAAAACTTGAAGCTAACTCAAAAGGTAACACCAATCTATTTTTGACACTTGGAATAGTTTTCACTGACAGTGAGTTAGGACATGTGGTTCAGAATAGCATTTATTTTTAATCATTATGTCTGGGTTGGTATCTTAAACATGAATTAATTTTGTCCTTTCAAGGACATTAACTGTTATTTCTTAGGTTAAGTTTGGGGGAGGGAGATAATGGTAGCTGAGAAAGTCTGTCAAACCTACTTTAAATAACACATTAAGTTCCTAGCGAATAAAAGGCACTCCATACTGAGTAACTGGGTAATAGCTATTAAGTTTTAGTCCAACTCTAAAGGTAGTTTATTTTATATTAATAAAAATTATTATAAGATTTAACTGTGACATCTGGCGAGGCTAAATCTACCAAAAAGAGTAATGGCAAAAAGATTATATTTTGAAGTCTAAAAGAAAAATAGACTTTAAAAACCCAGTACCTTCAGTGCTTTTCTGTTCTATTTTTAGAAATTAGAATAACTAGTAGTTTGCTATTTTTAAGCAAACTATTGGTTTTTCACTCAATACAAATCATTCCACTTAATGTCTATGCCCAACAGTAACTAAATTAAGATCTGAATTGTAAACTAATTTATCACTTAAGATATAATCACCAAGACAATGAAAGGTCTGATTTCTCCTGGTGGTGGTAATCACCACCATCACCATCACAGCATCTACATATCAGTTTCTAAGACAATTTCATACATATTTATCTCATTTTCTCATTGCAGCCTGTTACAAAATGCATTCCTCCAGTGGATGTTTCTGGTGCTTTAGATTAAAGTGAACAATGGCTGGTTACTCATGCCACTGAATTAGGTTACCACAAAGATGATCTGAACATTTCCCAGAAAAAATATCAGATGTGCAACGTGATAAACATCCAGGCTCTCACGCTCACTACATGTGTGACCTTGGGCAAGTCACAGAACCTCTCTGGGTCTCAGCTTCCTTAGAATAAAATGGGGATAATAACAGCACCCACCTCTCCTGTTAACAGGATTAAAGAGAGTTTAGAAAAAGGCTTGACACATAAGTGTTAACTGTTGTCAATGCTCCTTTTCTAGAGCACGCAGGCCTGTACACACACACACACACACACACACACACAAATAGAATTAGTGAATGTATAAATTACCACATTATTTACCATAATAATACTCTTTTTTACATTAGTTTGTTTTGTTAATCCTCACCCAAGGATATTTTTTCCATTGATTTTTTTTAGGAGAGAGTGGGAGGGAGGGGAGAGAGAGAGAGAGCTAAAACATTGATGTGAGAGAGACACATCAATTGGTTGCCTCCTGCACATGCTCCCAGTGGGGGCCAGGAATCAAATCTGCAACCCAGGTACATGCCCTTGACTGGGAATCGAACCCACGACCTTTTGGTGCACAGGCCAATGCTCTACCACTGAGGCACACTGGCCAGGGCATTGGACTATATTAAATGCAGATGATCTGTCCACTTGAAAACTTTTAGTTGAATCACTGGGTCTCAAGACACTGGTGGTATATCATTATATTCTTTATTACTGAATGTCATTAAAACCAATCAACTCCCTCCGAAGATACCAGAGAACAGACTGGCGTAGCACCCTAAGTGGTTTATTTTTCTTCACAACTGAATACAACAATCTCTGTAACCACTGATGGTAATGATACTAAATTTAGTACTTTTCCATTTGCAAAACACTTTCAGTGCAATGGTGAGAGGACTCCTGTTTCTTGCTTTTTCTTACTTTCAAAAGAATTCTCTCCACCGTCCTCAGGCAGCAGCTCCATTATTTTTGCCCATTTTCTTACAGATAGTTGAAGTAGTGGAGAGAAATGAAGAAACTCATTTGTTTGTTTTTTAATACAAATTTATAGAAAATCTAGAGAAATGAAAATGTTTCACAAAGGCACTAATTATGCTTAAATTTCCTGAGTAAAAAGACAGCTTGGTTACTGTCATTTATGCTTTCAAGTTTTGTCTGAGTTCTACAGAAAAGCCTGAAGTTCTCTCTGAGGAAGACTCACCCCTCCTCAAGCTCTCCCACAGGCTCAGAGGCAGCAACTGCCGCAAAGCTTGGCTTTTCTCGTACAGAATCCTCTCATATGAAGTCTCTATGTTGCAAATCAGAAATATGGAAGTTTGACGGGGTAATGAAGAAACTAAAGTCAACAGTAGATAATTTCTTTCACTTTAAGAATCAAGATCTAAATACAGAATCACCGATGTTTAAGCCCTGAAGGTACCGGGCTTCTAAGGCACTTTATAAACAGCAAAAAACCATAATAGTGAGGAGGAGAGGGGGAAGAGGAAGGAGAAGGAGGAGAAGAAGAAGGAGAAGAAAGGAGGAGGGGGAGGAAGAAGAGGAAAAGGAGAAAATGAAGTTATTCTGAAGTTTTCAAAATTCAGTCACCTTGATACTGTTATTAAGGATGAGCAAGGGAAACACTATGTCAAATATAACAGCACAGAATTTGGAAGTCCATTTATTTACATTCATTTCTCATGGGAAACAATTTGGTTTTTGCAAATTGTTTTTATTTGGTCTTATTTTATCCTTTATGTGCTAATGGTGGGGCTTATCCCCACACTAGTCTCTACTGGAAAGTAAAACACACCTCATCAATAGGACAGGGCCCATGCCCACACCACAGGTTCAGGAGTCCCATGCAGCAAATGCTTGATATTTCAGACCTTCTCCGTGCAGGGGTGAACATAGCTTTGCCCCCTGGTGAGATGCAACTTCTGTGCTTCCTATCATAAATGAGGCCAACTCTAGTGACACCGCACACGGCCGACCATGTTTACCTAATGTTCCCTTCATCAAGCATCACTGAGTGCTACCAAGTGGCAGACATTCCTCAGCCCTGAGGAGCCTATTGTCCAATCAAAGAATGATTTACTCCTAACCCTCTGGGGCATGCGCCCAAGATCTTTGTTATATAAAACCAGGATTACAACATGGAGCCCCACTCTTTAAAAACATGAACTCTTGGGAGAAAAAAAGTTTACAAAATGAAATTCAATTAAGAAGGATAAGAAGACCATAAAAAAGGAAAGGGCAGGAAAAGCCTATAATTCACCATTAAAGAAAATGCTGGGCGACAAACATGAAGAGAACAAGCTTTCATGTACGGGAGTGGCCCCGGCTGCAGAGTTCAAAACACAGTTCTGGGCCCTCCAGATGTCAGACGTGAATGAGATCATTAACAGACTCCATGATGTCAGTTTCAGGCTTCATGGAAAAGTGCTGGGACACTCCACACACTCTTTTGAACTCTTTGTATCATCTTAGGCCTTATCCTATGAGGGCTCAAACCCCCAGGAAGCTTGGAACTCCCCCCCGCCCCATGTGCCTGGATATTACCCCATTTATGCTCATTCGAGCTCAAACACCATGTGACAATCATAAGAGAAGGTTCTACAAAAGAGACCATCTCCTTTCAATAACAATGAGAAATTTCCTATAATAAAAGTGCTCAGTAAAAATGAAGAATTCCCTACCTTGAACACATTAAGCTGCTGGTTGATGGTCTCTGTTTCCATAGCAACAGGGCCTTGAGACTCTTCATGTTCTTCGGCCTTCTGAAGCAGAGTAGAAAATTCCTTCAATTTGCTGTAGAAATCGCTGAGACGCTCAATTGTCCCTTCCACCTGCTCTTCTCTGGCTTGTGCTCGGTCCAGCAACTTCTTGCACTGTTTGCTTAGAGCCTCCAAGTCCCTTTTGATGCCCACAAGATCAGGGGAGGTTTCTTCTGTGGCCAGCATCAGCTTGCAAGTTTTGTTGGCATTGTCGTTGCTAGCTATGAGGGCTTCTAGTTTCTTCAGGAAGGCCGTAATAGCCTCCTTTTGCTTTTGTAATGTTTCTACATCTCTCCCCACTGGGGCCATGCTATCCAGTTCATCATCAAACTCTGCAAACTGTGAAAACATTTCCCGGATGGTATTCTGGAAATGTCCAATACCCTGAAGCTTGGTTTCTAAGAATGAACACTTCTCATCAACCTGCTGACTTAGGACATTATGCTCTTGAGCTATGGTTTCTGCTTGTAATAAAACATCAGAGGCTCCCTTTGAGTCTGAGGCTTCTGCCACAAGGTCCTGTGAAAGGCCTTTGGCCAAATCTACCTGTTGCTTCAAGGCCTGAAGTGATTTCTGCTGAGTCTGCAACATGGTCAGGTATTTGCTACTGTAAGCCTGGGGTCCTAGAGAATCATGGATCTCTAGCTGTTCCTTTGCACACTGAAGCTGCCTTTTAGCTTCTTTAGACACTTCTTGAAATTCTTTAAACTTCTGGGCCATGTTCTCCAGAGAGAATTTCTTAGTGTGAAGTTGTTCAGTGACCATGTCTACCTTCTGGTTCAGTGATTTATTCTCATCTGTAACCACCTCTTTATCTGTCTCACAGACACTGAGCAAGCTGTTAGCTGCATTGTTCAGCAATTCCACCATCCCGAAGTGTTGGTCCATTTCCTTCTGCAGAGACTTTAACTTGGCAACAGAATTCTCTGTTTCAGCAGGGTCCAGGTAAAATTTTATCTCCTCCAGGTTATTGTGACATTTATCTATCCATGGCCGGAGAGTCTCCACGTGTTCTTTATACTTGAGGGCTTTTCCCAAGCAATCTTTCACCTTGTCTTCTCTTTCTTTCACCTGCTTATTAAATCCATCCCAATTGGTTTTAATTGTGTTAAGTTGTAACTGTAAGGCTGCCTTCTCAGACCCTTGTGTTTCTAATAACAGATTTTCGCCTTCCGCAATGGTTTTTTCATAAATACCAGACTGAGTAGTCAACATTTTATGAAAGTCTTTCTGATCTTTCATTAAGGACTCCAAGACATCGAGTTTAGCTGATATTGGGTGAGACTTGTTTAGTTCTGCCTTCTTTGTATCCAGCCACGCCTGAAAATCTCTAGACATCTGCTGAAACTGATGAGAGCTGGCACAGGCCAACTGAAGGTGCTGGACATGATTCCCTGAAAATGAAATTACAGGCATGTTTATTTTACATCAAAATGCTGATTTAATCTATGAGAAGTCAAAAGGAAAATCAACAAATATGTGTATAGGACTGTCTAAAAGCAAGAGTTTTCTCAGCACTGACTATAAGAACTACAAGTGAGCACCAGTTGTTGACAAAGGGGGTAAAGGGAGCAAGACGTAGGGGCAGCAACAACAACAACAAAAAGACAGTCAAGGTGAGGAGGGGGAGATGATGGGAATCAGGAACACTGCATAAAGGTGCAGGGTGGTAGAGGACAAGCAGAGGACAGTCACACGCTATCTGCTCTGCGAGGTCCTCTCCATTCCAGGAAGTGGAAGTGACAACTGCTCACAGTTCTAAGTATGCTGATAAGTAATCCATCTCTTATCAAATAGGACTGCTTCACTTCTATGACTTGTACATTATCACGGAGACAATATAATGAGACCCATAGGAACAGTGTGGGTTTGGGTCTCACCTCAACCTCTCAGGACCTGGGGAACCCTGGGCAAAGGATTAAACCTCTAAGCCTCATTTCCCCAGATGTAAACTGGCAACATTCGTAAAAGTTGTGGCCCTTGAGGGACAGTACATAAGTTCTTAGCTTAATGCCTGTCATATAAAAGTGTCCATTGCAGTAATAATCATAGTCTCAATAGCTAATATTATCAATATGATGTCAAAGTAAATGAGTAAGCCTAACTGATGTGATCAATAAACAAACCCAATCAATTAAAAAGTATGAACGGAGTCTTTACTAGATTGCAAGACACCTAGTGTTACTTTTCAAGCAGGACAGATATAGCAGTTGAATGTGCTCTTCCTAGGCAGGCCACTCTGAAGTCAGTAACTCACTGCTGCTGCCTGGGACAAACCCTGGTCCACATGTCACAGAATCGGGGGCCACAGGAGGCGAGAGGAAAGCAGAGCCGCATGCTTCTCCTTCACACATTTCTCTAGAAATGCGGATTTCTGATAGTCAGACAAAATAGCTGCAGATGAGAAAATGAGGCCACACCTTTTTGCTAACGGTATTCATCTGTTTATCTGGTGACACAGGTCTGTCACACAGCAACAATGTTTACATCTTTTAAAAATCAAAGTGGAATACCTGAAATTTGAATGGGCCTTCCTTCATTAAGTGGATTTTACCAACACTGTCCCTCCACTGTCTGCGTGGAACGACCCTCACTGTGTCCATGAACACACCTGCTCTCCACACTCGTGTGAGCGGCCTCCTCTTCACATATGCTCCCAATGGGGACAGATTCTCTCTAGGATCCCAGATTCCTGGCAACAGCTTGGAAATAGACCATCTAAGATCTCTATTTCCAGGAAATAGATGTGTTAAAAGAAGAGAGACAAACCTGCTCTTTGTTCAATATCCTTGAATGACTTTAAGATGCCTTCTAGCTGCCTACTGAGTTCTGCTTTCAGGTACTCCTCTTTAACCAGGGCTGACAACTCCTCACAGAGGGCCTGGGCCACTTGTATCTGCTTCGCCTCCTGCTCTATTTCCTGCTTCATTTTTTGGGCTGTTTCCAACTGCTGGCTCATAGCATCAGGGTGTGTGCTCACAGCCACACTGCTGCTGAGTTTGTAGTCCAAATCCCCCAGTTTATCAGAAAGGCTTCTCAGCAGGCTTTGATACTGTGTGCTTTTGACAATGGCTTGGTCGATCCAGTCACATCTGTCACTCAACTGTCCTGTGAGGTTGTCCCATTTCTGGGTAACAGCTGCTAGCTGCTCTCTCACAATCCCATGGAAAGCAGGGTGTTCACCAGGTCGGCTCAGAATGCCCTGGCCTGCTGCCATGAGCTGCTCATACTGAGGTTTCCGGGTATCAAATTCTTGCAGCAGAATCTAAGGTAAAGAGGAAATGAGGGTAAATAAACACACAAATCATTGAATAATTAAATGCAGAAAACACAGCTCTAAGTTTCTAAAGAGACAGAAATGCTACTTATCCAGTTTTTCTTTTTGAGGTTTAGCTACTACTTTCCTACTTTTGATTTTGAGGGCAGTGCAATTACCTTAAAGTAATCCAAAAAGCTCTGGTACTTCACAGAGATACCATTTTGTCCAAAATAAGATCCCCCAAAGGGGAAAACAATGCATATAAATATTTTCAGCAGTCTGGGCAAAAGGAACAAAAATTGATGTACAAATTTTCATATAAAAGGAAAACACTGCTATTGGACAAGTTCCCATCGCACTAACACAGATTTGTTGTTTTCTTACTTGTACTTTTCTCTTTGTAGGATTTTAAAAATTACAGCATTTTACACCAAAGGGAGTTAGACTAGATTAACTCATGGTGCATTGATTTACAAAGGTTTCTTTGAACGTAAGATTTATTGACAGTCTTTATAATCATGGTTTTAAATCATGTTGCTCAGAATGTGCAAGCTCAACACTAGCTCTCATTATAAAATAGAAGAGCCAAACATTTTATTTTTCTTTATACAATATTTTATCTATCTCTGAGAGACTACCAGGATTGGGGGTGATTATTTCTCCCTAAATGTTTATGTACAGCTTTTGTCTCCATCCTCTTCACACGGCGAATGTACATGGATTTGTATCTTTCAAGTTCAGGATCAGCCTCTCTGCTCTAACACCACTCCTCACCCATACAGAAATCGCACCGCAACCCCAACAGAGCTTCTGCGATTCCAGCCACCTTAAATTTTATGGATTTTTCCCCCTTGTGGATTTATTCACTTATAATTAGTCTAGTCTAACTAACCCCCTGGGTTTCAAGGTTCCCTCTCTGCTTCCCTTATTCTTTCTCCTCTTACTCAGTTTCTCCCCCTCCACACCCCCACCCCCGTCAAGACTGTATTGCATCAAGTTTATAAGTTTCATTATCTACTATCATGCTCAAAATAAACGAAACCTCAAAGGAGTCGTTTCTAAACAATAAAAAGCATATACTAGCTTCTCACAAAAATGTTATTACTTATACAATCACATTAACCCTTTGTAACAGGGTCTGCACAAACCATAATCCAGATGAAATGATCAAGGGACTTAACCCACTCCTGGACTCAGTATGCTATTCTGGGATGCCTCACAGCTTTAGTCCTCTGGGGTTTACCATTAACCTCAGGACGGTATCTTAGGGGCATCGGAGACATTACAAATACACTCCACAGCACTGAAAGCACGTGCTCTCCAAAGCTAATGTATTTGTAATGAAAACATTTGTCAAGTCAAGTAATACTCACCTGCACCTGCTGCCTTTGTGTGTTGAGCATATTTGGGTCAATGGACAAGGGCCCAAGAACACTGACCATCAGTTCTTTTTCCACAAGCCACTGTTTTAACTGAGCCTCTGCGGTCTGGAACTGAGTTAGATTGTTAGAGGATTCTTCCAGTTTTTGTTGTCTATCAACTGTCAATTGATTGAGTTCTTGCCACTTAGAGTCTGAAAGAAAACAGAAAACTGGTGTTTGGTTTTTATACATTTAACATGATTATATCTAGGAAGACTGCAGGATGTGACTCAAAATGATAACTAATAGCTATCATTCTCTATTTATAACTCTTCTTACAGAGTTGATTGAAGTCTAAGCTAAGAGAATTGCACTTATTGATACATATTTTATGGCCCTGATGGTTGTGTGTCAACTGAAGTAAGAGGAAAGTAAATTTGAATCCGATGTTATAAGATAACACAGAATATGGAATATTCCTTAAAGCAAACAGGATTCTGAGCACCCTCATTCCTTTTAGAAGTTCTCTAGAGTCTGTTAATCCAACTATAACTGACCTGCTAGAACAATGGACATTAATTCTTTCTTTAATATTAAATCTTCAATGATCAGTTCTAGGCAAGTGATTCCCATTTTTTTTAATTTTTTAATTTTATTTATTGATTAGAGAGAGAGAAGCATCAATTTGTTGTTCCACTTATTTGTGCATTCATTGGTTGATTCTTGTAAATGCCCTCAGCGGCGATCAAACCTGCAACCTTGGCGTATCGGGACGACACTCTAACTCAGCTACCCGGCCAGGACCGTGACCCCCCAAATTTTTATATCTGTACTCAATCATTCTCTTCTATTCAAGTTGCATGTTAGTAACCAGCTGCTTGAAAATTACACTAAGAAATCTCACTAACTCTTTAAACTTAACATTTAAAAAAACACCAAAACCTCATTACTTGACTTGGGGTGGTAAACACATAATATAATATACAGATGATGTATCACAGAATTGTACATTTGAAACCTATGTAATCTCATTAACCAATGTCACCCCAATACATTTAATAAAAAAATTTTAAAACTCACTATGCTCTTATCAAAATTTGTGGACTTTTCTGACTTTTAGATTTCTTTCAAAGGTTATTCTCTCTGCCATGTCACTGAGATGCAATAATTGAGAATGTTCTTTTATGACTCTCCTATATCCTTTGTCCTAAAACCTCAAACCTATCCTTTACATTTCCAATGCCCTAACTCCATTTTGGTCCTCACCATGGTTTGCCTAGTCCAGTGGTCGGCAAACTGCGGCTCGCGAGCCACATGCAGCTCTTTGGCCCCTTGAGTTTTTAGCAAAGGCCAGCTTAGAAGTACCCTAATTAAGTTAATAACAATGTACCTACCTATATAGTTTAAGTTTAAAAAATCTGGCTCTCAAAAAAAATTTCAATCGTTGTACTGTTGATATTTGGCTCTGTTGACTAATGAGTTTGCCGACCACTGGTGCTAGACCAGTGTTTCTCAAATTTTAGCTGCATTAACTTCACCTGGAAGGATGATTAACACAGGTTGCTGGGCCCACCCCCAGAGTTTCTGATTCAGGAGGTCTGACCTGGGGCCTGAAATTTTGCATTTCTAACCTGTTGCCAGGTGCTGCTGTGGCTGCTGCTCCCAGGAACATACTTTGAGAACTACTGAAATGACCTAGACTACCAGTCTCCTAACTACTTTCCCTGCCATTAGTGTGTCTCAGCTGCAATCCATTTGGTTCTACAATAATTTCTCTCTCTCTCTCTCTCTCTAAAACAAAAACAAAAACAAATCACTTTTAAATATGTCACTTCTTAGGCTAAAATTCTTGAATAACTAACTCCTCACCACAGAAATAAAATCTGAAGACCTCTGCTTGACATTCAGGGCCTCCCACAAACTAACCCTTGTCTACTAATCTTAGAGAGTTTGCACTTCAAGATAAATCCTCAGATCTAGCCCTGCTGATCTTAACCAATATCACAAACTGGCTTCTGGTCACACAGGCCCACACTGGCATGCTCTACGTCCTCTCCATGTATCCCAGGCCTACCCTTCCTTCCCACTCCTCTGGATTTTACCCTCTGCTAGGAAGCTGTTCCTGTCCTCCCACCCTCCTGACGGCCTGCTCCTGAAGCCAAGTTATTGACCAGCACTGGAACACAACAGTCACTCAATAAACATTCACAGGGATAGAACTGGTTGATTTGATGGATTTTTTCACCTAGCATACCATATACTAAAGGCCTAATTTTAATAGACCCCTCCCCAAAATCCTGTCTAATGGCATCATTCTATAGGGCACGTTGTAGTCACACAGTCTAACAAAATAGTAATGCAATTAAAACAATAAATTGAGAGGAAGAAATATCTAAATCTTATCAGGAAACTTTTTTGAAATACACATTCTTCACTCCCACTCCTATTGTAAAATCTTAATAATATTCCTCCAACTAGCTCTGATAGCCCAGGTGAGAGCCACTGAATTAGAGACAATTCATTATAATGCAACAGGACTCTCTATAGTTGGATTAAAGACACCGTTGAACATTAAGGTCCCTTAGGAAAATGAAAATACACTTATAGATTTCTAAATATATCACGGCATATCTGAGTCTAATCTTTAGCTAAAAATAATGGAATGATTGAAAGTAAAATAATTCTTATTATCATCAAAGCAAACACACAGCACTATGTGTCAGGTACTATTCATCTGTGCTGAACACACACTAACTCACTGAATTCTGAAAAGCAATTCTATGCAGTGGGAAAACTGGTATCATTGTCTTACACTCATTTTCCTTATTGTTATAATGAACAGGGGTGATAAGATATTTGGGCTTGTGAAGATTCTTTACCTAGGAGGAACAGTTTATATAGGGGCAGGACTGATATGGGAGGATAACTCTGGAGGCAAAACCATGAGACTTCTGTGGGGAGCTACTTTTTAATACTGGTTGGGGAAGAGAAGAAGAACATAAAGTAGGATCTGGAGGAGTCCCAAAGAGAACCCCGTGGAAGAGAAGAGAGCCTACCTTTTTTCAGACAAATAAACTAAAAGGAACATTTAAATTAAAATATAATACAGCATAAACAATTAGAAGCACCAAGTAAAAAATAAGCAATAATGAAAACATGTTACTCAACGCACAGCATGTTATTGACTGGTGTCTACCTTCCTCATAAAAATAAATTTAATCACTGTGTTTAGCAAAAATCCAAAAAAGACCCACAAGATAAAATAATGCCAAGTTAGCACAATTTAATTTGAAATTACACTTTTATATATACAAAAATAGACTGTGAAACTGTCAAATAAGTGAGGCTGTTGGATAAATGTTTTCTGATAAAGATTAGGATTAGGAAGGAAAAAAAAACTGAGCTTCTGTTCATGGAGTCGGTGTAACATACATACCTATTTCTGTCAACATCTGTTTCCATTTGGAGGCCTCTGGAGTGTCTGGGTTCTCCTCCAACAGCTCTGTCAATTTGTCTTTCAACTCCTGCACTTTGTTTACATTTTGTTTCAGTTCTGCCTCAAATGACTAAGAAGGAAGAAAAAAAATTAAGTAACTGCATTAAAGTATGTCTACATCAAAAGACAAGAACACAATTACGATAGGGAAGGTTCTCTCTAGCATGACCAAAAGAGGAGAAATTCCACCATGAAATGCTGAAGCGGGTGAGGACCTGGATTCAACAGTTACTTTCCTTTCCTGCTCCTACTAGTTTTCAATGATCTGATAAAAGAATCCCAAAGAGAAATGCTATCGATACAGAGATAATGACTCATGCCCATTATTACCTAGGAAGAATTTCATATTATTCTGAAACAACTCCTTTTGGGAAAAAAGGTAGGTGACATCAGAAAGATTGAAATTAACAAGATAATCATAGGTGGAGGTGGGCAAAGGACAGGAAATGGGGTCGGGGAGACACTTTGCTTGGGGTGATGGGTACACAACGCAGTGTGCAGATGATGTTTTGTTGAAACCTGTATGGTTTTGTGAACCAATGTCACACCAATAAATTCAATAAAAAATAAATAAAATCCTTATCAGATGAATCAAACATCTGGTGACAAAGACTGCCAGATTTGAGAATGTGCTAGTGAATAAGCATTTTTCTGGACAATACAATATAGAGTTCAAATATAGGTTAGAGTTTGTAGACATTTTTGCCATCATTGCCTCACTGTAAAACCATTTTCCCAATATGGACAGTTGTAGAAAGAAATACTGTCTATGAAAGAATGGGGAAGTATGAGCTCCCCTATTTCATACTAGACAGAACAGATCCCTAATACACTTAGCCCTTACATAAATCTTTCCCAATAGTTGACAGGTTAAAATCCCAGACTTAAACTGATTTAAAGGTGGCAACGTTGCTTATACCCAACAGTTCACTCATCTTTATAATGTCTGTGTGCAAAAATAGGTGATTGGTGTAATCAATCTCTACATAAAGGCACATTAAACAAAACTGGCCAATTATTTGCTGAAGTTTATGGAGCAAGAAATCAGAACAGGCCTCCTGAGCACCAGGGCTCACTTCTGAACACCAGTCTGTTCTCTTTCGTGTCTTCAGGAAGTCTCCAGCATATACCTTATTCTGCTCAACTTGGGTCTTCACAGCTTCGGTATCTGTAGGTGTAGGTGCCTGATGCCATTTTGCTGCAGTTTTGTTCATCTTCTGTAACCACTGCATCATTGCACTTGATTCTTCCTGAGCCTTTTGCAATTTGGTGAGTTTAGTACTCAATTCGACTATTTTGTCCTTAAGTAAGAGGCCAAGATCTTCATAACTGTGGCTTATGTCAGTCATGTCTTTTTTAATAGATGTTAATCCTAAGAATAAGAAAAATTATTACATTTTTAGGACACGTTTTCAAGATGTTTAGAGTAGAGCTCTAGAAAGAAATGTTGGCTTTATATGATATTCCCTTCTACTTTGTTAATATTAAGCCTACTATGATCAAGTGACAGAATTTTAAAAGTAAAAGGTTAGATCAGCTATTTAATGACAAATAATTTAGGGACATTACATAATACAAGTGGAATGAAACAGATATTTTAAATAGAATAAAAAACCAGAACCATGAAATATTACTTATTAATTCTTCAAGTATCAAATTCAAGGAAGTAGCTTAAATAATATGTCAAGTAACAAAATAGCACAAATTAACCTAAAAGAAGGAAACATAACCAAATGCCAAACTAAACTGCTGGATTTCACTAATTTCAGATGAACAAAATTGCATAGGATGTCATATAAGTATGATGTTTATAGTGAATGGGACTATTATGTTAGTACCATTTTAACTCAAGTTTGAAATGTCAATATAACTACTGTACACCTCTAAAAAGATCTCCTCTCAAAAAAAGAAGACCCATTTATTTTAATCAAATAAGCACTTAGAGTTACTATTCACCTTTATTTGCCAAAATTTCCTGAGTATCTGTGGCTGTCCCTTCACCATTTAATATTACTCCACCTGCAAAAATATTAACACTGAAGTCACTCGTCATAAATTTCCATAGTATTTCTATACATTAATAGTAAATGACGTTAAATCAAACCCCTGTAAGCAGTAATCATTTAAACATTTTATTACTACTTAAAAATGTAAAATATAGGTAACCCCCCCCAAAATGTTACACACTTTAACAGCTGATAACTCACTTAATTTTCACTCCATTTCAGATTTAACTGATTTGAAATAACAGGTGAAGCCATATTAAACTTTGATCAAAAAAAAATATCTTGAAGTGCTGCTAGACTTTTTTTAGAGGAATACATAAAAGATAAAGTTTATGGTACAAAACCAGCAACAGTTGATTAATTGAGATGCATAAATACTGAACGAAATGATTCTTAATGTTTGTGATTCCATTGTTCATGTTATCAGCAGTGCCTGGACCAGAAGGGTCATCAATTTGAAAATAGGCAAGGACCAAAAAAATTATTCATTTCTGTAGATTCTTTTAAATTTTGAAAATTAACTGCATGTTAATAAATACTGACTTTATAATCATTCAAAGTGTGTACACACATTTTGGGACACCCTGTATGATTCAATTTCAAAATTGAATATCCAAAATTTAAAGATCAAGCCATATCCTCTCTTCTATACAAAATTTATTCTTAAAATGGTAACATGATCATCTTAAACATTAGTTTCAGTAAATTTAGAGTATACTACTATACGTTACTCATTAAATATACACTTACAATAATACAATTTTGTGATAAAGTTTCTTTGTTGGTAAAGTTACTTTAATGACAAATGATAAAGTCTCTGACGCTCAGAAGTCGCTCAATATGTGTGTTGCACAAAGCATACTCCGTTGACAGACAAAAAGAACGTCTGCCTCACGTAAGGAATTGCAAATTGTTTGATGCAGGTACTTAGTGTTCACATGGATTGAACAGAGGCAGAGTGATGTAAAAAGACATGATAGAAAAAAGTAAAAAAAAATCCCTATTACTAAACTCACATTATGTCAACACAGAGAGGAGAGCACAGTGGCTCTGAGTACTTGGGCTCTGGCTTTCAACTCACCTGAATTTTAATCCCAGTCCCACTAATTACGAACTGTGTGACGGGGCAAATTAATCACCACTTCACCACTCTGGTGGGGACCATAATACCTACCTTGTGAGACCACTGTAAGAATTAAACACAGTAAACCTATTGCCTACAAAATAGACATGGCTCGATGAGCAGTAATTATTATTTCTCTTTAATTATATAAACATGTAGCATTGGTACCTTTTTCATCATCAAAATGTTAAACAAATAAATAGACTTTCTCATTCAAGTATGCATTGGCTACCTACCCAAAACACAGAGACATATCCCAAAACTAACCCCATGAGAAGGAGTCCAAACAAACAAAAACATTTAAATATCTGAATCTTCACCTAAATTTTGTCCCTTTTAAAAACAATTACACAGAAAGGCATTTCAGATGGAAGTGCTCAATATTTATTCCTACTAAGTTTAGTAGTTATCAAGAATAGAAAAAAAATGTTTTTACTATTGCCAATATAAAGTGAACATAAAGAACTAACACAATAGAATTCCTTTTCTTAAAAATAAACTTGACTTTCAGGAAGTCTGATTGAGAGAGAAAGGAGAGACCATCACTCCATATATAATATGAGGGTTCCCTGAAATGGGATTAATAGAGCGGAATAAATGCTTGGTCGAGAGGCCCAGCTGAATTGTCCCTCACAATGGGGACAGCTGAGGGCTAGGCAGGACAGATAAACCACAGAAACTCTCAGAAACTCAAGATACTCGATCTGCCTTCTGTCTATTCTTGGGTTTAAAAAGAAAACCCGATATTGACAACAATATAATTATGTTTTAAGTTTAAAACTATTCCCACAACCTGAATTAATTTTAGAAACACTATTCATCCATGAGTCTCCCTTTCTATTGAGGAGAGTGGAAAAGATTGTGATTTGGATATACTGGTTAAACTATTATATACTGGTTTTCTTTGGGAATCGTGGAAGGAATAAAAGCAGATGGGAATAGACTGAAAGGTCCACTCTATAGAAAAGAACCTGTTTCCTTCCCTCACTTCTTCTCTCCCAGGAGACCAGGCTCATTTCTTTATCCATTATTTCAAAGAGAATTTTAACATCCCTATTAATTAAGGTTAAAAAAAAAAACACCAACAAATCGAAATGTGATCTTTCCACTTCCCCAATATGTTGTTCCTTATTCTTACAGATTAATTTGGCTACGTTTTAGCTGCAGTCTTTCATAAAATAAAACATAGAGGGATTTGAAATGTGATGAGTACAGATACTTTTCCATGGCACAATTAATCTTAACCTCTAATAGAGGTTAAGATGCCATCTTTCTTGTCACTTTCCCTTCGTATTTCTGAGATTAGTTTATGCATTAAAATCTAAAAAGTAACACACACAAATAAAATTCACACGAGTGGGCCCAATTCTTATGGTTTTTGCCATGAATATCAATACAGCACATACCTGATTTAACGGCTGCTATTGCCTTTGCAGGCGTAGTCACGGCACTTATTAGGTTACATAGTGAAATCCCACTGTCGTTTACTTTCTGAATCTCTGGTGCTTTCAAACTCCACTTCTCTTGTAATTTCTTGAGGTATAAAAACACATTATTTTTCAGTCTTTGTAATATTTTCGAAGTTACACATTATAATCCAAATTTCTTAAACATGTCTTAAAACAATGATGATCGTGGGTCCTGATTCATGGGGGAGTGGGTGGAGGAAAAAGGCACCATCCCTACTTGCTCCGACAGCCCAGGTGACTGTTAACGCTGTGAGCAGTGAGAGGGAAGTGGGGTCCAGCTTGCGTTCTGCTCCCAGCCACCGTGGAAGTCAGCTAGTCCTCGCTGCCATAGGTTCTAAACTGTCAACTGTAAGCACGGAAAACTATGCTAGGTAACGGTCAAGCTACAAGAAGAAATGTACTGGAAACATTTTTTTTAAGGGAATTCAGAATTCCACTTAATAGCAAGTTTTAATCATCGAAATTTCAATGGATTTTTTAAAAACACACACCTCTACAGATTTGGAATATAAAAATTGGCATAACTTGTCATAGGTTTTGATGAGCCAAATGACAAAAAACTTGTACACTTTGCACTAGAGATTCAAATCACTTTTACCTTCAAATACTAGTTATAGTGACATCTCCAAGCGACAGTAAAATGTTGACTTAAAGAGGGATTCTTTTACTTAACATTATGAGAAATGGTGTAAAAAATAGCTGAAACTAAGCAAAGACTTGGTTGGGAAGGAAACTTAAGATACTTTAAGAGTCAGCAACTCACTAATATATCTCTTAAAACACACAATTTAATTCCTCAGAAGGATTGGTTAACCTCATTCACTGATTTCCAAATATCACCAAAATATGTTGTATGTGCATGAGGCTCTAACTTACGTGATGCTAAATAACAGGAAACCACTATTAATCTTAACCTCTAATTACTGACACAGGCAATGAGAAATTAGTATTTGATACAATGATTCACCTTAGTTTCTTCCAAAGATTTTTCTAAATCCTCTGCACCAAAGGAAGGCTGCACGATGGGAACTCTTTCTGCTGTTTCTTTGATCCAGGACTTTAATGATTTAACAAGGACTTGGAAGGCGTCCATCTGTCCTTGACAAGAAGACACAGCTTCTTTTCTACGTAACAGAAACCATTTGAGGAATTTAAGCCATGGAGAGCGCATGCTCCAAAGAGCTAATTACTAATAAATAATCATTCTCACAATGGGCTTAATATCAAGGAAAAAAAAAATCTTCCCCCACATACGCTCTAACCATTTGATACAGGAGGAAAGGTTTATAGGTGGGAAGTGAAATCTCTTTGTCTATTTCTCACAGGCAGGGTCCATAGATAAAGTTAGGAGAAGTAAAGAAATCTGTAACCCATATGTAAAGGCACTCTATAAGGATACATAAGCTCTAAGGCTTATATAAACGGTTTTAACATTATTTAGATTCAATGAGCTTTGATCTGTCCACTTTATATGGTGCTTACTGCCAGAGGGAAACATTTACACATCACAGACATGAGGGGAAACGTACCGCCACCTAGTGGTTTCTACACCATACTACAGTCACTTTAGTGGATGGCTAAAAGCCGTGCCTTAGAACAGACATAGTTCAGTCACCAAAAGAGGTAAGACCTAGTGACTGAAAAGTTTTAAGGGGTGCCTTCCCTACAGAGATTCTGGAAGCTCCACAGTTAACTATATGGATCTTTCTGTACCTCAGCACCTCGGAGGGAGGGCCCATGCCTAGCACATGAACAGCTGTGAAGACAGTTCCATTTGGAACGTGGACAACATGTGGGTAACATGTGCACATGTGCAAGTGTGTGGAATATTGGCAGATAAAAGTCTACTCCAGCTGGACGAATTACTGATGACTACATGGTTTTAAAATTGAATCCATTTGAAAGAAACAAGCTAGAGTTTACCTAAGAAAATGAAGACTGTTCCTTCTTGTAATATGTGAATTAAATGTGATATGACAAGATGGAAAATATAGCTCTCTGAGTAGTTCAGACAACAGTCAAAAGTTTTAAGTAGAGAATTATGAAGAAATAACAAATACTTGAAAGAGAAATAATTATTTTCTATTGGGGGGGTCTTCTGTATAAATTTTAGCAAAACCAGATGTACTATGTCTTCTAAACTAGCATGAGATCAAAAATATAAAAGTTCAGTCACAAGGCTTATCTCTAGACATCTTTTTAGCTCAACTTAGGTTCTTTCTATTGTTTCTTATCTTGTTTGTTCATAGAGTCATGTATTAGCTGCGACTCCTAAGAAAGTAAACTGTTACTTGAAAAAAAAAAAAAAGCCAGCTTCTGAATTGAGCCCAGAAAGCAATGAACCATGGGCTATTTTTCAAGGTTATTTCTGCCTTTGCAAATAAAAAATGGTATTTGCCAAAGGCTTCAGACACTATAGTGAGTTAAGGTTATTTTCAGTAATACACTACCACCACATTTTCCTTACATTAATGCTCTCTACTTTTATGTAAGAAGTCTTGAGTTTCCCTCCTAAATATTTTAAACAAAACTACATTTAATTTTAATCACAAAAATAATATTAATGTAAAAGCACTTATAAAGTTGATGCTTATGCACATGTTTTCAAAATTGTTTCAGGTTTCTATATAAGTAAATATAAATAATGTATTCTAATTAGTATCATGCAGAATAAAATCCAGTTTCTTAAGTGGTGCTTACTTTTCTTTGATGGTATCCTCCATTTCTTTGAATTTCTTTGACAAATTATTTGTTTTTTCAAACACCAGGGCCTTATCACTTGGTAAGCCATGGTTGGATATCTCCGTTAAGAGACTCTGCAAAACTTCAAGATCTTTTTTGTGTTCTAAGAATTCAGAAGTCGATTCCTACAAAGCATTTAGATAGTCAATCAATGTAAGATGTTGCTAAATCTTCAAAAGACATTCCATCAAGAGGTATGCATGGGACACAAATCTCTCATGAGAATAATCCTGCCCCGTAGTCAGTACTCTAAATATAAATAAACATGCAAGCAGGCTGTGTGAAGAGGAACACAGTAAGCTTCATTTAATTTAAAAAGGCACTCTTTACATCTGTCCCTTTGTGAGTGCTGCACATAAGAAGCTTATATTGCCCAGCCAGCTTGGCTCAGTGGTTGAGCATAGACCTATGAATCAGGAGGTCAGGGTTCAATTCCCAGTCAGGGCACATGATCCCCTATAGGGGGCGTGCAGGAGGCAGCTGATCAGTGATTCTCTCTCATCATTGATGTTTCCATCTCTCTCTCCCCCTCCCTTCCTCTCTGAAATCAATTCAAAAAACATATTTTTAGCCCTAGCCGGTTTGGCTCAGTGGATAGAACGTTGTTGGCCTACAGACTGAAGGGTTCCAGGTTAAATTCCGGTCAAGGGCACATGTCAGAGTTTCAGGCTCAATCTCCAGTAGGGGTCGTGCAGGAGGCAGCCGATCAGTGATTCTCTCCCATCATTGATGTTTCTATCTCTCTCATTCTCCCTCTAACTTCCTCTCTGAAATCAATAAAAAATAGATATTTAAAAACAAAACATATTTTTTTAAAAGAAGCTTATATTGCCTATGATATGTGAAAAGTGCAGCCAGCAAAGGCTTCAAGGAGATGCTGGGGTTTGTGTTTTTTAAAGGAGGAAAGCAGAGATCTTTACGAATCCATCAGTAACTGAAGTGATGACGGCGAATTATAATTCTTCCAGTAAATGTATGCGCTTGTCTTAATTGTTACTTTGCTTGATAAGCTCGTGAATACTATGGAAGGCATACCTGCATATACTGAGACAGTTCTGTAACATCTTTTCCTGGCACATCTGCCTCCGTGAGAGCCTGAGTTTTTGTCTCTAAAAAAGTCTGAAGCTTTTCTGAGAGGCTCTCAAACCGTTCTACTTTGGTTTTCAGCTCCTCCATGCTGGCCAGTTTCTCTTTGTGTTTATGACTTGCTTCTGAAAACCGAACAGACAAGTCCTTCATTTTGGCCTGCAGCGAGGATGCGGTGGATGGGTCTGTTGTTTCCATAAATTTCTTCACTTTCTCGTTCATGGCATTCATGCTGCTCTGGCGACTCGCGATGTCCTGTTCCAGCATCTGAAATGAATCCAACCAGGGCATATGTTTTATAAGGATGTTTACAAATAATGTCCCGGAGTCTCGAAAAATTACTGTTCATAACAACATTAGCTTGAACAAACTGTGACTAAGGAAGGTCAACGGATAGGACTAACTGACAAGTCTGATCTCTCCCTTGAGGAATCCCATCCCAAATCTCTTCAAGGGAGAGGAGAGAACAGCTGGCTAGTGGCCTTCGCGAGGCAGGAGGTGGCTGCCACTCAGCAACCCCTGGGATCTAATGGAGCCTGGGGATTATCCACGGACCTAATTTTTAAAAGGCTAGACAACAACAAGATTGATCTGATTAACCTCTCGTGCAGCTGGCTGAAGTAAAGCTAAAGGAGACAGGACTCAATGTACGTGTAAGCCCTCTACAGTGAATACTATTCATGAAAAAGGATACAAAAACTCTTACTATACGCCATAGAAAAAATCATTCTATACATCTGCTTTTGTGCAAGCACTGCTTTCCACAGGTACTGGTATATTCATAAAATGTCTGTTTTTCTATCTCCTTAAATTTACGTATCCTGGGAGCTTAATCTGTGAGTTTTCTTAATCTAAAAGTGGTATTATTTATTTTCTTTTTTCCTGGTCACTTACAATGTGCTTGCTGATGACATCCTGAAGAGCAGCAGAGTTCAAGGGCACTTGGCCTTGTTCCTTCAGAGAACTCTCCACACCTGCCATCCAGTCCAGCATTTCGTCCAGGCCATCCTGCACACTCAGCGAGCGGGTCAGGGTTATCTGGAGCTTTTCATTTCGCTCATTCACACACTTGGACAGATCGTCGTATCTCCCAACAATGTCATCTAGTCCCAAGAGATCGGGAAATGTTATCCACAAAGTCACCTTTGCCCTATTCCTTGTCAAAATTACACTAAGGTGAAATCACAAAATTTCCACCTCAAAATTGGAAAGAGAAAAAAAGTTTCAATGATGAATTCATAACGCGCAATTAGGGCACCATCTAAAACATTAAAAAAGAAAGCAAAGATCACCGTGAAAAATGAAAAAAAAAACTTTTTTAAATAGTAAATATGTGTATCATCCGCACTGAAAAAAACATTGTTGGATACATAAACATTTGAGTTGCCCCAGAGACATGAAAGCAGTCTAATCAACAAATCTTTGGAATAAATGCACGTTTTCAATGTGACATGGCAAATTAGCCATACTTATTGATAACTATATGGGAGGGAAAAGCTGACACTCATACAAAGCTATTCTCAATGAACAATATACAGTCATAAAGACTTGTCAAGAATTAACCTTTATGTATAAAACTTCCCTCCCACTCCCTCTCGCTCACATGTATAATTTTTTAAAATTCGTCTTTATTTATTTTTTTTTTTCAAATTTTTATTAAGGTATTATATGTGTACATATCTTACCATTGCCCCCCCCACCCCACTCCCATACATGCCCTCACCCCCCAATGTCTTGCATCCATTGATTACTCTTATATGCATGCATACAAGTCCTTCAGTTGATCTCTTATTTCCCCCACCTCTCCCTAACCTTACCGCTGTAATTAGACAGTCTGTTTGATGCTTTACTGCCTCTGTAACTATCTTTTTGTTCATCAGTTTATAATGTTTTTCATTATCCCTAAATGAGTGAGATCATGTGGTATTTTTCTTTCATTGACTGGCTTATTTCACTTAGCATAATGTTCTCTAATTCCATCCAGGTGTCTACAAATGGTAGTAATTCCTTCTTTTTTATGGCAGCATAGTATTCCATTGTGTAGATGTACCATAGTTTTCTGATCCAGTCATCTGCTGACGGGCACCTAGGCTGTTTCCAAATCTTAGCTATTGCAAATTGTGCTGCTATGAACATAGGGGTGCATATATCCTTTCTGATTGGTGTTTCTGGTTTCTTAGGATATATTCCTAGGAGTGGGATTACTGGGTCAAATGGGAGTTCCATTTTCAGTTTTTTGAGGAAACTCCATACTGTTCTCCACAGTGGCTGCACCATCGTCTTTATTTTTGAAAGTATTATAGATGTCCCCTTTCCCCCCTCGTTGACGCCTCGCCACTCCGTACCTGCCGCTCCCTGTCATCATCTTAAACACAGTACTCAAATGCACAGAAATTAAGCGCAAAGGTATTGAGAAAACATACCACAGTGAAAATCCACTTAAAATAGAGAAGGGTGAGATTATGCTTCTAAAATAAAGTTTAATTCCAGGCAAAAGGGAAAAATTAACAAGATTAACAGTTCATCTATCTCAGATAAGATTAACTTTACTTTCAAGTCTAACAACCCAAGATACTAAAACACACACACAAAAACACCTTTCCGGTCTACTTTTTACTTGCATGTAAAGCTCTACATTTTCACACCTTACATTCTATACTGCAGGCCAATGAGAAGTTCCAAGGACAATTTTTAATCTCTCTCTCTCTCGCTCGCTCTCTCTCTAAAACAATCTGTTGTTAGTTGTTAACGTATCACTTATTTTCCCAAGAATTTGAAAAGTATTTTAATTATTTCAGAATGCTTTAGTCTGATATACTATCGAATGCTTCAGGAGAAGAAAATTTGGAACTGAAATATCTCTATAAAAATGAAATCTCTTACATGCTTGTGGCTGGCCTGGGGAACATATCCATATAAACAAAATTTCTTTTTAATTGTTCTAATGTTATAGCATGAGAACACAGTTTGACGAATTTTCACTGAGTTGAGACTTTAAGATGATTTAAAGAGACAATGGCTCCTGTCACTGAAAGGCAATGAAGCCCCTGAGAATGCTGATGGGGGAGAGGGACAGCATTTAATGAGCAGTGAGATGCCACCAGCAGAAAAAAAGCAATGGGTTAAGTATGAGCCTTCATTTGATAGTCACAAGAGCAAATGTTCTGAATCACAGGCCGTGATTGGCAGGTGAGCTGCTTCTCCACTGGGCAGCTCTGTGCATCAACAGGGTACCATGGCAGGTGATTTCTGGAACAAACAGCTATCTTAATAAAATTAATACAATTTCAGCCTGACTGGTATTTTTGAACTTCTTAGTGATGAAATACTGTCACTGTCACTGAAGTAAATTCTTGATTTTTAGTAATTAAAAATTATTTTAGAAAAAGGTACAGAACAAAATGTACCAAAATTTTTTATTTTTTTAAGTGGTTGATTTTCTTAGAAACTCCTCTAAATCTTAAATATGCAGAATGGGGCAAAAGTAGGTTTTATAGTTGTGAGTAGAGGAAACAGTTTATTCTTTTATTATTATTTGTTAATTATTTTTCATATGAACAACTGTAAGCCTACTTTTGCCCCACCCTGTACTTACACATATTCCTAAAAAATTATTTTTCCAGAGAGAAGTTTTAAAGTCTTAAAATAAGGTAATATATGGATTGGAAACAAATATAAGTGAAACTATGTATGATTAACAATGGGAAAAAAATGTCAAAACGCCTCTTAAAAATAACAGAAGTACATATAATACAGTCTTTCTTTCTCCTCTAAGTACCTATGCCCAAATCCTTATAGCAGTACACTGGGATATAGGAAAAAGAACTCCCATTCAGGTTTTTGTCTTGTACTTTAAATTTTTATATTTTTGTGTTTTATAAATATAGTACATGTAATAGGATACAATAGTAATATGTGTATGTAATTTATCAACATATATGCATATATAAGGGTGTATACTAAAAATCATTTGATGGGGTACAAGATCAAAAGAGTTTGGATGTCTGTAAGAAAGAAAAAATCGTTTTCCTGTCTATTCAGTGGTTTTAGAAGAGCAATGTTTCTTCCTTCTCTTTGCCTAAAATTTCTATTCAGATTTTAATTCACGTGCTCTTTGAAGGAGGAAACATATATCTTATCATCTGCTGATCTCTTAACCTCTTAAATCCATGCTCCTGCCTTTGATAGAGTCAGATCCCCCGAGAGTCTGTTTTGGCCACAGGTTGATAGTCTATCTCTGCCCAGTCTCATCCTGGGAACTTCTACTTTCTGTGGTGACTATCAGGTAAAAAGTTCCTGTTACACTGTCTAACTATAAAATTAAAATTGAAATACATTCTTTTCAAACTACACAGCTCCCATTTCCAGACTGTAATATTCCTGCCAAAGAAGGAATATTCTCACCAGAGAGAGAAACATTATTTCACAGGGAAAGGGTGTAAATGACAATAGACACTAGTGAGCCTCTTCTGCCTGTCTGTCAGAATCCCTTCTCTTAGAATGTGCCTGAGAGGAAACAAGGAAATGAGCACTTACCCAGTGTCTTCTGGATATCATTCTTGGCTGGAAGTAGAGATCCCCTGGCATCTAAAAGCACTTCGGCTGTTTTCTTCAGTTTCTCTACAGCAACCTGCTGACTTGATATCTGTCCTTGCAGAGCCTGAAGGATCGAATGCTTCGATTACACTCAGGACTAAACAATAGATTTCCAATATGAAAAAAAATGACTTACAGTAAGATAAAAGTAAATTGGACAGAGTAAACTTTTCATCATTATAAACTTAGTCCAGAATTCTTAGAATAAAGCCAGTTATAAAGTGGCGCTAGCAAAACCATCAGCCAGTTGAGAAAATACAAATTTAATCTTTTGAAATAAACCCTGAAGCATATGTTCATGCTAATTGGCCTGATTCCTGATCCTGTGACCCTTAGCCTGAGCTCCTCAACTCCCACTTCTCTGTTTTGTACAATACCTCCCACTACCACCAGTAATAAAAATAAATAAATAAAAAACAAACAACAGAAAACCTTTGGGACCATTTCTACTCTACTTAAAAATACAATTAAAGACTTTTATTTGAAGCAGATCCTAAGTCACTACTGAGTCATATTTCTTTCTGTTAATTCAATAAAGATTACTTAACATCTAACATATTCAAAAAGATCTTGCTACATTTTGTGAAAAACACAGAAATCAAACAGACATGAAACTTCCCCACAGGGATCTTCTAGTCCAGCGGTCGGCAAACTCATTAGTCAACAGAGCGGCAAACCACGGCTCGCGAGCCGCATGTGGCTCGAGAGCCGCAGTTTGCTGACCACTGTTCTAGTCTAAGGCAAGGAGTGAAAAGTGCTAAAGGGGAGTAAAAAAAGTACTACCAGAAGTTGAGCAGAGGAGTAACTGGAGAGAGGCACTGAGATGGTCCTGAAGAAAGTGTGGATTTGGGCAGAGAGAAGTGGAGAGGAAGAACATTTCCCTGTAGAATGAACAAAGATGGCAACAGAAGCATCCGAGGGAAAAAATGAGGGTCCCATCCCGTCTGAGAATGTGTGCAGCTGAATAGCAATAGGACTGAAAGGTCTCCAATGTCAGGCTGAGGAGTTTGCATTTTATACTGCAGCAACAGGGAGTTATTCCGGGCTTTTGAGTAAGGGGCTGGCATGCTCGGAGCTGTCTTATGGAAGGCTATATTGGTGACACTGAGCGGAAAAATTCGATGGGGAAGAAATGAAGCACGGACACTGGTTAAGGGCAAGGTCAGCAGTCATGAGGTGGAGAGCGCCTGTCTGAGCTGGGCAAGTAGAACTGGTTACGGAGCTGGGAGGGTTCCACAGGACTTGGTAATCAATCATCTAAAGCTGTGCTCGCCAATATGGTAGCTGCTCCCTACAAGTGGCTTTTAAATTTAAATCGATTGCAAGCAAGTGAAATTTAAAACTCAATTTCTCAGCTGTACTAGCCACATCCAAAGCTCTAAGTAGCTAGGTGGGACTGGTGGTTACCATGTGGGACAGAGCAGATCATGGGGCATTCTCATCATCACAGAATGTGCCCCTGGACATCACTACTGGAGAGGGCAGATGCAAGGGACAAGAAGTGAGCTGGAGGAGAGAAGTACCCCAAGGTTCTGAGCCCAGGTAATTAATGAGATTCATAAGCAAAAATGTTTAGGCGCCAAGGAGCATCTGTTGGGAATTTGTGGCTGCAAAGTGCTGTTAGGACACTCACATAGAAAGAAACAGCACAGCTGGGAATAGAGGAGACTCTGAACACAGGCTAGAACTAGACCTGAAGCACTGGAGGTCAGGACCCATGATGAGACTGTGAAAGGAGAAAGCACAGAAACACCAGAGAAGGGGCCGTGCAGCATCATGGAGCATATTTAGATGTAAGTGGTAAGGAGGGGAAAAGAGGTGGAACAAACATTCATCAGGGACGTGGAAGTGAGCCCAGAGTATTTATGTCCCCAGAGTTTAAAAGAAGAGAAAGTGGCAACGGTTAACTGCCAACTGCTTCAAAAGGACAATGTAACCTTTAATTTGTTGACTAGAGGTCCCTGGAGTTCTCTGAGTGAGCAGATGCATGTCAACAACAGCAAGAAGAGGAGAAAAGGGATAGAGATGGAAACCATAGGTAAGTCTGCCAGACGTCTGGCCCTGCCTTCCTAACACCTCTGTCTAATGGGCTACCTGGCCAGACGGCCCCATGCTTGGCTTTAATTTTACTTGAGGTGCTCAAGCTCCTCTTCTAGTCTCACATTTGGATTTCGATTCCCATATGTCCGACTGTAGATGAACTCATCCCTGGCCATGGGCCCAGGTTTCCAACAGCCTCTTGAATGTTTCCATCTGGGTGTAAACCGTCACCTCAAATTCAAAAAGCTAAATATGAACACATCATCTCATTCTCTACACCTGTACTTCCTCCTGGGTTTGCATCTTATTACCCAAGTAGTAAATCTGAGGGTCCTCCTTGACTCTCAATCCTCCTTTCCACATGCAAATCAACCATCAAGACCTAACAATTTTACCTGCTTAATATATATGTGTGTATCTTTTTTTTTTTTTTTTTTTTTTATAAAATCAGACTTCTGCTCTGTATTTCTGGATCACTGCAAGATAATCTCTTGTTTAATTGGAAAAAGCATCCAATGTCTTCCCTGCTATAGACCCCCAATGTGTTTTGTGGAAAGTACATATCTATGTATATCACTCCCCTCTTTAAAATCTTACAATAGCTCCCCACTGCCCTACAATAAAAGGCAAGAACTTGAGCATGCTATTAAAGGTCCAGCGAAAGCTATTCCTTAATTCTATTTTCAATGTCATTTTTCTCTATTTCCTATTCCAGAAATGTCCAACAACACAGCTATTTCATAGCTATTTGCTCACCCTAGATACCTTAGCATCTCTACATACCAACCTTCCCAGCAACCTAACCCCCATCATGCTCAGCTTAACTCTTATTCACTCTTTAAAATTCATCTGGGAAGCCTTCCCTAACTCTCCTCAATCCTAGTTGTAAGTACTCCACCCAGGAGCTCCCATAAATACCTAGTAAATATCACTGTATTTGTCTCTTCTATCAAACTATAACGTCCTCAAAAATTAGGCATTTTTTTCCTATTCAGGTTTCTGTTATCACTGCCTAGACCAGTGCTTGGCATATAGTAGGCCTTGATAAAAGCTTCTGGAATATGAAGAAATCCAAAATGCTAATTCAAAAAGATATAAACACCCCTATGTTCACTGCAGCATTATTTACAACTAGAGGCCTGGTGCACGAATTCGTGCATGCATGGATTCCCTCGGCCAGGCCGGCAATCAGGGCCAATCGGGGCTGTCTTGTCCAGTCCCCATTGGGGCCAATTGGGGCCGGCTGGCCAGGGGGAGGGACCACGGGAGGTTGGCCAGCCACGGGAGGTTGGCTGTGGGAGCGCATTGACCACCAGGGGGCAGCTCCTGCATTGAGCATCTGCCCCCTGGTGGTCAGTGCGCATCATAGCTACCATCCAGTCATCCGGTTGTAACAGTCACTTAGGCTTTTACATATATAGATAGCCAAGATAAGGAAGCAACTTAAGTATTTGTTAACAGATGAATGAATAAAGATGTGGTACATATATACAAAGGAATATGGCTCAGCCATAAAAAAGAATGAAATCTTGCCATTTGTGTACCTAATAGATATTATGCTAAGTAAATAAATAAGAGAAAGACAAATACCATATGGTTTCACTTGTATGTGAAATATAAAAACCAAAATAAATGAACAAACAAAACAGAAACAGACTAACAGATACAGAGAACAAACTGATGGTTGCCAGATGGGAGGTGGGGTTGGGAGAATGGGTGGAAAGGGGGAAGGGATTTAGAAATACAAATTGGTAGTTCTAGAAGTGTCATGGGGATGTAAAGAACAGCATAGGAAATATAGTCAATAATCCTATGTAATAAAGAGCTAATATGCTAATTACACTGAACAGCAGAACAACCGTCCTGACAACCTTCCGGACGACCATCCGGATGACCTTCTGGACAAAGTCAGGGCTGCGAGGGCCGAGGCAGCTGGGACTGTGAGGGCTGAGCCCCTTGCATGAATTTCGTGCATCAGGCTTCTAGTCCTATATAATAAAAGCCTAAAATGCTAAGTGTCTGGTCGTCTGGCGACCTGTAGACTGTTCAACCAATCAAATTGTAATATGCTAATGATATGCTAAGGCCACTCAACCAGTCTCTATGATGTGCATTGACCACCAGGAGGCAGACAGTTGACCGGTTGACCAGATGCTATGATGTGCACTAACCACCAGGGGGCAGACAGTTGACTGGTTGACCAGTCACTATGATGTGCACTGACCATCAGGGGGCAGACGCTCCGACTGGTAGGTTAGCTTGCTGCTGGGGTCCGGCCAATTGGGACTGAGCGAGATGGGCCAGACACGCCCTGGAGCCCTCCCACGGTCCCTCCCCAGCCCTGATCATGCACCGGTGGGGTCCCTCAGCCTGGCCTGCACCCTCTCCCAATCCAGGACCCCTCAGGAGATGTCGGAGAGCCAGTTTTGTTCTGATCCCACATGCCACTCCCCTCAGGAGGGTGCCAGACGCAGGGCTCACAGCTGGCGAGGGCTGCTGCAGAAACACAAGTCTCTCTGGATCGGGACTGATTGGGTGCTAGCCCACAGCAGGCACAGTGGGGCTTGGATGAGTGGGAACAGCAGGTAGGAGCTGCAGGCGGCGTTGGACTGCAGGTTTCGGCCCGATCCCTGCAGGCCAACCCGAGGGACCCCATCTGTGCACCAATTCGTGCACCGGGCCTCTAGTCCTATCTAATAAAAGAGAAACATGCAAATTGACCGTACCTCCACTATGCCCACAAGCCACGCCCACCAGCCAATCAGGAGTGAATATGCAAATTAACCCAACCAAGATGGTGGTTAATTAGCATATCCAAGCGCAGAGCGAAGACTGAAGACAGTAGAAGGAAGCCAAGCGCTGTAGAAGGGAGCGAAGCTGAGGAGAAGCAAGCAAGCAGGGTGGCGGAGAAGAGAGGGAAGCAGGCGGGGCGGCAGAGAAGGGAGAGAAGCAGGTGGGGCGGTGGAGACGACCTCAGGAAGCCCTATTCTTGCAGGAATCTTCCTGCAACGGGCCCCTAGTATTGTAATAACTATGTATGGTGTCAAATGGGAACTAGACTTAGGGTGATCACTTTGTGAGTTATATAAATGTCTAATCACTATGTTGTACACCTGAAATTCACATAATATTGTTTGTCAACTAATGAAAAAATAAATTTAAAAATTAAGAAACAATACAGGAATATTTAGAAAAAAGTTTCTGGAATAAATGAGTGAGTGAATAAGTAAATAAACAAAGATATCAGGTGTAAGACTTTAAAAGATCCTCTTCTATTTCAGCTTTCATCAACAACAACAAAAAAATGCCTAAAGCCAATAGCAACAATGTCCTCGATTTATTTTCATATTCAAGAAATTGTGATGATATACAGGCAGTTGTGTGTACCCCAGAAGGCCCACCAAACTGGGACCAACCAGCAACCTGTGAATTGAACACCAGATCCTACAGATGTTCCCGAAGGCCAACGAGCCGGCAGCAGAGTGAACCTGTTTAGGAAATTCTCCCAGAAGTTTAGTTACAGAAAGGATTATATAAGAAATTCCTCAAGGGACTTTACCTATAAACCAGACTGAAGTCTAAAAACAATTGTTTTTTTAAGAATGTGAATTCCCCGAGGGCAAAGGTAGGGTTTTAATACCTTTGTGTCCTCACAAAACCCAATAATGGGCCTAGCATATAAATGTCTACCAGTAAACAAACGCATGTAAAAGCTGTCATGGTTCTATAAAACCATCCAGGACCAAGGATGGCCCTGCAACCAGCTTAAAACTTAGAAATGAATGACAAAAGAAGCATCCCTCCTTCACCTCTTCTCTTCTAAACATTCTATGTATGCCTTTTCTCTCCTAATTGTGTCCAAGAGAGTCAATAGTTTTTCATTCCTAACATGATACCAGGTTTAATTGAGCTACAGTAATGGTTGATAGTATTACTTGGGGAAAAAAAACAACTTCAAATTAAAGTATTCAAATGGGTGCCATATATTGTCTTTAATGGATTTCAATGAAATTAAAACATGAAAGAAGTATCTGGGACAGAGAATACTGCAAGGTCATGACCTTGGTCTCCAGCCTGGGACAGAAAAAGATGAACCTGAGTACTTGCCCTTCATAAAAGCTTCCTGACTTATGGCCATCCTAGAGATCAGGGAGAGGTTGGAAGGTGGTCATTGTCAGTCAATGTGACCAAGCTCCACGCCTGGTCCCAGACCCAGGCCTCCAGGCTGGTCCCGGAAGCCTGTCTTTCTGTGCTTCGTGTGGGGCAGAAATTCTGTAGTGTTTGTGGATTTCCCTAGAAGCAGAACTTGAGTAATGTCATTATAGCCCATGGGTATCAGGTTGTTGACAACACAGCAAACAGTTCTTTGAATAATAATGCTGATAACAATGTGCTATTGGACAGAAATGTTTCAAATGAGCCAACTGGGTTTCCTCAACTTACATTTATTATACAATTAAATATAAGTAGAAGTTAGAATTATAAACACAGAAAAGGCTGATTTTTTGTAGTGGTCTTACGTGTTTATATTATACTTAAAGAAAAATAACTTTTCAGTGTTGTTAATAGAACTGAAAGGAATAGAGACTGCCTGATTCTCATAAAAATTATCCTCTCTAGAGGCTGAAATCATCTGTGAGGAAAACATCAAGTGCCAGGAACAACTTTAATCACACATTTAATTTTCAAAACGATGCTGTGGCTTAATTAGAATTCATTCTCCTCTGAGATGCTGCTTTACTTTTTACACTTCCTCAGCTGCCTTAGGACTAGAGGAATCGTCTTCCGCAGTACATGTCAAGTAAGTTTTCCTGTTTTAGAATTAGTTCACATTTCTGCTTGATTAAAATAGCCATACATTCTTTTGCATTTCCTTTCCTTTTCTTTTTTCCCTCTACTTACAGAAAAAATTACTTTTACACTGGATATAATCATCTTCGTAATACAGATACAACTTAAAATGTGTTGTTGTTTTCTGTACTTTCCTATACTAAAAATATTTAGCTATATGATTAAATGTAGGCAGTCTTAACAATTATCTAAAGCTACTGGCATTTCCTATCAAAATAATAGCCTCTATGTAATAGCATCTCCTCCAATGCTCCCACATACACTGTTCTTGGACAAGTTATCAAGTGAGAATCAGAAAATTAAGACAGATCTGTTCCTGTGCTTGTGGGAAAGAGAGAGAGTAAACAAAACAAAACAGAAAAAAGCAAAGCCCCGCCTGGTGTGGCTCCATTGGTTGAAGCATCCTCCCGTACACCATTCAATTTCCAGTCACGGAACATACCTAGGTCGCAGGTTTGATCCCCGGTTTGGGTGTATACACAAGGCAACCGATCGATGTTTCCCTCTTACCTCTCTCTCTCTCTCTTTCTGCTTTCCCTCTCTCTAAAATCTATAAGCATATCCCAGGGTGAGGATTAAAAATAATAGTAATTCACCACCATAGTTAAAAAACAAAACAAACACACACACACACACACACACACACACACACACACACACACACACAGAAAACAGTGTTAAAAATGCACATCCAAAGGAATGAGGCAACCACTAGGAGGCTGCATCAACGTAGGGAGGCTGAACTGGTCTGAGACATCTCCCTGGTGCCTAATGTAGAACAGGTAAACTCTCCAGCCCAGGAAAAGAGCAGGGCCACCATCCTCCTTACCTCCCCACGTGTCTCCTCCCTCCTCTCATCCCATACTTCCATCCCTCTTCTTTCTGCCTTGGTCTTACTTAACCTACCACATTTCACCCAAGGGGACGACGTAGCTTTCTTCCAGCCAGAAGTCACCAGTCTCAGGCAATACCTAAGGTTAAGCTCACTCAGTAGGGTAACTGTTTTCCTAGTAAATTCTGTAACTAACAGAGGCAACTAAATTCTGAAAGGCAGTTGTTTAACTGGCAATACAGTGTTTACTTTCTAGCTCCAGTGCCAATAATACTACTACTCACCTGCTAAAAGGAATCACAGGATAGATTTATGAAATTAAACTTTCAAACTCAAATTAATTGGTCATTTGGAATAAGAATAAGATACTTCAAAAGTTACCTCCACTTAGAAGGTAAAGGGGAGGGATAAATGGTGATGGACGGAGACTTGACTTGGGGTGGTAAACACACAATATAACATACAGATGAGGTATTGTAGAATTATATACCTAAAACCTATATAATTTTATTAACCAATGTCATCCCAATAAATTCAATAAAAAATAAATTAAAACTAATTATTTCCCCTTACATTAGGATATAAAAATATGTTTAAGAAACAGAGACTCTCCTTGCCACTGTTGTATGCAATTCCCACATAAAGCCTTCATTTTTTAAAGAGCAGGTAGATTTTTTTTAAATTGTGCTAGGTAATAACAAAAGTTTATATCTCTATGAATCATGGGAATGTTCAATAAGAACACCAGTCCTGATCCTCAGAGCCCACATGTGACAGTAACATCCCTTCCTCCCTTCTACCTGTCCATTCTTAAACAAATATTTACCTAGTACCTATGATAGGCCAGATCCTGTTCTAAGTGCTTCTTGGTGCTGGGGATATAGCAATAAACAAAATAAACAAAAACACCTGCCCTCAAGGAATTTAATTCTAATGGTGGAAAAAAATAAACAAAATAAATATGTATAAAGATAAACAAGGGGCCCAGACGGTACTGGTTTTTGTTTGTGGAGGAGGGAGGGAGTGGTGGGATGCAGGTAATTAGCCATAACAGCAATGTCAACCCAGTTAAACAGCAATAGAAAAATAATTGCATCTATATATAAAAGCCTAATATGCAAATTGTCCCTGCAGGAGTTCGACCGGGAGACCGGGAGTTTGATCGCTTGCTGACCACCAGGGGGTGGCGTGTAGCGAAGGAAGGCCCTGGCCGGCAGCTGGCAGCCAGGGAAGGAGGGCCCTGGCCAGCAGCCAGAAGACCCCAATCAGCCCTGATCACTGGCCAGGCCTAGGGATCCTACCCATGCACAAATTTCGTGCACCAGACCTCTAGTTAGAAATAAATAGACTGCTAAAAACTAAAGTTATAACTCTCTCTAGAAAGAGAAATACACTTTTCTCATCCTTTGTTCCACTTCCAGGTGAAACTATCACAAAACTGTGGGAAAGTGAAAGGTTTTCAGTAAGACTCAATGAAGAGTTGGGTCCCCGTCCTCTCTCTCTCTCTTTACCTTGGTCTCTTCTAACTGCCTTTGTAGATTTTTAGGGTCCACAGCAATGGGTTCAGACAAGTGTTTGCTGGCTGTGACCTCGAAGGCCTGGAGCTCGGAAAGAAGTCCACATGAAGCGTCTTCATAGTGTTGATACTTATCCACCAGGTCTTTAAGATTATTCCCAAGGACACTGCACTAAAAATATCAAAAGAGAAAAAGGGTGGAGAATTAAAATCTACCATTTTTATTTGTGTTAAATAACCTTAGCACCTATGAGTGCTATAACTTAGAAAGCACCAGACTTCAACCAATGTGAGTTGAAACTGTAGGGCTAAGATTTTTCTCCTTTATATGAAGAAGCATCCTCTAACAAAATCAAGAAATCATAAAAAATCATAAAAATGAGGAGATAGTCCTAAATTTATACACATTTGAAGACATATTTTCAAGGGCTGAGTCTTGATCCAAAGTGAAAGGTTTGGATATCAATCGTCAGAAGCAGCAGATCTACCAGAGCACATTCCCACTGAGTTTTATACACCAGGTGTCTAGATATGTATGTGGTTTTCAAAGTCCTTAATGAATCGCCTCTATACATTGCACAAGATTAATTAACACAAGAATGGCAAATAATCTACATCAGAATGAAGCCAAGGCCAGGAGTAAATGATGCTCTTCAAATCACTTGTGCAACTTGGCCAGTCTGTTCAGCTTATATAGTAAACAGCGAAATGTTTTCTTAGTTTTGTTTTGTCCAAGAGAATAAGAGAAGCTGAAAGAGTCTGTGAGTTATTAAGTATTAAATTAATGCACTGATCAAATACACCTGTAAAACAAACACTTGCAGTATTTGTGAAGGGAATTATCTGAAATGAAACTTTAGTTCTCAAATTTGAGAGGCTGTGAAAATTAGCAAGCTACTCTGTTTGCTTGGAAACAAAACATGCACGCCACCTGGTGGTAGAACCGGGTATTCCTGAGTTTCAGAGTTAGAGCTGCCTAGAAATCACTCAAAACTAAAGTGATAATAACTACTATTACTACTTTAGACTCCTAATCTTGAAACACACTTTTCTGAAGTAAAGAAGATGAATAAGACTGAAGTAAATAAGATAAAACTACCTTATTTTCCCTGCTTCAGTTGTTTAGGTTTCTCGCTTCTAATTCCAAAACAGAAGTTGAGAGAACAGAATGAAAACTATAATCACGGATTGATATTCCCCTTAAAAAATAAAAATAAGCTTACCTTAGAGTAGAGAGACCTGAACCGATCCGTGGCACGATCCAATTTGCTCTGGACTTCTCTGTGAGCGGCAGAAGTGTCAGTATTATGCTGGTCGGCCTTGCCACCGCCATCTCTTTTGCTGCAAGACTTGGCTGCTTCCAACACCCTGTTTCCAGAAATTGTGATGTACCTCAAGTCGCCTTTGTGAGAAATAACATCTTCTGAGAAGCTCTTCTGCCTCTTCAGTTTGGTCATTAAACCATTGAAGTCATCTGCCCCCGCCTGCAGGTTTTCCAGCTCTTGCTCCGACTGCTGCAGCCAGTGCTCGAACTCTCCATAATCCGTGTCAAACTTCTCCAATTCCTCCTGCAGAGAATGCGTTAACTTCATTTTCTTCTCCGACTCGGACAGTGCAGTTTCATAGTGCGCTTTCAGTTCCTTCATGTTCTTCTGCAGTTTCTCTTTGTCCTCCAGAGAGAGATAGTGACCCTGCTTCTCCAGCAAGGCTTGTGCAGACTGAGTGGCCAGGAGGACGGCTTGCTGCTGAGAGATGATCTTCTCGTGTTGGGCCTACGGGGAAACAGAGACATTGTGACTTTAAAGCTGGGAAGGGGTTACTCTGAAATTGTGGGGAGCTCTCCATTGCCTCAGGACCTACAACTTCAATGATCTACAGACAGACAACTTGCTTCTTGTTAACCTTTCAAGATGCACAGTACTTGCCTTTTATTGCTAAATTTCAGAATAGAAAATGCTACGTTTCGAGTACTCTGATCTTATTTTTTAAGATTTCCAATCTCCTTGAAAGTACTCATATAATCACATAGGACACGGACTGTTGTTGAGAAGCTTCGGGAAAATGTAACAGATTTGTCCTCCAATTCTAAAACAAGCATCTGCAGTCAGGTCTCATTTTACTCGCTGCTTCCTCACAACACCTTAAAGAGACTGCTAATGTCTTTACCTAATTACTGAGCAAATAGGTATAATATTTACCTATTACATGATCCTAAAAGGACAGTTCAACAGAATACAAAATTTGTAATTTTAAAGTGATGAAAACACTATGACAATAGTTAAGCAAGAACAATATGGATTCTGAGAAGCCCAATGAACTTAGAGGAACACACAATAAAAAAGCATACTGCAGCTACTAGTAGTTCCCCTGGGCCTCAGTTTCCTTATGTGGAAGATGGAGACAACAACCCATACATGTCACATGTGCCAAGTTGTTCCTATCTTTTATAGACCCGACAATAGGATTTAACAACATCATTATGTTGAAGACAACACACCTTAACTTTCTGGTATTGCTGGTTCAGATTCTCCTCAGTGGTTCCAACCGGCCCATCCACATCAGTTTCCAACAGGTTACCATTAACTTCGTCCTCTTCTCCAATCTCCGACGTGCTGTCACCTTCTTGAAAATGAGTCCCGTTCTGTTCAATAACCTGTTTCTGTTTTATCCCCGCCCTTTCTGAGTCTTTGTCAACATGTGACAACCAGTCCAAAAGATTTTCTATTTTGGTTTTGCTCTCTTCCAGCTGCTTCACAGCTGCAACCTGGGGGGAGAAGGGCGTTGACCATGGGTATTCTGAATACGGGCCCAGGTGTTAGTTTTAAGTCATCCCCAAAAGTAAATATTTAGATCATTTAAAATTAGAGTGGGCATACAAAACAATGACATGCATTGAAAACTGAACACACTGATATTAAAGCTTAGAAGAATAGGAAGTTACTCTGAAGTTTCCACTGTTCTTAAAAACACATTCCAAAATTTTAACTATAGCAATTAATGAGTCCTCACATACTTCACAAGTAGAAAGTCTCAGAATCCCACTTAAACCTTGTGGAAAGGGTAAGCAAAGCCAGCTCTTCAAACTTTTTGTAGTAATTTGGTCAACGACAAACGTGGAAACCCAGAATTCTAGTCCCGGGTGCCAGTAGTTGCTTAGCACTGCCTGACCTCACTTAATGAATCAAGAAGCTATGATCCTAATCACTTTCAACAAAGCCACAGTGCACCGCATGCTTGAATAAGGACCTTTTCCGTCTCTTCCTTGATTGCTGTCGTCACAGCTTTCTCCAGCTCCTTTTTCGACTGCTCCGCCTTTAAATTGAGTTGTTCACACTTTATCTTAGCTTCCTTAAGTTTCTCTTCAATTAAAGCCTGATCTTCTTGTGACAGCTTTTCACCATTCTCTTTCAGGAAGTTCTCTGTGTTTTTCACTATTTCTGCCAATGCCTGTGCACTTCCTTGCATATCTTTCTGTAACTCCTTATATAACACAAGAGGGGGAAAAAAATCTTAGTAGATTACTACTTATTTAACTTTTCCAATGTTGTAATTCTAAAAGAGGGTCTGTGCAAAGGAGGAGAGTCTAGCACACATTTACTGAAAGAGCTTACTCAGTATGTTCACTGAGTTGGTTTACTTCAATCACAATATTTAATACTAGAGGCCCAATGCACAAAATTCGTGCAAGAGTAGGCCTTCTCCCCGCGCCTCCCCCCCCCCCCCCCCACCGCCCCCGCTGCCGGCACCGGCTTCCCTCTGGCACCAGGAACCCGGGCTTCCCTTGCAGCCCTGGCTTCATCCAGAAGGTTGTCCTGAAGGACGTCTGGTCTAATTAGCATATTATGCTTTTATTATTATAGATAATTTGAAATCTCAAACAGCATTAAAGCAATATATGAGATTTTCATGTTTAACGAAGATGTGGTTTGGGAAACATTGAACAATAAAGTATTCAGTAAATAACCTATTTAAATTTGAATATATCAGATTTTTTATGTTATATGAGTGCATTTATAAAAGCTTTAAATACATAACTATATTATTTATTCTGTTTTTAAACACTTTTTTTTTAATATACATCTACTGCTTAGGGTAAAAGTGGCTAGTTCTCTAAGTTATGAGCTAAGTTGTTCCTAAAATAATTTCTTTTTTAAAAAAAATATGTTTTTATTGATTTCAGAGAGGAAAGGAGAGGGAGAGTTAGAAATATCAGTGATGAGAGAGTATCATCCATCACTGCCTCCTGCATGCCCCACAATGGGGATCGAGCCCACAACCTGGGCATGTGCCCTGACCGGGAATCAAACTGACTTCCTGGTTTATAGGCTGATGTTCAACCACTGAGCCATGCCAGCCAGGCATAGAATAATTTCTATACAAAGATAATCTCTTCTAAACAGCTTTCCTACATCCAGATTTCTCTATGTATTTTCTCCTCTTCCTCCTTTATTTGGCACTTTAATTCTCTATATTGCACTGTTTGAGTTTTCATATTATTTTTCCATACTTTCAAGACTTTTCAAATTCTGAGTATTTGAATTGAAAGAGGTACTTATTGAACTACAACATTGTGATATTAACTGTACTGTTCACATAACACACAATATTCACTTAACTTTTACCATAACATAGCAATGGAACTATGACCAATGAAGAAACTGAGGCTCAAAAGGTTAAATTATAAAGCTAATGATGTGTAGTGTCTGGGATTTAGCCCAGAGCTAGCTAGTTACAATAAGAAAGTTATTTCTTCTGACATCAAAATAAAGATATCTTTATCTGTCATTATTGCTTGTCCCTTCAATGAAAAGGGACACATTGCAGAGAAAGGTGAAAGGGATAAGAAAGAGCTAAGAAATTGAAAGAACCCAAACTGATGGCTATTTCACCTGATTTTGAAAGTGAGTGGTTGGCCTTAAATGGATCCGAGTTTTAATTCATCACACAAGGTATTTCCACTATCAAAACTCTTTTATATCTCCTCCACTCAATATTTCACACAAAAAATCAGTCAAGAAAATTATTTGCTTGCTTGCTTGAAGTTGGAAATGTGACTCTTAGTATAAAGTTTATAGCTCAGGAGGCCTTGGGTATGACTTGTCTCAGAAAAGCTAAAATGATTGCTTTTTTTCTTCAAAAATCCTAACTACTTTCCAAATAGTAATTGAAATCCACATCAACATAGAACTACTGAGGCAAAACCAAATTCTACCTCTTGCTTGGACTGGTACTTCTTTAACTCAACTGTGCCGTCGCCAATCACGAAGGATTCCTGGTGCCCAATCAGGCGGTTTTCGGTCTGAGTAAGGAGATCACATATTCCTTGGAGTTTCTCTCTGTACTCCTGCTGGCGCTCTGCCACGATCTACAGGGGAACAAACCAAAGCATCTTCAGTGGTGATCACACACTCACGATTGTGCTAGCTCCTTATCGGAATACATTTTGCAAGTTTCCTCTAAAAGAAGCTTTCTGAGTATGCTGTAAACATGGTAGCAGTGGGGTACAAACTGAGCAAGGTGACACAGAAAGTAAGAGCTTGTCCCATATACAAGGGGAGAGAGCATGGTTGGATGAAACTGCTCAGCAGAATACTGGCCATGCACATGTGTAAGAGATGGAACTTCTGACCGACAGGAAGAAACATTCCATTTTCTTAAGCTCTTGAAACCTGCGACACACAATTAATTCTGTAAAAGGATATCAAAACAGAAGTTAGTCGTGATGTGTCTGTTAATATATTTGACATGTGCATATAGGTTGTCATGCTAGAGACAATGCCTGGTGCTTCAAGAAATAACAAAAGGAACATTGCATGCAGTAGCTTTACTTATTCGCTATGTCTAATTCCATTCCCACCTCTTTGTTCCTTATTGATTGCTACTGGATGCAGCACTCTAATATAATTCATTAAATAAAAGATTTATTTCATAAGTCAATTACTTGTATCTTTCACTTTCTGATTACACACACACACACACACACACTAGTTTATTTTATTCATCTTATAGCCATATATCATGTTTACTAGGAGCCTACCACATGCTGGGCAAGGTGCTGAGTGTTTTATATTCATTATTTTACCAATGTTCACAATACGACCAGGCCAGCACTGTTACTATTTCCAATTTACCAGTGAGAAACCTGTGGATACATGACTTGCCCTAGCTCCACAATGAGTGGTGCCGCTGGGATATAAACTGAGGCAGTCTGGCTCCAGAGCCCTGCTCTGAACGCCTGTGCTACACTGCCTCCTAGGGGATAAAGATACCCTTACCCTTCTTTATTCCTATGTTCATCAATCTATCCCTTGATATTTCTGAGTGCATATGTATATCCTGCTCCTAGGAAAAAAAATGAAGATTCTCCCCTGAAAGCAGTCATTTTAGGGAGTCATGAGAATTATAACAATGAATTAGAACATTATTATGGAAAGCAATATTATTCTATATGGTAGAATCGCTACATTATACCCTGTCCACTAACTGCCTTTCCAGAAAAATCTTTCCTATCAAGCCATAATCCCTGGGTATCGACATTACAGGCTTCACACTGAAGAACTAAAAACACAGAATCCACAAAGAAAGGCAAACCTTCTGATCATCAAGATCTTGTTCTAGCTGTAACTGAGCCTCTAAATGTTCCACCTGGGTAGTTACTGATTCCTGCACATCAAGAAAACACCTCTGAGTTGTATTTAAGAGCCTCAGCAGCTGTTTGCTCTGGCTGGGAGACAGATCTTGAGCGTATTCAGAAATGAAGAACTGCACATCAAAGGCAGTAGTGTCCAGCTGCGTTCTAGTGTGCCCAAGCTCCTTTAACACGTTCTGTGAACAAAGCAGTACAAGTTACCAACAGGGAGGTAAGCCATAATATACAGCTTATATTCACAATGATATTTATTTTCTTATATCAGGTTTTATTGATATTTTTCATTTAGTCAAAAATCTATTCATCACCTAGTAAAAATGGTAATGATGAAATTATTGAAATAGTGCGGTAATTAATCCTATATAATAAAAGGGTAATATGCAAATTGACCGAACGGGCAGAATGCCTGGTCTCTATGATGCACACTGACCACAAGGGGGCAGATGCTCAATGCAGGAGCTGCCCCCTGGTGGTCAGTGCGCTCCCACAGGGGGAGCACCACTCAGCCAGAAGCCCAGAAGCTGGGCTCACAGCTGGCGAGTGCAGCAGTGGTGGCAGGAGCCTCTCCTGCCTCCATGGCAGTGCCAAGGATGTCCAACCAATGGCTTAGGCTGAGCTGGCCGGGCTAAGCTGTCAGTCGGACATCCCCAAGGGCTCCCGGACTACAAGACAGTGCAAGCTGGGCTGAGGGACTCACCCTTCCCTCCTCCCCGCCTCAGTACACGAATCTCATGCACTGGGCTTCTAGTCCTATATAATAAAGAGGTAATATGCATATTGACCATCACTCCAACACACAAGATAGCCGCCCCCATGTGGTCAAAGATGGCTGCCCCCATGTGGACACAAGATGGCGGCCACAAGATGGCCAGCAGGGGAGGGCAGTTGTGTGCCATCAGGCCAGCAGGAGAGCGTAGTTGGGAGGGACCAGGCCTACAAGGGAGGGCAGTTGTGGGTGATCAGGCCTATAGGAGAGGGCAGTTAGGGGTGACCAGGCCTGCAGGGGAGGGCAGTTAGGGGTGACCAGGCCTGCAGGGGAGGGTAGTTAGGGGCAAAGAGGCTGGCAGGGGAGCAGTTAGGCATCAATCAGGCTGGCAGGGGAGTGGTTAGGGGGTGATCAAGCTGGCAGGCAGAAGCGGTTAGGGGCAATCAGGAAGGCAGGCAGGCGAGCAATTGGGAGCCAGCAGTCCTTGATTGTGAGAGGGATGTCCGACTACTAGGATCGGGCCTAAACGGGCAGTCGGACATCCCTCGAGGGGTCCCAGATTGGAGAAGGTGCAGGCTTGGCTGAGGGACACCCACACACCCCATACACAAATTTTGTGCACTGGGCCTCTAGTATTATATAAAAAGATAGACCCTCTAAGAATATTTTAACTTTGCTTGCCATATCACACTTCAAATGTAACTCTGACCAAAGGTAAAGATCCAACTGATATACATTTGGCACGCTGAAGGGAAACATCAACATTAAAATATTGTTTGCTAATATTTATAGTACCCATGGAATTGTGGTCACACATAAACGAGACTATGGGGAATTTGAAACATAAATTAAATGGGCCAGCATTTCAGTTACCTGACTCCCAAGTCAGGGGCCTACCCATCATTCATGAGGCATGCTCTTCAAATTAAGAACTTGAAGGTGGGAGGAGGCAGGACAAAAAGGACTAAAGGACTAATACATAAAAACTACTTATACTCTGATATATTTACATGATTAATTTATACTATTAGGGATTTGAATAATATATATAAATAAAAACATAAATACAAATCTCAACATGACTATAAGAGTTTCATAAGGCAGTTGGGATAGCATCAGAATGGCATCCATAAAGTTGACATTATTTTATAGTTGTGTCAACTATGAACAAACATCTTGTAGACACAAAGAAAAGAAATAATCCTTCATAGCTTTAGAAAAGTCATATTTTTTTCTAAACATTTGTTATATTAAATCCATAGGTTTTTAAATGTGCTTTGTCTTAGTTATTTTGATACCTGCCTTGAGAAACTCCAAACTTTTCTTTACATGCTCAGTATCTTGAACATTCACCAGCTCCATGTCCTTCACCAATTTGCTCTTCTCTGATATCCAGTGTGAGAACGACTTCAGTTTGTGCAGAAATTCTCCATGGGAAACGGCTAATTTTGACTAGAAAACAAAATTGTGCATTCATTTCTGTTTCTAAAATTCAAATTCCTACAAATGGTGATTCTGTTTTAAGAACTTAGTACTCTAAAAATAAAATACTTGTGTCTTATGATTACATTTTTAAATAATCACATTTTCTTCAAAACTTGAATCTCAGTGTTAAACGTGTTGACGCCTACCATTTCACTGTCAATCGCCAGAACAAGGTGTTTCATTCTTTCTGAAGATACGTCGCTGAGGGAAGAAAAGGCATTCTGTAAACTTTGGTGGCTTACACTCAATTCCTCACGATGGTTTCTGGGGAAGTCACTGGGAAGAGACTTTAAAAATTCTTCTGCCAATTTCATGTCCTTTCTTAAAATAACAGCAATTGGAGCCAATCCCAATTCAAATGTCTGCAAAAAAATGATGATAGATGATCAAGAGATAGATAGATAGGTAGATCCCAGAGCTATTTAGTGACAAATACAACTAATATCCAAAACATAAATGTGAAGTGCTCTGCTTATTTTCCCAAACTAACATCAGCTGACTCCCACCCATTACAGGCAGCAGATAATTCTTACCTCTAACTGATTAAGCTGGTTCTTCAAAGCTTCTAGACTGTTATCCAGAGACTCTTGGTTGTCCAAGGGAGGCTTCATATCTTGAAGCAAAGCCAAATACTCGTGCATTTTTGATGTGTGCTGTAAACACTGCTGTAGCTCATTGGATAACTAAACACAAATTTGGACATTTTAATTCAATAGCCTCTATGCAGGTTTTTAGAGCAAATAAAATGTATGGGATGATTCCCAAACGTTTCATGCAGCTAGTTCCATATGAAATGTAAAGTCAACTTACTTGTTCCATTGAGCTATCTCCAGAAGTCATGTCTTTTGACCCTGAAATACATTCCAGATGGTCTGGGAAATCAATGCATTGTTCCTCCAGCTTCTCATCTCTTGGCAAGGCTGTTGCACGTACAGTAGAATTTTCTGGTCCAATTTCTTCTATATTTTGTAAATTAAGGGAACTGTGGTTTCCTTCTTTGCTGTTATGATCATCAAGAATGTGTGGCTTTTCATGCACCATCTCAAAAGTAGTAGATGATTTTTGATTCAAGTTTCCAACCTGCTCTGCTTTGTCTGAGCAGCCATCAGCAAGCAGCTTATGGAAAATATTTTCAAGTTGCAGTGGAACTACTTTAGATGTCATACCTCTTTCCTCTAGATCATACTCCATCTGCGTTAATTCTTTTATCAATTCAAATGCTCCTGTAATTTTCTGGCTATGCTGATTTTGCTTAAGTATATCAAGGAGAAGCTCAGACTGAAGATTTGCAATACAGAATGGATCATCTCTACTCTCTGCTCTTAGTTCTGGTGAGTTATTCACGAGGGAAATTCCAGTACAGTCACTGATCTTAGAGTCGTCGCTGGGCACACTAGATGCATCATTTACCAACTGTGATGTGCTAACCCTTTTAATTAAGCTTTCAATTAACATTTTAGTATCTGCACAAGCTGAAGGTTCTCCAACCTCTTGAGAATTCACATGACCTTCTTTCAACCTACTTTTTAAGATGTCCTTTACATCCTCAACAAATGCCTGACATAATTCAGGGATCTGAACCTCTTTTTCTTGGGACCCTGGAAACAAGGCTTGTTCTTCTCGTGGCTGTTGCTCGATTATTTCTTTCTTATTGTTCATTTCTGAGAATGTACAGTCTGTGCTTAAAGTGTTACTGGAGTTATCATTTCTTATTCCAAGGCCTTCCACATTTCTCAGAGGTAAGATCGAAAGTGTGCTTTCATTTCTCTCTGGTGTGAACTGAGGAATTTCCGTTCCTCCTTCTAAGATACATTCTTTAGTACAAAGGTCATTCTGTTGAGCCATCTCATTTAGAGGTGAGTCTTCCTGAGTAAAGGTTACTTTCTCTTTTGCATTATCAACTTCTAATTCTAAGTGTTCTTTCATGGGAGGGGAAGCTATTAGAGTATCGCTTGGGATATCCTCATGTGGCTTCAATACATCTTTTGCTTTTACATTTTTTGCACAATGTTTTAAATAAGTAAACAGATCAAGCTCTTTCTCAGGTCCATCAGTGAATGATTCGTTCTCAGTTGTTGTATTCCCTTCAGACAATACGTCTGAAGTAATGTCAATGATCACTTTGGAAGCTGATGAGTCAAATATTTCTTCAAGATTCTCAAATGAAACAGGACTTCCACTAACAATTGTTTGTAGATTCTTTGGTTCATCTTTAAGAGCTACAGTTGCTTTTTTAAGGCTTCCTTTATGATCATGTCCTTCATTGGTTGTGATTTGTGGAAACGGAAACTGACTAACTAAATCAAGACTCTCCCTCATACTTTTACCAGGCAAAAGTTTGAGATGTGTATCATCTTCTACTAGACCTGCCATAAGCCCTTCTCCTTTACCTGAGAACATTTTATGAATTGATGTTTCACCTTCTATTAGTATATTGCTTTTGTCATCTCTCTTTTTCATTACATCTCTTCCATTTCCTTGATGATCTTTATCAGTTACAGAGTCCACAGATGACAAATGGCTTTCCTCAGCAGGTTTTCCTATTAAAACAGTCTCAGAGCAAATTATTTGATCAGATGATGAGTGAATATCAGTATTATGTAAAATTCCTACAGGGCCAAAGGTGGGTTCTGATTCAGTGTCTTTAATGATAGGCAGCAATATTTCTTTAAGGGCCATCTCAGGATTCAACAGATTTTCTTTGCTTCTTCCAACCACCTCAGTTGTATATTCTGGAAGGTTGCCTCTTTCAGTAGATAAGCTACTTTTATTACTTGATTCTCGCTGTAAAACATTGACACTTTGCTGTTTTTCTAGAGAACTATAATTTTGCTTTTTACTCGGGAGAATCACTTCATTAATACTTTGATTTTCATGGCTGTTTTCCCTTTCTTTCACAGTGGTAGCACACAACTGGATATCCATACCATCAGCCTCATCTTGGCACATGGTCTTTTCCTTCTCATCTCCTACTCCTCCTTCTTCATCACCATCAACATCATCATCATAATCATCATCGTCATCATCCTGATCATTACTGTCACACAAATAATCCCCATAACTTTCTCCATATTGCATAGAATCAAAATGATCAGTATCAGATTTCAATTCTTGTCCAGTTACATAGCCTTCTTCTTTTCTCCCTCTCCAACAGCCAGTGTCATCATATGTTAATGAAGCACTGAAGCTCTCTTCCCTTCCTACTATTTCAGAATCAGTCAGTAAGTCAGACTCTACACCTTCTAGGTTATCTATACTTTCCCTTTCTGATTCCGTTTCCAACAACTGTTCGTTGATCTTAGATGAGCCGACTGAATTTAAACGTATTCTTTCATCAGAATTTAATTCAGCTTTCTCCATACCTATGAGACAATCCTGAAAAGACTGGGCTTTCCCCCTCACTCTTAAGCTATCAACTAGTCCCCCCTGAGTTACCAAAGGCTTTTCATCCTCTCTGGGAACATCATAAAAAACATTGCCAGGACAGGCAGCCCCATCATTTTCCTCTTGCAGTGTGTCATAGTCCTCAGGTTGCAGACAATCACAATCATCACTTTCAAGAAGCAGAGAATCATGGTCATCATCTTCAAACAAGGGAGTATCATAAAAATCATCATCGCTATCAGTGTCTGTTTCGGTGTCCCTCTGCTGATCATCCAGTAGTGACGTTTCATAGTCACCAGCACCAGCAGTTTTTTCAAGCGATGATGTGCCATAAACATGAGATGCACTGGCATCATCAGGATCACCCGTTGTTACGGCGCAGGAGTACTCCTCCACTGTGGACTCATTTTCCATGTCTTCAGGTTTCTGTTGAGAAGCAGCATGTATTTTTTCATCTTCCCCACTAGTATCTGAAATAGCTTTGTCATTGTGATATTGTACCTGAGAATCACTATGAGCAGTATTTAAAGATTTTTGTCCACAGTGTTCTCCCTTCAAACTGACGTTAATAGCAGCAATTCCTAGAAACTGGTCTTGAGGTTTTTCTCCCATTCTTGGACCCAACAACATGGATTGGTCATTGGATGGCATTGTAGAGGCTTCACATTTATTTCCACTGCTCTCTGCAGTGTGTAAATCATTAAAACTTCCCCAATCATTCCTCAATTTATCCTGACTTAACAAGGCACTCAGCCTGGGGGAATAGTCAAAGACAGGTGAATCCTTGCCTATATTATCTTCAGACTCTGTTTCTTTCAAATTACAGATGCTACTAGTTTTTGATTTCACTATAGAGCTTGTTATCAAATCACTTTCAAGGTTTTGCATATTTTTGGAATGACTACATTCATCTGCATGTTCATTTTTTTCAACTTGACTTTGATTGTCACAGTTTTTAGGTATATTTTCAGAGTCTGAAAATCCAAGCTGTGTAAGATAGGATGTAGAATTGAGAACATTCATGCTGGATGAATTCTTAACTTTATGATCTGCTACCATTATATGTATCAGGTTTTCCGACTGACAAAATTCACTGAGAACATTGGTTCCCATTTCATTAAACTCTTCTTCTAAGGCATGCTTTCTGTTTTTAGGAATTTCTTTAGGTTTAGGTTCTTCGCAATGGCATTTGTCAAAACCACTTGGTGAAGTTATACTTTCATCCATTTCTTTACTTGGGGCATTATTCAGAAATACGCCAGGGAGTCTTAAGGCATCAATACATTCTTTTATGGGTGTATCCTCATCAAATTCTGTTCTACAGCCTTCTAGTAGCATACCAACAGCCTCGTCCAAGTCTCCATCATACAGCAACAGCCTCTGCCCTGTGTTTGCATCCATGTAGCTATTAATCATCAAGTAAGACAGGAACATTTTTTTAGTCTGTTCTGAACTCTGAGTTGCCACTGGCTCTTCTCCATCAAAACAATCTTCTTCTTGCCTGTAATCATGGGCTATAGATGGCTGGAATTTACAAAAAGAGAGCCATCTTCTGGCATTCTCACAAGTTTCTAAATCTCCCAAATCTGGCATTTTATCGGGCAGTATTATACTTTTTAAAATTGATGTTGTGTTATTATCTATAATTCCTAACTGCTGCGCAACATCTAAACCGATGACTTGAGAAGTTTCTGGAATATAAAGAGCAGCTATTTTCTGCCTGCCATTCAGGATTTTGTATGCCAATTCATTTGTAATCAACTTCTGCTGCAGGGAAGAAGATGCGGGAAATATCTCACCAGAGTGAGGCCAAATGAGTCCAACGTAGCCTCGCTGAGCCTCGAGCACCAAAAGAGCACTGCTCGAAGTTATTAGATCGCACTGGACTGCTTCATCTACAGTTAAACGTTTGGCAGGGTTTGAGTGGATGATCCCACCTGTTTGAACCTGGTATGTTAGAATGCTGTTAGCGGTATCTCTGTCAATCAGCCCATCTGCCACAGCCTCTTCAACAGTCATTCTTTCACCAGAGTTGCAATTGATCAGACCTCCAGAAAAAAGCTGTGCACCTAACAACCGAAACATGGTTTCACGATCTATGAGACCTTCATGAGCTGCCCTTAAAATGCTAATGCTCCTTCCACATTTTAATGTTATTCTGCCTCCTTCTTGTGGTCTCACAGGTAGAAGCCGCAAACCAGTGTTTTCCTGTAAAACACTTCTTTCCATAATCTCTACTAAAGACACCTTCTCAGAGGTACATGGATCGATAAGATCTTTGCACATCTTTTGCCTTTCCAAGACTTTAGAAAATAATGCTGAGGAAACCATGTTCTGTTGGAAAGCCTTCTGTAGAGTCAACTGCTCCCCTGTGGCTGGAATGACTAGAGAGCCTGTGGACAGCAGTATCTCAAGAACTCTGATGGCCAGGGACTCTGATATCACGCCTTGAGCCAGAGCATCCAGCACTGGAATTGTGGTGGAAGGCACAGCAGAAATAATCTCCTTTGCTTGATTCAGTTCTTTGAGTTGGTACAGAACTTGTTCATCAATGAGGCCTTGACTTTTGGCACCTCTAAGGTCAAAGCATTGTCTTAATTCTGGTGAAATTAGACCGGAAATCATTAGCTGTGTCTCAAGCAACCTTATTCCTGTGTCATAGTCAATAAGGCCTTTTAAAACTGCCTGAAAGACTGAAAGGACTTCTCCAGTTGTCTGGTCAACGGTGCCTGCAATCACTTTATCCAGCTGAAAGGAAAATACATATTCTCAGGTCAGTCTGTGATTCAAGGGTGGGCAGGGTTTCACGAAACTTTGCATGCATTTTTAAAAAATAAATAATACACTTCAACATGAAAATCCTCTACTTACCAAGGCGTGGCAATGCTGTGAATGTTAGGCAGCTCAAATGCACAAGTGATCTATGTCAGTGATCTATTCAACAGCAGAGGATATGATAAAAGCTTTGAAAACAACATGCATCTGTGAATTGAAAACTTAACATTGTGTACATTAACAAGGTTAGTGAAGACACAACAGAGTAAATGACGACAGTGAGAAAACAGAACACATACCTAGAAGGCAAACCATGCTTTCTGCAATTGGGTGAGATTAGTTTACTAACAGGAAAGAGAGTATCAAACCCCATGCTATTGATGTTTACAGCATACAGACTTCTTTCTAGTAAAAAATAATGAACCAGAAAAACTGTTACATAACCCCAAAATATGAAAAATAGTGTGTAAAGTACTCCAGGGAATAAGGGAATTGAATACAGAGGTAACTTTTTGAATCCTGAATATTGTGCTGAATATTGTGAATCTGTATTGTGAAGTTTTAAAATCTTGAGAGGCCAAATTTAAGTGATTTCTGTTAGATTTTAAGAAGATGCTAGGATATCTTCATTATAAATAGGTTCCAATGTTATTCAAATAAATCTTATGGTTATCTCTAAAAAATCAAACAAATCCCATAACAGTTCAACGTCACCTTTAGACATGACTCAGAAGCTATTTTATAACATTATATTCATATAGTAAAATACCTAATGCAGCAGAAGAATGGCTTCTAAAGAGAAGAGTTAGAAAAATGAATGATTCTTTCCTTTTATCATGCAAGGCGCAGATTAAGATGTCACATAAACTGATGACAGCAAGTGTAAGATTGCAATTAATAAACAACACTGAAATCTCCAAATACTTACATAAACTCCATGTTTTTGCCATGTACACATTTCAAGGTCATTTCTTTACCATTGACATACATTTCTACAAATCATGCAGTAAAACTAAGAACCTTGAAATAGCTTCATGTTTTAATAATATTACCTTCTCCTCTACCTTTACATCATCTCCTGTGGTTTGTGATTCTTGTAGTTGTTTCAGAGATCCACTAAAGAATAAATTATAACTTTCTTGGAGAGTTTTCATTTGTTTTTCCAGTTCATTTCTTTCTTCATCTGTCAATCTAAAATAACCAGAAAGTATGAAATGAAGAGTGCAAGTCTTCAAGCTATAAAAATGATATATTAGGCTCGATGGTTTTATAAAGTACTTTTCTAAATAACTATACAATCATAAAATAAAATATCTCATACACAGATTGCACAGGTCTTAGAATGACTGTATATGGAAATTAAGGGTGGTGCTAAACACATCTAGGAATCCTTCTGATGCCTAAAAAGGGGGACTGAAGGAAAGGATATGAATTAATATATTAGCATCTCTCTATACACAAGGAGCATTAGCACTGTTAGTCCCAAGATGGAAAAGGGACAGTAAGATAAAACTTGTTGAAGCTGAAGGATGAGTAAAGAGAAAATTAACATTATTCTCTAAGGTACCATGTAAAATCAATCTGGAATAATCCTAAAGTGGACAGTCAAAATGGGTTTAAGAAAAGGGTAGATTCCTTCCCTGTCTGAGGCATGAGCTGAAATATATGCAATGCCTTGTTCCAAAAAGCAGGACCAAAATATGAGAAATCAGATTGCCACAGGTCTCAGTTAAGAAAATGGAGATAAACTACATTACTAACTAAATTTGTGATTGAGTTCCTTTTTTTAAAAAATACGTTTTATTGATTTTTTTACAGAGAGGAAGGGAGAGAGATAGAGAGTTAGAAACATCGACGAGAGAGAAACATCGATCAGCTACCTCCTGCACACTCCCCACTGGGGATGTGCCCGCAACCGAGGTACATGCCCCTGACTGGAATCGAACCTGGGACCCTTGAGTCCGCAGGACGACGCTCCATCCACTGAGCCAAACCGGTCAGGGCAAGAGTTCCATTTTTTAAATCTCAGCTAAAATTTACTATCTTCTATTTTGCCAAACGTTTTTAATACCACTTTCCTGCATTGAAAAAAACGTTCATGAAAACCAACATACTTGTCTCCATGTTTAGCCAAAAATAGCTGCATGGTTTGAAGTGCCTCTGATAATTGTTCCTTCTTGGTTAATATTTCTTCACTGGAAATCTGCAAGGTAATGAAAATGCATTCATATTCTGCCCTCATAGAGACTAACCAATAGTAACTTTAAAAAAATGAGTCCAGTTTCATCAAGACTCAAATGATGTCTATTTTCAGGGGGTCCCAAGTCAATAACTCATTACTTATTATCAGTCTATGGGCCTGGATAAGAGGAGTGCTTTATATTAAGAATGCATAATTAAGAAAAGGCTTTATTATTTCATAAGGAAATAATACAGCATTATATGGTTCCTGTATTTTTCCCATGCAACCATGAATTAGAGTTGCCTTATCCCAGAGGTTCAGCACCGGCCCAATGTCTTCCTTGTGCCCAAAACATACATGAATGAAGAACACTACTCCCAACGAGTATCTTCCTTCCCCCACGCTCCTGGATACCATGCTCCTTTTGAAAAAAAATTATCATGACAGTTTAATCTGTATGTCTGCAGATCAAGAGTAAATAATTTTTATTGCTAAGATTTTCACTTGTGAAAGTTGCCTGTGATGGTCAGAGCCATAAAATTGATCTGTTTGAGGATAATACACTTTCTCCTAATTTCTAGTATATCATTTCTGAATACCTAATATCAGAAATTAATTGCCATTCTTTTAAATGAGCAGAAATGAGAGTAAATGATGGACCAATGAAAAGGACTCATTCCCCTTGATATATTTGACTTACTAGTACAATCAATTTCAAGTCTATTTTTCATGGTTACAGGTAATAATGGAGCCATATTGATAATTTGAAAGACATTTATTATTCACATCAAATTGCCTTAAATTCTTTTATCACGTTATTAGAGATTTATAATTTAGGCCACTGTCTGCATTAAAAAAAGTATGTGTCTACTTTTATGTCCAATAGGTCTAAAACTGGGCTAGTAAAATTTTGGAGAATTTAAAATTGCAGAATGAGAAAATACCAATGGTTTATAATCCACATTTCTCAAAAGAAACTATTCTCCTAAGATAATCTTGCTAAGCTCTTGTCCCTATTTTAATTCTTTTCCTATTTGACAAGAGGGGAAGAAAAGAAGACATTTTAAACTAAATATATGCATAATATTATTTTGAAGGTTTTGCATTTAAAACAACGAATATAGTTGCTTTCCAGCTTCTTATTTCTTCCACACCATATGAAACATAATAGCAAGACTATAAGCGAATATGGCTTTATTTCATTGAATAATCAAGTATATATGCAGGTTTGTAAACTTCAAGGGGGAGCCCCGGATAAAGTACATCTGCCTCTGCCTCATGCCGCAGGGAAAATTAGACAAGACACTAAAGTTTCCCGTTTACTTATGTCAACAATGTTAGCTGATGACGAGTACTGATGCTGAGCTAGCGGGGAACACTAATGATAGCTAACAGCCCCTAAAGTTTCCAAACATCAGGCAGGGGCAGGGTAGGACAAGTTTTCCCAAAAAAAGTGCTGCTTAATTTAGCAGCCATATTTTAAAAACACAGCTGCAATTCTGGTGCTGTCCCACCAGCAGCAGCAATCCTGAAATTTACACCTTAAGGACCAATGCACTGAGAGCTTCAAGTGGAGGCAGTCCCACAGACACCATGGAGCACTAGCACCTCAGAAGCTGGGGCTATCCTGCTAATGCCAAGTAGTTGGGGTACAGAAAATAGCCCAGAGAACTGAAGAATTCATTTAGGTAAGGGAAAGAATCTAGAATTTCCAGTGGTTGGCTGGAGAACACTTCTTCATAAAACAAAAAAAGGTCCAGAAAGGCACAACTAAACTCAAACCTCAAAAATGTGAATATCCCAGTTCGTATTTTTGTTAATTCTTGGAAGCTTTGTTTACGTTTGTTAAGAATGAGACGGCCTACATTTGTGATACGGAGGGCCTGGATTTACTCTGGGCACAAAACAGGATGCCTCTGCTGCTCTCCGGCAATTCTCATCATAGTCATCAAGAAGCAGGTCTAACCATTAGGAAAAGCAGCACAACATATCCGTTTACTACTACTAAGACTAATATATATAGTTCAGGCTTTGGAATCAGAAACACCTTCTCCTACTGTGATTCACTGGTTAAGTGACTTAACCTATCTGGTCCTCATTATAAATACCTATAAAAATGGGGGGGTGGGAGGAGGGAAAAGAATTGTCATGTCAGTAAATTCTACCCACTATTATTATTATTAACCAGGACCTCAGTGAATACCTTTTGCTTAGAGAAGGGAGATTTCCCAGCCTTCTCTCCATCTCTCAACGTCTTGTTGATATTTGACACCCATTTCTGTAATTCTTTGGCTTTTTCGACATGCTCTTTTTTTTCTTCTTCCAGTGACTTCTGACAGGTGTGAGTAGTAAGAAAAGATATATTCCAGTAAATGACCGAGCTATGAAACTCACCTCTCCATAGAAAACAAGTGTAAAAATGTGTTTTCATAACACTCAGGTTCCTGAGATCTTTTATTCATTCACTTAACCGTGCTTATCACATCACATAGCAGATGTACTTCCAAAATGTTTATGGTAGCAAAGGAAGCTGTGACAAACATTCTTCAATGTTCAGTCTACCCTCCCAGCTAGTCTATCAATATGATAAATAAAAAACTCGATTTTATTCATGAAGCACTAGAAGACCTCTGAATGGCTGCCTTTGCATTAGCAGTACAAACACAATTGTCCTGGCAGAAAAGTAGGAAACAACAGAAAACTGAAAGAATAGAGAATGTGTCCACACATTTGGAAAATACGTAAAATGAAGAAAAGTCTTTCCCCCTCTTCCAACACACAATCCAGTCATCACAAAGTCTAACTAGAAATGGGAGATTGTGGTAAAAGTTTAATATGATAAAGAAGGCTACTACATACAGAAAAACTAAACACTTTTTCATTTTTCAAGGCAATCTGAAACACTATCGCTACAGGGATGTTGGGTAATAATGTACATCTCTCCTTTTGGTTCCGCGGTGCTTTCTGGCGAGCTCTTTCAGTGAGTGTGCGGGATCATTCAATGGATCATCAGGCTGGATCCATTCAGTGATGCAGAGTTCTGAGGAAAGTATGCTCTGAACTTGTTGGGGTTCAAGCTTATGCTGTATTCTAGGCAAAATACTTTTATTTTTAGTGTGGGCAAGATAGAAAAAACTCATCTCAAAGTTAAATGAAACCATTTTTGAGAGCAGTAAATCTTTTGTGATTTTCAATTTTATTCTCTCTTCTGAACCGTCAGCTATTTCCAGCCCTCCAGAAATAAATGTTGTTTTGAGTAGGTGACACAATTACTAGACTGTATATTTAACTGATTTCATCATGCTCTGGACAGATCACAGGAACTGGACTGCATCACTCCTGTGTAAAGTTATTTCAACATGTTCTATTGTGATGAATAATAGAGGCTAGAAATTCCTGTCATCAAGGGTTCAGATACTTCTAAGAGTTTAAGTCCTGTGTGGAAATCAAAATCAGCCTTTTCTAATGCTTCTTTATATGTCAACTTTCTTTTTGTTTGGGGACATATTATATTTCTGACATACGACTTTTGATCTTTGAGGTTTGTGGCAAGGAAGACATCGATAATACCTACTTGGAGAGCCTCTTCGATTGACAACCGGGCGTGACCCTGTGGCTCTATCAACCCCCCAGTCAAGTACTGAAACTCCAAACATCGGATTCCCATTTCCTTACTGATGATATTTGCATTCACAGCATCCACCACTGACATCGCTTTGTTTGTGACGGGATGGCTAATCCCTGTGATGACTAATTCACACTGTCGCAGCTGCTGGGCAAACCCCTCATCAACTAGGCCTCTATGCAAAGCTTCACCCACCCGGTACCTTTTGCCAGTAAGAGGATCAATTATCCCCCCTGTGCTGACTTGGGCTTCAAGGCATCTGAGGGCCGTAATCCGATCAATCAGATTTCTACGGGAGGCCTTTAGGACAGAGATCCTTTCTCCACTAGACGTCAGCCAATACCCTGCAATAGGACTATGCAAATCCTTCTTGGGAACTAACCGGCTCAGCAAAGAATCAGCAAGTTCTGTGAGTGTGATGAGGCCTTCCTGATACTTTTTGACCAAGGCTTTGTCGAGTGTTCCCTGTTCCACAACCTCATCAATATTGAACTGTAATCCTGTTTTAGTATCAGCCAGCATATGAGAGGGATTGCCATAGGATTCAAAAAACGTGGCTTCCCTCCACTGGTATTGCTGCCCTGAGAGCTCAAGGTATGTACTTTTTTCTATTAGGTTTCTCTGGAAAGCCTCATATGCAGTCAGTTCTGCTCCTGTCTTAATATCTACTACGGAAATCCTATGAGTTTTTGCTACATTGAGATTGGAAATGTCCCTCTCCCCAAATGGAAACAGAAAGCACTGGCAATCTACATCAAATACACACATTTGCAGTAATTCTGAATAATACAGAGCTTGCTTGTTATTGGGATTAGGAAAAACTCTTGTGTTGCTTGATGGCTCATGTAAAAATTGTAGGATGGCATTATTTAACAAGCCTTGCTGCAGAGCAATTTCTGGTGAGACGCGCACTCCTCTTACAGGGTCAATGATGCCGCCACTGGCAATCTGAGCCTCCAAGATATGTTTACCTTTTTGTCTGTCAAGCACTCTATTTTCCATAGCTTGAAACACTGACAATATCTTAGAATTATATGAATATCCCAGGGCTGCCTTCTCTGCCTCAAGGAGCCTAATTTTGAATTCAGGGTCAATAACTCCTTTAAGGATTGCATCTTCGACAGAATACGTCTGACCTGAAATGGGATCAATTATAAAACCTGTGGCAGCCTGTGCTTCTAAAAATGCTAAAGCCATCATTTTGTCTATTATGATTTTCTTGGCTGCTGAGGCAAATGAAATCTTTTCTTTTGTGGATTCTAAATAAAGCCCTGCAATTGAGGTGGCTTTCGTCAAAAACTTGCTAAGAGTTTTCTGAACTTCTTCAACAGTCTTAAGACCAAGTCGCAGCTGCTCAATTGTTTTCATGTCCAGAAGCTTAGCCTCAACCAACTGCTTGGCAGTCACAGTGTGCCGGAGCCCTTGGAATGTAAATTCATCATCCCTAACCAAACATGAATGGTCGCCATCAACGTTCTGGAAGGTCTCTGGTTCTAAGCCTCTCTTAAGAAAATCTCCTCTCTTGAGTCCAAGCATCCATCCGTCAGTACTGGAAACGGGGTTCTTTTCTTGTTTTAACGTTGTGACTTCTGTATGGATATCGTACTGCTTGTTCTTAGCTATCTGTAACAGGAATTTATAAGGCATTAAAAGTCATCTAAAGAACACTGTCAGTTTACTCAACCCAAATATAATTCCTAGAAAAACAAAGATGAGATAAGTAAAGATAAGAAAAATTTCAAACTAAAGATGATTCAGGAATAAGTAATATATTTTGAAAGTCTGAAGCTTACTTTAGATGACAATTAAGGTATTAAAAAGGTATGAATGGCCCTAGCCGGTTTGGCTCAGTGGATAGAGTGTCGGCCTGCAAACTGAAAGGTCCCAGGTTCGATTCTGGTCGAGGGCACATGCCCGGGTTGTGGGCTTGATCCTCAGTGGGGGACTTGCAGGAGGCAGTCGATCCATGATTCTCTCTCATCGTGGATGTTTCTATCTCTCTCTCCCTCTTCCTTTCTCTCTGAAATCAATAAAAATATTTTTTAGCCCTAACCAGTTTGGCTCAGTGGATAGAGCGTTGGCCTGTGGACTGAAAGGTCCCAGGTTCGATTCAGGTCAAGGGCATGTACCTTGGTTGCGGGCACATCCCCAGTAGGAGGTGTGCAGGAGGCAGCTGATCGATGTTTCTCTCTCATCGATGTTTCTAACTCTCTATCCCTCTCCCTTCCTCTCTGTAAAAAATCAATAAAATATATTTTAAAAAATAATAATAAATAAATATATATATATATATATATATATGTATTTTTAAAAAAAAGGGGGGGGTATGAAGGTGAAGGGATTAAGAAAAAAACCAAACTCATAGACCACAATACTATGGTAATTACCAGAGAGGAAGGGAGATGGAGGGAGGTAGAAGAGGGTAAAGGGGGGATAAATGGTGATGGAAGGAGACTTGACTTGGAGTTTTGAAAACACAATACAATATACAGATGATGTATTATAGAATTATACACCTGAAACCTGCATAATTTTATTAACCAATGTCACCCCAATAAATTCAATTTCATAAAAGAGGTGGGGAAAAGACTGAAATATTTTTCCAAAGAACATGTTAGAAATTAAAGTCAATTGCTTGGTTTTTCTAGCTTTTTCATGGGAATATTTTTCAGAATATAATCCCATAGGTATAATATATAACCATTACATTCATGTGTTTAATTTCAAACATTTAAAAATGGAAGATTAATAATCTGTAGTAAAGATTCAGTAAATCTCTATAAAATGATAGCATTATTTCCTATCAGAATAACAAAAAGCCAATCACATTTATCACTATTCTAAAAAAAATCTCGTCTAGCAGGGAAAGGAAACAAGAGAGGAAACTTAACACAGGTAGCTGATAAGGTCTCATAATCCAGATTATACCTCTAAGGGTGCCAAAAGCTTCACCAGGTCCACTTCACATTTGTCATCTTGACATCTCACAGGTGGCCTGGAATTGTACCGAGCTTGATCTCTTATCTTCTCTATTTCTGATAGTCTTGACATAGGATTTTTGTCATCAAAAGTTATCTGCAATTCAGTGCTTGTTTGAGAAAAATACTCAGAGTAACACTGCTGGCTTTTCTCTTTCTCCAGTGGGGCCTTTGATGGCCAGCAATGGGCATCGTTTTGTTCGACAACCCGATGTTGCCACTTCTCTTCCGACGGCTGTGGTTCTTGAGTCCATCTCAACAAAGGAGACCTGGGCCTTGGGTGAAGCTGCCCTGTGTTCCTAGAGAAGAGGTCTCTGGAGTGTCGACATTCCTTCACTGCTGCCTCAAAATCTGGTTTGAAGCTATAGTCCTTGGCTGGGCTCTTTTTTTGGATTTCACACTGGAGCAAAACTAACTGATGCTCGTGTTCCTTTATCTGTTGATCCATTTTGTGCTTCAGGTTTTCAACTTCACGTTTCTGGGCCGCCAGCTCTTCTTCAAGTTTCCGACATTTCTGGTAATGATTTGCTTCCACATTTTGCCCCTGCTGGATACGCTCACGATATTGTTGAAGCTGTCTCTCAAGTTCTCGAATATTTGTTTCACAGAGCTTAGCATTCTCTTGAGCTCTGCAGTTTTCTCGCTGAAGAGACACAAAGTCAAGCTTGATGCTGGAAATGTCATTTTCAGTGATAACTTTGGAGCCCATTAATTTTTCCATCTTTTTCCGAAACTCCTCTGCCGAACGTTTGAACTTATCAGATTCTTCCTGAAACAAAACCATCTTTCTGTGGATCATCTGCTCCTCTATGGTCTTTAAGTGCAGTTCGTCTTGTACCCTTTTCAATCTGTTATTTAACTCTTGCACCTGAGCTTGCTGGAGCTGGACTTTCCGCTCCCCCAGTCGCTTCTCCTCTTTGGAAGCATTCAGCTCGGCGTTCAGATTTCTAACCTCTTTCTCGGTATTCTGAATGATAATGTTCTGCTGGTCACACTTCTGCTTAAACTCACTTACTAAATTTAGACTTCTGGCCAGGTCTTCTTCTAGGCATTTGATTTTTCTGTGGAAATCCTGCTCTGTTTTCGTCTGTTTATGCAAGTGTTCGTTTGTGTTACGTAGCTGATCCTTAAAACCTTCTGCCTGAATTTTCAGTGCTTCACACCTTTGCTGGATAGCTCGTTTCTCTAAAACCACATGGGTCGATTCTGCCTGAATTTTCTGCATCGCTAACTTGGTTTCATTATTCTGCCTAATCAGCTCGTCTACTTTTTGTCTTTGCATTTCTGCACACTTATTACTTTTCTCCAATTCTTCCTTCAGCTTTTGGATTTTTTCATCATTTTCTCTTTCAGCTTTAATATTCAGAAGCAACTGTGCATGACTTTTCTCAAATTGTTCTTTTAGATGATCTGATTTTCTCTGGCATGATTGCATTCTTTCATTAGAAAATTCCTTCTCGTCCCGAAAAGAATTCACCTGTGACTTTAAATGCTGAATATTCCTCTCAGTTATTGCATGAGTCCTGGTGATGCTGTCTACTTCTCTTTGCAGTTTCCCTTTTTCCTGTTGAAGAGATTCTAGTTCCACCTCATAGCTCTGCTTTATTTTCTTAAGATCACTAGCTTCCTGCATGACTTCTTCGGCTTTATCTGTGGTTTGGTTCAGTTGCCGCCCCAGTTCTCTGAGCTGCTGAGAATACCCTTCCTCTACCTGGTCCTTCCTTTCCAACTCTAACTTCAGGCACTTCAGTGTATTATTCGTCTCGTCTAGTTTTTCTTTTAGCAGGCGAGCCTTTTCCTCAGATGAAGTCTTCTCGAGCTGGAGGGCACTGAGTTCATACTTCAGCTCCCTCATGTCTTTCTCGGCCTTTCTATTGGCGGCCATGAGCTCATCCACCTGCTGTTTGAGCTCCTCTGCTTTCTGTCTGTCATGCTCTCCGTGTGTCATGGCACACGTGGGCACCGTGTTCTCCCTGCAGGCGTGCTGGATTTCAGTTATCTTTCTCCTTGCTTCCAGCTCAATTTGCTGCTTTTCTTTCAACTGTTTCTCTGCTATCTGTTTTTGAGACATCAGGTCTTTCTCCATCTGCTTCATCCGCTTCAAGAGTTCTTCCTCGTTGTCTCTCTTTCTTCTTAACTCTTCCATTAACTTATTTTTTTGTTGCTCCAAGTCACTGAGACTCGAGTCTTTTCTTTTTAGGTGATCTTCGAGGGTTCTTCTCGTGAAGGTGTTTTCCTCTAACTGGTTCCGGAAATTGCGGAGGTTTTCCTCCACGGCCTCTCTCTTGGCCTCGGCCTCCAGGGTCAGCCGCCGCACACGCTCCAGCTCCCGCTCCGCTGCCTCCTTCTCCCGCACAAAGGCCTCCAGTTCCCTGCGGCACCGCTTGGCTTCACTTTCAGCCCTGATTTTCTGCAGAGCAATGTCTTCTACATTTCGCTGCTGCTTTCTCAATTCATTTTCTGCAGCCTCCTTGACCTTGGGAAGTTCTTCCTCTACTCGGGACTTTTGTTTCTTTAGCTCGGCTACCATGTTCTCCAACTCACTTATCTTTCCTGTAAGTTTGCAATTCTCAATCATGGTTGCCTTCTGACGCTGAAGCAGATCTGAATAGGCCCCATGTTCAGAATTCTCCTTACACCTTTTCATCTAGGAGAGATGTTTAAAAGTGTCAAACTTGTTTTATTCCCATTTTTTCTTTAAAAATCTGAAGCAAGGCTCAGAAAAGTACTTACAGAAACAGGTAAACCCAAACGCAGAACAAGCACAATCACCACCATCACCACCATCACCACCACCACCACCACCTTCTTCTGAGAGGACGCTTCAGGCAGGCAGCAAAAGGAGAAGACAAAAACCCTTCTGTGGTTTTCTAAACCTTTTGTTTTGTTTTGTTTTGGTCTCTCAGAAATAATTTGGTTGTAAAAATTGGCTAGCTCAGGATTTTATAGCAAGAAGGGACCTTCTAAAACATATAGCCTATAGATGAGGAAACTGCGGTAAAGGGAGGTTAAATGAATTTGAAAAGTTTCACAACAGTACTTTTCTGCTCTCGCTCACAACTTAGTCCAAGCTAAGACTATACAACACATAGGAACCAAATGACATTCACGAATTTAGTTTTTGATATCTAGCCCAATGGAAATTTAAAATGATGTTTATTTACATCCCTATTTCATGGTTAAAGAAACAAAATACAGAACTTTGGGACAGAGAGCCAAATCAGGAAATAAAACAAAACACAGGGAAGAAAGAAAATTATACAGAAACTTGCCATTTCTAAAGTCAAAATTTTTACTTGTTTATATTGCCACATTATGACAATTACCATCGGCATTGCTAATGCAAAGGCAGCTACAGTCCCTGGTGGCTTTAGAAAATATGTGCTTCACATACTCACAGATTTTGTTGTTCTTGTTAATGACATGCCTCCTAGGAATCCACCTTGACAAGTACCTTTAGATACTCCGTAAATACAAAGATATTTGTTAAATACAATGCTTGTTAAAATATTCTTAGGGATTCAGCTCCGTATAGAATAAAATGTAAGAAGATTTTTTTATTCTGTTAATGATAAAATCAATCTCAACTGGGAGGAGTAGACTTTGCATTGACTACAGAACTACATGGTCAGGGCTAGTTCTTCATTACAATGTAATTTCTCTTTATTAACACCATAAGGTTGTTAGTTTCATATCATCAACCCAAAATCATAATTATAAACAGTTTAAACAAGAATAGAAAAATGATTCTAGAGAGCAGATTTTATTTTTTGTAAATTGAAAAGCTTTGGTGAATTTCAATAATTTAATTTAACCTATAGGTCATATATCTTATTTTGCTTCCTCTAATTTCTTGATCCCCAATAATTTTGACAAGAACTTCAGTTGTTTCCTTTGCTAACCTAAATATGGTTTAAATAAGAATTCATATAAAACAAATCTCATAGCAGTCTGAATACTTAGTGCTGATGCTCTATTTTGTTATCAGGGTCAACTTTTAGGGACACTGAAGTATCTTATCTGTTTAAATACTAAATTTTCAATATTTATTGAGTAGTTGATTTCTAATAGGGTATTTCTCAATTCCTTATCAAACCCTCTTTAAAACTTAGCTATTGCTAAGAAGTTTGAGCCTTTTTTTCTTAGTTATGTTCTAAAGTTTGAAAAATAAAAAAGTCTCTTGGAAAAAAAATGCTGTTGAATCCTTAGTATCTTAATTAAAGTAATTTTACTGTTTAATAATCTCATATTGTCTAAATACTCTGAATTTTTTAGCAAATACTATAAAAATTACCAAAAATCATTTAGTCCTGTTGCTGATTTGCTTTCTTATAGATCTCAAACTTACTCATATAAAAATAACTCCCTCAGTTTTCTCCAACTTTTCCCCAAGGAGACATGCAATCCTTTAATCTCAGCAATTAATCTTTAACATACAGTACTTTGCTCTAAATATAGACTAGAAAATCTCCTTATCTATCTAATACCCATTACAGATACTCTACTTTCATTTCTAATTTGGTATTATCTTCTGAAATTAACTTGCATCCCTCTTTGATTTTAATGTTTATTATGAAAAATTCTACTCTCAGACCAAGGTTTCCCATGTGGCTCCTCACAGACTCAGTTTCAGAAACACTGCTCTTTGGAGTCTAAAAACTGAGCTATATATCTTTTATAAAAGATATCCTTTACATTCTATTAATATGATTCCTAAGCGGTGAATTTTATTCAGAAACTTTTAAAATCTATTTTACAGTACAGTCTTTGCATGGCATATATTGTTTTGTCTTTCAATTCACTATCATTCCTTTTCATTTCAAAGGATGAGAAGCATAATTTGTAAATATTCAGACTTTGTGAAATGCCATTTGATTCTATCTCATCAGACAAATTGAGCAAAGTGGCTCATGTATGTGCAATAAAATATATACTATAAAAAAGGAAAAGGACTTAAATTACTTTATTTTAAATTAAACTACTAAAATATAATTTAAAAGACCTGTATGACATTTAAAATGGAAATGTATCCCTTAAAAAGTAAAAATATTAAAAATTATGGATGTTCTTCCATAAATGAGAGATGTATGCCAATTATTTAGATGGTCCCAAATACTCTGATTCTTCTTTCTAAGCACAAAGAAAGCTAGTTATAAAGACGTGCAAGTAGCTATGTTAGTGATTTAGTTGCAGAAAACTGTTAACATTGAACAGACTAAAATAGTTTACAAAAGCAGTGACATTTTTAGAAACTAGGAATGTAACATCCATTAGACATGTACTGCTGTTTTGGTTCTCTCATTATATGAATAGTTATATTAAATATAATTATCTTCAGAATTTTCAACAACAGTCTAATTTAAAATGACTAATGCCCCACAATTTACTAATTTTAGCATTCAGTCTACTATTTTTGTCTGTTCTAAAGTTTTGAATAGAAATCATACCAAGATAATAGAGCATAGCATAATCCCTTCAAAAGTATATATAATAGCCTTTTATGACAAGATATTTATAAATAACTCCTTACTCTATTTGTGAATATATTTTTTAAATGCAGAATCCAAGCTATGGAAGTCCTCCAAATTAGAGTGGTACTTAAACAGTCTTTTTACTATATTCCAAATCTTTTTGGCAAATGAATAAATATTAATAAATTTTAAAAAACTGCACAATTCTTAAAAAGTACTATCATTTTGTACAAATATCTACTACTTCTAAATTAAAACTTTTGTGTTTTATATCCTTTAAGATGTAAAATAATCTAAAATGCATAAAGCAAATTTGTTTATACAGTATTTCTGCAGGCATTGTAACAGTAGTAACTATACTTCAAAGTATACTTCTCAACTGTGAGACAACTGAGAAAAATTCCACCAGCGTCAAAATTTCATAATTTAAGTAGAAACATTTAAGACATTAATCCTATCATATTAGAGTCCTACAGTGAAAACAAAAATTTTCTATTTGGGAAAAATTTTTAAAATGTTAAAAAATCCAAGGCCTCTACTCTTGTACATTATAATTTTATAATTAAACAATTACTTACATATCAGTTATCAACCATATAAATTTACCATGAAACCATTTTTGTTTTTCCAAACCATACTATATACTTTCTTTTTAGTTAGTTGTTCATACTTAATGGTTACCTCTTCCTCTTCCAGCCTCTTCAATGAATCACCAGCAAATTTAATATATTGTGTCATGAGAGTGAGCAGAGCAGTATATCGTGTCCGTAGGTCCATGAACTGCAAGTAAGAAAAGAATAATAAAAACATAATCTCCAGATGCCCTACATGAGTTGAATAAATGTTAAGTAACAATTACAATATTAACTAGGCTTTGGAAAAGCAAAGTACACAATCCCCAGTAATAGTAACTGGAATTAGCTTATTACTGTTGTGCAAACCATACTAAACGGCAGTTTTCTTCTAAATTTCATCAAGAAGTACATTTATCATAATCTGCAACTAATAATTAATCCTGATTAAAGATTTTTATAAAGTGTAGTTCATAGGTAGAAACTTTCTTTTTGGAATGTTGAAAATTTTCTGGAAATGGTTAGTAGTCAAGGCTGCAGAATATTATCAGTTTACTGAATGCCACTGAATTGTGCACTTAAAAATGGTTAAAATGATAAAGTTTCCATGAATATTTTATAATGTAAATATATAAAATTTTTAAAGTACTGTTTCTCTTTTACACTCCCTCCCTTCTCTGCGGTACTTGTATTACCTCTTGGATGATGAGATCTGCGGAGCTCTGCATTCTCCGGCGTTTCACTGGAGACTTCTGTTGTGAATCTACCATGGCCCGGTAGGTCATTGTTTGTAATTCATAGTCCTGGATAAAGGAGTCAATGAGATGAAATTAATTAAAACAAAGAGCTAAAGCTTCCTAATGGATCTTAGTTTCACTGAATAACCTTAAAGAAAATATCACAAAACAATATTTTTAGAAACCTATCCCATGCTGACATGTTCACTCAGTGGTAATAAAATCAGAAACATTAAGGATGGTGAGGAAAGTTCCGAAGTCTCTTTAGAAGCTCATGGAAACGTTTAGTACAATGTGCTAGTTACACTCAGCCTCCCTCTCCTCTAGCTAGGCAATGGCAATGGGCATCTGGGTGGCTGAAGATGATATATTATTGAAGATTTCACAATGCATGAGAACAGAAAATGTTAGAGGTTCTTTAATGGGATACTCTAGCACTGTTAAAGAAAGGAGAGAGAGAGAGAGCGAGACCAAGGGTGAGAGGAGGGAAAGAGGGAAGTAGGGAGAGAGGTGGCCCAAAGTGACTAAGAAATGAATTTTAGCCCTAGCCGGTTTGGCTCAGTGGATAGAGCATCAGCCTGAGGACTGAAGGGACCCAGGTTTGATTCTGGCCAAGGACACATGCCCCGGTTGCGGGCTTGATCCCCAGTGGGGGTCGTGCAGGAGGCAGCCGATCAATGATTCTATCTCATCATTGATGTTTCTATTTATCTCTCCCTCCCTCTCTGAAATCAATAATATTTATATTTATATATTTATATATATATTTATATATTTATATTTATATTAATTTTAGCCCAGCTGGTGTGGCTCAGCGGTTGAGCATTGGCCTATGAACCAGGAAGGAGGTTATGATTCGATTCCCAGTCAGGGTACATGCCCGGGTTGCGGGCTCGATCCCTAGTAGGGGGTGTGCAGGAGGCAGCCGATCAGAGATTCTCATCACTGATGTTTCTATCTCTCTCTCCCTCTCCCTTCCTCCCTGAAATCAATAAAAATATATTTTTAAATGAAATCAATTTCAGAGCTCTGTATTTCTTATGTGTGTAGAGGGGCACGTGTGCATGTGCTGTGTAACATAGGGAAAATGAATAAACCAGGGGCTGTCATGTGACTCAGATGTCCAAGAATTATAAGGTAGGTAGGTGTCAAAAAGTTTTCAAATGAAGACTCTCTGTTTTCACTTTTCAACACAGAGTGAAATGACTTGTAAAGGCTTTGAAAGTTCAATGTAGAATCACATGCCCAAATATTAAATTTGATAGAAGTAAATAACTGAATCCACATACCTTCACTGCAATTGAGTACTGTTCTGCATATTTTTGACATTCATCCATTTTGCTCTGTTTCATTTCTATCTCTGACACCAGCATCTATAAATATACACAATTTAGAAGAAAAAGGACAAGGGATTCTATGCTATTCAACTACTTAAGATGCTCAGGAACTAAGAAATATCCACATCATTTAAAAGTATTACTCCTTAGCCCTTAGCACATAATATGTAATGTGCCTTATGGGTAAATCACAAACTTCTATATTAAGCCATATAAGTGACCCACCCACATGGGGCTCTCAAAGCAAAAATTACAAAACTTCATAAAAATTATCCAAAAGTAGACTTAAGCCCTTGGCCCCCACCTATCCCTGATCATAACAGAGCTAAAAATTATTGGCCCCTCAAGACAGAAAAAAATCTCAAAGCAATGAACTTTCTATCAAATGTGGCTGTTTAATTTTCTACCACTAATCATTTTCATTTATTTAGGATCCCACAAAACTATTGTGACCAGCTAGTAACAGAGAATTCCATACTATGATTAAATGATCATTAGGAATTTGAAAATTACCCCAACATGTTACCTTCTTAGTCCTTACGCTTTCAAAATGACTTCCAAGAAATCAAAGTAAGTGATATGTGTAGGTTTGCATTGCAAGATTTTAATATTTATGATTTTTCCTACCTTCTTCCAAATAGATTTTTGCTTTTTCTTTTAACAAGGGAAAGGAAAATTAAGGTCATTACTGACCAAAGGCAGACACAACCCTAGCACAGGGAATTGTGTTCACATACCTTCTGTTGATTCAACTGTGTGGCTAGGGTTTTACTATTTTCAGGCTGATTTTCCTGAATCTTTTTCTGAGTAATTTCAACCTGTTGGATCCAGTCATCTAGAGGGTGATAGGTATCTCTGTAGTACTTCAGCGATTTGCCAATGCCTTCTAAGTCCCGTAACCTAAAAAACATAACAGAATAGTCACCGTTTCCAATAGCATCCATTAGAAGGGTGATAGGTGTAGTGAAGAAGGGAGAGACAGAATAACTGTACTGCAATGCACTAAGCACAACAATTCAAGGGTACAGCACCCTGAGACACATCTCTAAGGGCAATCACATTGGCTTGGGTTCCAAATATTTTATTCATGGCGTTGTGCACGTGATTATCCTAGGGACAAGCCCAAGGGACTAAAGCTAAAAAGCAGGAAAACTGGAAACTTAACCATAACCATTATCAATCAGCATGCCTTGCATACCCAAAGCTTGCATCAAATGGCAGTTCACTTTAGAAATAAGGACAAGATGTTCAGTGAATGGTTCAACATGGACTGAGAGAGGACTTTCCAGGAGTTGTGATTAAATGCTTCAGTCTCTATGATTTAAAATCACTAAATTAAACCTATATATCACATATTTTATAGAGGTGAGATATTCTATATTTGAATATAATTTTAATTCTTAAGAATGGTACTATATCATAAAAGCATTCTTTACATTAATGTAAACATGAAATTAATGAGAAAGACATTATTCTGTTTCTTTTAAGATGAAGACCTAAAAACATCAAATTTCCTTTCACTTTTTTATTTTATTTATTTTCAATGTTCTTATATCTTCCATAAAAGTGAACATCAAGTCACTGCAATTTCTTTACACCTCTTAGGTCTAGTATAGAGTGCTACATGGCTCATGCTCTTACTAAGTCTTGTAAGTTGGTAACAATTTTGAATTATTTAATTATTGTGTTTGAATATTATAAGCTTAATAAATGGAGAACTATATTGTTTTACCCTTCAGAAAAAAAGCAAGTAGATTAACTATCCAAATACCAGAGTATATCAATAGTTTTAATAACGTAAAATTGAAAATATTTATTTTGAAGTTAAATGTCTTATTTAAATCCAACATTTAAGAAAGAAATATAATTAGATAGAGCTCTTGAAATGAACACAATCTATATATATATAAGGCTAATATGCAAAGTGTCCCCTCGGGAGTTCAACCAGGAGACCAGGAGTCTGATCGCTCACTATGACGTGTGTTGACTACCAGGGGGCGGCACGGAACGAAGGAAGGTCCCAGCCAGCAGCCGGAAGGCCCTGTTTGGCCCTAATCGCCGGCCAGGCCTAGGGACCCTACCGGTGCATGAATTTTGTGCACCAGGCCTCCAGTTAAGTATTATGTCAAAATTAACTATGTATATGAAATTCACTATATATAAGAGATTTTAAAACAGTCTAATAAGTTTAGGTTTTACCTAGAATATAAGGATAGACATTAAATCTGTACTAAACCTGAACAAAAAAAAGATACTAACCTGTTGTCAATCTGAACATGAACATTTTGCCACCTTTCGGCTAATTGATCGGCCTTTTCTTTGTGCCAGTCAAAATCAAGGTCCCGTTCTTTGTATGTCTTAAACATTTCATCACTGATGGCTTTAGCCTTCTGCAGCTCATCCTCCAATGAGTGGAATACCTCTCTCTTTTCATCTACTTCAGTCCTCCATTGCTAAAATACATTAACAGGTGAAAGTTATAAAAATGTGTCAACCACTCACTGGGCAAACACATTATATACCTAATTTTACAATTTATTTATAGCAGTCACTTGACTGCTATAAAATCAGAGAAAGGAAAGAATATCTTTCATATACAAAAATAATGTATTAGGTTAAACCTTATGAGATTGCCAATATTGATTGCACTTTGATCTTAAAAAAACACCTGACAATTTAATAAAGTTCAGCCTAATGAAATTTACATATCAGTAAAGCAAAATATATTCCATAAGCAAGTCTGCTACCTCTGTAAGTTGTTTTCATTGATTATGTTTAAGATATTTACTGTTCTCATTGCTTAAAAATGAATGTACACATTAAAAATCACTAAGATAACTTTGCACCATTGTTTCGCAATAGTTTCACTCAGTTCTTTATACACATTTACAGACACAGATGAGTACAACCACCAGTCTTTTTCCTTTCTTAGATTAATTCCTCTATTTGCCTCCTTGATTTTTAAAATAACTCTCTTTCAGCAAGAGAATAAATTACAAATAATTTAATTTTTAGCATCAAATCCACTTGCTGCCAACATGAACTGATTATAAAAAGCTATTGTCAAGAAGATTCAAACTTTCAAGGAGATATCACCTCAAATTACAAATGCCTGAACATACTTATTTGCAGTAAGCTATGGCATTATGGAGATATGCAACAGAATGAATGTAAATATAATCAAATTAAGATATTTAACGGTTGATGTTTGAAGATAGAAATGCTAGAGAAATACTTTTAGAGTATGACCTTGAAAAACAGCCAAAGGTGAGACTCATACCTTTAAAGTACTTATTAGATTCTCAATATTATTCTTGTCTGCTGTCACTGCTTCTTCTTCACACAGTTTCGTTTCATACAGTTTTACAAGGGCTTCTGCAGCTTGCGTGTATTTTAACACCAAATTAACAGTTTTCAACCTAATAAGGAGAATTAAACAACAGCCTTCTATTGGTAAATGTTTATTTTCCCATAATGCAGTCCTGAAGCACCATTACGATACATAATATAGCATGTTCTTCATGTTGGAACACTGACATATTACCTACAAGACATATTCAGCTGACTGTCTTCTTGATAGATAGTAGGGACCACAAGTGGTATTTAGCAAGAGATTCCAAGATAAGATGGTCTTCTTTCAAGTCTTGTTTAGACCAAGCTTGAGAGGAAAATCCTACAGACTGCAATGGCTGAGCTACTAAAACTTTAGGCAAAATGTGGGAAGATCATACACTGCACCCTAATCTCTGTGGCACATTCCCTTTCAACATGAAGAAGCATCCTAAATCTATAGAAATACTTAATATACTGTTAAGATAAAAAATAAGGTAAATTATAAATATTCATAAAGTGAATATTTTAAATGTGCAGCACATATGTAAAAACAGGACAGTTGTCTGAAGCAAATTTAGGTTAAGACAGTGGTCACATACTTCTCTATGTAGGTGGAAGACATAGAGTAGACTTGGTTCATGTTCTGAAGGACCACACTGAGCTCAGAGCGTAAGGTAGGGACTGATGGAGAGGCTGCTGCCTGACTGAAAAAGTCTTCACATTTATTTGTGATTGTTCCCAAATCATCTTTAAGACGCTCCAGCTCTTTCTTTAGTTTCTATGAAAGAGAGAACAAACACTGGCATTAGGTTTTCACTCCAGATGAAACAGTTTCTTTAAATAGTTTTTGTTTGTTTTTTGTTAATCCTCACTTGAGGATATTTTTCCCATTGATTTTTAGAGAGTGGAACAGCGGGAGGGAGGAGAAGACTAAGAGAGAAAAGGAGGGAGAGAGGGAGAGAGAGAAACATTGATGTGAGACACATAGATTGGTTGCCTATGGGGATCGAACCCAGGTACATGCCCTTGACTGACAATCGAACCCTCAACCCTTCCGTGTGCAGGCTGACACTCTAACCACTGTGAAACACCAGCCAGGGCTCTTTCAACAGTTTTAAAACTCACATTTTACATTATGATCACTGACTTAAAATTGTGCATATTCTTTACTTTTTCTTTAGCAAAGGACTAAGCCATAGTATCAAGTTTTGTTATCAATAATTCCCTTATTGCTCATATTTTCAAGCCCAAACATCTAACTTAGTGCTTTTGCATGTAGCATATGGTCAACAAACGTCTAATGATTTGCACTGTGAGAAGCCCTTACAGCCTCCACCATGATAGTTAAGAGGGGACCTATTTACCTGAGTCAGAGGTAGAACTGAATTAAAGAATGCTGGTTTATAATAAGCAATAAGAGCATAATCAGACCTTTACAAAGTGACCACCGGGCAAAGTTGAGCATGTAAGAAGTTACAGGAGTTGGCAGTCATTAAGATAGTAATTTACTTTAAGTTAAATTTTATCCCAACACATTTACAAATCTCACCTCCTGCTCTGTGATTCTGAACACACTTTCATGCAAATCGTCTCTTTCCAGTGGAGTTCGGATCTGTCTAATCAACCGATCTTCACAGTTCTCTAACCGAAGTCTAATGTTTCTCACTTCAGAGATGTAGAGATTGTAAACTGATTCCTCTTGCTCCTCTGTGAACGTAAACATAATGTTTGGAAAACATCTTGTTTTCTATCATTTGGATGCTCTTCTCATGTTTTATTATGGCAGTTTTATTAGTACTGGAACATTGTGAGTCAGACTAATGTTACCAGATATCATCACAAACCCATCCTAAGGATATAAACCTTAAAATAGTGACCTTACAATTTACAAAGAGTTAATAAAATTTCCCTTAATGCCATTTGAAGTACCCATTTCTATTGTATCATGTCCAAGGAAAGTAATATTTTGCTCTTTTATGTTCAGGAAAATGTGAATTGTATTAGTTGTAGATTAACTAAGAAATTAAATAAAAATCCTTAAAAATGAAAGGTAGGTTAAAATATGTTCATGTTTAAAATTTTTAAAAATAGAATATTACTAATACAGCTTTTGTCTCTAAGTAATATCAAAAGCGTTTAGAATAAAATTTATATTAAATAAAAATTAACTAGACAAAAATCTTTTCCTTTAACCCTTGTGTAAAACCCAAGTTTGGTTATAGAAAATCTCTGAACCTTCCTCTCAGTTTTGCTGTGAATCTAAAGATCCTCGAAAGAAGAAAGTCTTTTTTAAAAGTCCAAGTTTGGTACATGGAAAAATAACTGAATCTTTTGTGAAATGAAAAGATCATCATTCTGAACACTACATTGCCAAATCATGAAAATGCTGAAAAGCAGATGCATTAAGATGCCATCATTTGTCATACTATTTGGTTGGCATCTTTTTATTAATTCATCAACTAGAAAAAAATTAATCCCTTTTTGCATATTCCCACCTTAAACATGCTTTTAATTTTTCCGCAACTGTGTCTACCTATCACAGGCTGAGTGGTATAACACCCCTAAGACTGAAATTCCCATTCAGAGCAGGAAATAGCCTGTATTAAACACCTATGAGGGGGCGGTGGGGAAGACAAGGATGCCATGCTTTACCTCTTTCTGCAGATTTCAGAAGTTCTTGATAATACTGCTTACACACATTAACCTCCTTTTCCAGCTGTGAGATATCTGGGCCCGAAAATATCTGGGATTCCTGGCTATCTTCCAGAAAATCTTCAAAACGAGACTGTAGATTACTCAGTACTTGCTGATGTTCACCAGGTAACATTGTCTTTATCTAGAGAAGACCAATGACCATATACCTGAGTAACTATAGTACTGAGTTAAAATTAAATGGGACAGATCTCCTATTAAAGTTTCATGGTGTAGGCCAGTTCAAATCAATAGTCATAAATACAAGAACCATTTGAAATTAATTTTCCTCTTTGCTAACAATTTCAGGTTTTAAAAAACAAAGAAGAACAAGACTCTAAAATTCATTAAATGACATTAAACTGGACTCATCTCTGGAAGTCCAAACACTATATGCTGTCTCCCTATCAAAATATAAGCACGAAGTGAAATGTGTGATCTCCAGGTGACCCCAATTCTTAGAAAGTGCCCCATAAATAGTAAGAATATAACAAATAGCATGGAATGAGTGAATGAATATTGGCTCCGCTGGACTGTATCCTATTGTATAGCAAATACGAACTCTATTCTTCATGACAAGGCGCCCCACATTTTTGGACAGGTTAGGTTGAGGTGCAGATTTATACTTACTGAAGCCACATTGCTAGCTCGAATTTTATCAATTTCGTTGATGAGGTAGTGCCAGGATACTACACTCTTCATGTTTATGTGAGTCTCATGCCAAAGAGTTAGGACATTCTGGTACTGCTGCTCAATCCTGAAATACATGAAAGAAAACACAGATTAAGCCTTCTCCCTCACTTTGAACACATGCTACAATTTCTCTCTTTTCTTTCTTTCTTTTTTTTTTTTAACGTATGTGTGTGTGGGTGTGAAATAGCCCATGTTTGCTAGTTTTAGATCTTTCTGATCCTGTGGGCCCTGACAAAGTATTGATTATTTCTTTAACCTTCAGAGAGCTTTCCAAACCAGGGGTCTGTTTTTAGCTAATGCATACGAACCTGTTTGCGAAGTCAACCGCTTCTTTGTTGGGTGGAGGGACTGAGAAGCACACAGAGGGGACCATGGCCTCATTCCCTGTGGGGCTGATGACCTTCCATTTGGCGCGATGGGAGTTGTTTGCCAGAACACATTCATCGTCTTTGTAAATGGTTATCTGGTTTAAAATGAAGAACAGAACAACCAAATGAGATCATTGCTGACTAATCTTTTTTTCCATACCCAATCTTGGGATTATTTTTTGTTGTTTTTTATGAACAATGCCAGAAACTGGTCTGTTTCTAGGAGCTTACGTACCTCAATTTGTCTGTAGTCACAGATGGCTTTGATTGGAATAGAGGTTTTGAGTGGACAGTCAGGGTTCCTTGGCTTCAGCTGAATTATTGTTTTTGCTCTCCCCACCAGGCTTGCCACTGTGCTTTTATACTGCAAGAGCTCTTCTTTCTCCTCCTAAGTAGTAAATAAGATGGATTTTAAGTGGCAAAAGACTTGTGGTCTCTGTTGTTTGGGGGCTTTACAGAAATGCAACCATCAGAGAAGCTGCCCTGACCACAAGGTCTGAACTTTCAATCCCTCCCCACCCCCTCTTACATCTCCCTTCCCTGGTTTTGTTTCGTTGTTTTCTTCCTCTTTAGCATTTACTATTGTCTAACATACACATATATTTTACTGATGTACCATGTTCATTGTCTACTCCCACCTCTAGCCTGTAATCACCATGAGGGTAGGGATTTCTTATCTGTTTTGTTCATACTCTACCCCCAGCACCTAAAACAGTATCTACAATACAGAAAGTACTTAAGTATTTGTACTTGAATGAACACACACACACACACACACACACACTGTTTAGGCATTTTAAAATATCAAAGCTATCATAAAAAAATACTTTTTTTATGTTACAAAAAAAATACTAAAACTAAAACTGAATGTTTAAATGCTTGATTGAACAAGGTGGAATTATCAAGAGTACTAATGAAATATTCAGTCGTGCTTCCTATAAAAATATATAAAAAAAAAAAACTATCAAATTCCCATTTTACATTACTAATGAAACTCCTAGGTAATCTTCCTAGTACCATTGATTCCTGAACAAGGTCTTCCAGCTTGTGAATGCTGCTGGATCTATCACAGCTGTACTTCCGCTGAATGGCATCTTTCAGATTCCTCAAGTAATCAGTAGCTTCTTTGGCGTCATTGAAAAACTAGGGAAAGATGAAAACTGGTAGTTAAAGTATATTATATGCCAGTAAAGTACAGAGTTACCAAGTTCAATTACCAGGGCCCTTTGTGTACCCCTCATCAGTGAGAACAGAATAAAATCAAAACAATGCAACGTAATAGCCACATCCCTCCTTTATCCAAATAACAACCCTTGAACTTGGATAATTATGAATGAACAATAAATATCCAAGGTTTGTAGATTCCAAACAATTCTTAGGTAGGGGTGAAATTCCAAGAATAATTTAAAACTTCTGAAGAAGAATAAATTTTTAAAAAGAGTTCTTGGTAATGACTCTCTATAATGAAAATACTTCCTTAGTAAGAGATGTATTTGTAAAATAAAGATTTTTCTGACACTTTAAGATTGTTTTTATTAAGGATTTCCTCCTTAATAGAATGCTTCAATGTATCCTTTGTGTCTTACAAACAAAACATTTCCGTTTATTTCCCCTGCACCTTAGGTACATGTGTCTTACAATAAATGATGAAAGCATTTTCTGTGAGTCAGCCAAAATCACAATGCCATGGACAGAAGTGGTGATTCCATCACATACCTCAAAATAGGCGGTGTTCTCCTTTATGTGCTGCTCCACACACTGGCAGAGCTGCAAGACCCAGCTCCACTGTGTCTGCATTGCCGCTCGGTAGGCCTGAGAGGTAAAACGCAGCCACTGTCAGTGGGGAGAACAATGACATGCATACACAGCAATGCTTTCAAAGGATAAAAGACTCTACTATCTACATAGATGGTAAGATTTTTTTTAGCAGATTAAGACTTAAAAATTAGGGTAGTGAATGTCTCTCTAATCCAAGATTATCACTTGCCCAAAGCCAGTCCTAAAAGTTTAAATGTCAACTTTTTAAATCAGTCCAGTCAATTTCTTTCAAATTTAAAAGTTATTTTTTTTTCTTAAAATATATGGAAGAAGCTATTTTTACATGAAAAAAAATTTAACATTTGAAATGGATGCAAGCTAACCCTTTACTCCTTTCTCACCAATCCTTTTTCTACTCTGTGGAATCCTCAAGTTTCCTTTACTTTATGACACTGTCCCTTCAACTTTATTCCTTTTCTCTGAATTTATGTATTTCTGGATCATAAAACACGCCTTTGACACAAAATATATGGTTTTGTAGTTTTCTCTTTGTTTTTGCTTCTAAAACTAGGCCAGAAGCTCTTGGGACTGGGGTAATTAATTTATTCATTTTTACCAGGAAAATATTTGGGGGTTTGGGGGTAGGGTAGAGAAGAGGGTATGCAATCAATCTTATATCACTGTAATTCTGGAGTTATAAAAATCATAATACTAGAAATTTTTATTAAAACATCTCTTTGCTTTAACTTTTATTTAAGACAAAGCATATCTTTCATGAGGGCAAAAATATTGTATAAGATACCTCCTTAGGGGAACATGAAATACCCTTTTATATTTAAGGTGCAATTCACTGCCTTCCAGAAGAGGGCGCTCTGGATGCTTTAAGTAAGCCTATCATACTTACTCTTGGAAAATCTCATTCCTGCTGAGCCTATGTTCAGGCAAGCTTTTGTATGGAATGTACGTGCATTTCCAACTGCACAAGAAACCTGGCAACATGTCATGATTTATATTACCTGTTCCCCCAAATGAAGCTACTTTGAGTAAAATGGCTATAAAAGACCTATCGTGCATTGTTAGATTAGTTGTTTCTTTTTCATATAAAATGTGAAATATTGTTGATAACCATTATCCATGTACCCACAAGACATTGCCTAAGCGAGTGGTCGGCAAACTGCGGCTCGCGAGCCACATGCGGCTTTTTGGCCCCTTGAGTGAGGCTCTTCCACAAAATACCATGGCCTGGGCGAGTCTATTTTGAAGAAGTGGCGTTAGAAGAAATTTAAGTTTAAAAAATTTGGCTCTCAAAAGAAATTTCAATCGTTGTACTGTTGATATTTGGCTCTGTTGACTAATGAGTTTGCCGACCACTGGCCTAAGCCAATAGAATCTAAAGATGACTAATCTTATCCCCAATAAACATGTTATTAGATTAACGTTTCTACATAAAAGTAACCAGGTTCACATCCACATTTTCTATTTCCATCACAGTTCTTAACCTATAATCATGTTTCCTAACAGCTTTCATCTCTCTACTCTGAGGACAATTCCATTTTTAGTTTATCATCGTACAAAAGTGTATCCAGACCCTTCATTACTCTAATTTCCTTCCCTTATTATCATCCTTCCTGCTCTTGTGTCTTTAACATTCCTATCTGGCATTTGATGTGGATGCAAAACCCTATTTTCCTATAAAAGAAGGTCAAATGTAACATTCCCAAAACTCGCCAATGACACCTGAAATTTTACTAATCTTTTGTGTCATGACAATGTCAGTGAACAAAGGCATTTTTTTCTTCATCTGAGACACTGTAAAGCATGTCCCGTTGTAAGCACAGCTGCATTTTCCTCTGGAAATATACCACATCTAATCCATGTCTGATGCTCCTTGCCACCTTACTTAACCTCTCCTCCCCGTCTTGTTAGTCAAATTTAGAAAGTCACTAACTCTAACCAGTATATATCAGGCCAGAAAATTAAACACACCACCACCACCACCACCACTGCCCGGGCAACCTGATAAAATCCCACATCTATTATCCACCTTCTGGATTAGAAATGTGCACTCCAAGGAGGCCTTTCCAGGGTGTTATTTCAATGCACAATGCACCTCACAAAAGTAGATCATAAGTACAATTATTAATTAAATAACAGTAACTAATACTTCTTAAGAACATACTACGCACCATAAACTATACTAAGTAGTAACTTTACATTATTGCTCTCATTCTCACCACAGCTCTACAGGTTAGAAGCAATTTTCCCATTTAGGTAGGAAGGTGAGGCTTAGCAAGGTTACATCGCTTGTGCCATGGCACAAGTCAGGAGGAAATAAAACATCACAGCTTGAAAAGTCAAGGTCCTTTGTATTTACTGCAATTCGCCTCTTGGGTTACAGGGTTGACAAAGGTACCTTTATTTTAAGTGATGGGCAGGTGACACACTTAGAGCAAGGGAAGTGAAGGCAAATCAGTATGATGTGTCAGAAACATTACTGTGGAGCCAGGTTGTAATAAAAACTGGATAGCTGGCATTTCTCAATTTATCAGCAATAAAAAAATACGTAGGGTGATAATCGAATGTGGATATTCAAGCATGACTATTACACCTCCTGACTCACCTCAATAGTTAATCGGGCGGGGTGATTTTCCAGAAGTAGCTGCTCTGCTATCTCCTGAACGGACTTAATATTTTCTTCCTTTTGCTCCAGTTCTCTCATTAATTCCTAATTCAAGAAAGAATTCAGAAATGTGTTAGAAAAATATCTAAACCTGAAATACCACTTCAATATGCAATTACCATAGTTGCACTTACAGCATGGTAATCTTTTTTCCGGGCTATATGGGTGTTTCTTTCACTCCAGTCATAGGCAACTTCCTCCTCTTCTTTTTCATTCAACCAAATAAGTTCATTCGTGGCACGAGTTATAAAATTATGGAGCGTATCAAGGTGCCGTTCCTGATTCCTGGATGTATTCTTTGTAAGGAAAACCATTGTAAGAATCACGTCTTTACCAAACAGAGATAAAGGAAACAGAAAGTGTAAAATAAAAACTTACCAAGAGTTTTGCATACAGATTCTCTAACCTGTGCAACTTTTCTGCGTAAGTTAGCTTAAGAGGCGCCGTCATTTGGATCTATAACACGGTGTAAGAAAGACACCAAGGTTAGGAATCTTGAAGAATTCTGATTCCTACTCAATGTATCTATTATCTTGTCACAGGGTCTTTACATAAAAAGCAAAAAACAGTAAGCTAAAAATGTATATACAAGTTCAAAAAAAAAAAAGAAAAATGGTAAAAAAAAAACAAAAAAAAACAGTAAGCTAAAATGAAATAGATACAGATTTTAAATGCATATACCTCACTGATCTTAGCTTCTTTAAGGCTAGATTCAAATTCTTCAATAGCTCGGTGAACATTTTTATGGTTTTCTAAATGGCTTTCAACACTTGGCAAATCTGATCCCCATTCAGTGCGGTCCAACTGCCCCTTTAAACAGAAAGACCCTAGGTTTAAAAAAAGAAATTGACAGCAATAAAGATGGAAACTTTCAGGTAAAGGAAACACTTTTTTACCTGCATCTCATCAACCCAATTCAAAAGATCCTGAACAAATTTCATGTTGATTTCCTCTTCTGTTAAGTTCTGATCCAACAAAGAAGACTTTAGAAGGGGCTTTCGGATCTGCATCAACTTCAGGGTTTGCAATGCATTTGTCTCTACTCCCGAATTGAAATTTGGAACTAATCCTGTTGGGAAACCAGGTGTATAAACTGGAGTGAGGGATGGAGTCAGGCGGGAAGTCAGACTTGATGACAGGCCAGATTTCACACTAGAAGGGGTGAGGGAAGGCGTTAAACTCTGGGTCAGCCCTGAGTTCAGACTGGGGTTTAAGGTCTGTGCAAATCCTGAGTTTAAACTTTGAGTGATTCCTGATATCATGAGCTTTGTCTGTTCTGTCGTCAGCATGCGTCCTTTGCTGTACACTGAGGAACATTCATTCCTTAAGGCCATAATTTCATCGCGCAGTTTTGCGACCCTAAAAATAAAATCAAAAGGGATAAGCTATAATGTAAAAGTCATTCTTTATAAAGAGCGAACCCTAAGGTAAACTATGGACATTCGTTAACGATAATGTGTCAATACTGGTTCATCAATTGAAACAAATGTATCACACTAATGCGAGATGTTAATAGGGGAAGGAGTCATGTCAGGAGGCATATGGGAACTCTGTACTTTCCATTCAGTTGTTCTATTAATCTAAACTGCTAAGTAAAGTCTATTATTTGAAAAATTCATTGTAATCATATAGATAAAATTTTATGCCACATTTTTTTCATGGAATTGAACCATGAGCCTTTCATTATCACACAGTCCTTATAACTATCCTATATAAAAAAGATGTACTATGCAAACGGTCGTTATGCGGTGAAGCAACGACTGACCGCATACAACCGGATCACAGATCAGCAGGAGGGTGGGGCAGCGAACTACAAGCAGGCAGCAGAGAGCTACAGGAAGGAGCAGGGCAGCAAGCTATGGGGGGGGGGGGGCGGGGAGAGCTACAGGAGGGCGACAGCGAGCTACTGGCTACAGGCGGGCAGCGGAGAGCTATAGGAGGGGGTAAGGCAGCAAGCTGTGAGGGGGGCGAGGAGAGGGGAGTGGGGGGAGCTACAGGAGGGCAGGGCAGCGGGCAGAGAGCTACTGGAGGGCAGCAGAGAGCTATTGGCGAGCTACTGGCCTACGGATTCATGCGCAGGGCTACTAGTCATTTATAATGAACATAATTACTGAACTATGATGTGATAATTCTCCTCTTATTTGGCCTTTAGAAAATTTCCAAATTTTTGTTATTATAAAACATTTCTCATCTTAACCAAAAGTTTTTTATCTGTATTTATTTAAATGTTTTATTGTTATAATTCCTAAATTGTTATTGATTCCTAAAAGTGGAACAACTGAATCAAAGCATCATTTACAATTTTTGCTTTGTATCTATATTCCATATATATTGACAGCAATATATATAGCATACAGCCCAAAAGATTCCATGTCTATCCCTAGACCTACTTCCCAAAGATATAGATTTTTATACCCATATGTTTTTCCAACATTTTGTTATAAAACATTTTCATATAATGAGAAAACTAGAACACTGAATTAAGAAGATACTTTTCAAATATACTCACACATATTTTAACTGTATGTTCAGTACTACAATATTAAATATTGTATGTATTATAAAATGTTTTTCTATTACTTATCTTTGAAGAACAAATACCTTTTAACACACCAACATATGCCAGAATTGTGACATGCATTTTCAACTGAAAAGTGCTTAAGAAATATAATTCACAAAATTGTCGCACTCTACATTCCTATCATAAGTGCCCAGGAAATGGTGACACAAAAGGACAGGGCATGAACAGGTAAGTAGCACATTTACCTCTGTACCAACTGATCTGCATGGTAATATTTTCCATCAATCAGTATCTGCACATCGATTACATGCTGGCGTAAGAGGTTCTCACATTCAAGTATATAGCCGGCAATTTCTGCTTCATTCTGAAACTGCACCCCCGATTCTAACCTTTTAGAATCCTGTATTTTAAAAGAAGTCAATATTAATTTTGTGAAACAAAGTTTCAAAACTAGTAAAATATATTGGAACACAAGGCTAACTTGAGTTCTCTTTTTTCCCTTATGGTTCAAAAACACGTTTTGCCTCTGTTGACTATTTCTCCATAGAGCAAATACTGCTCATAAAATTTAACAAATCTTAAGTTTCAGTGACAAAAATACCAAGAATTGACCAATGCTATGCAGACGTTTTTAGTTCATCCAAATGCACAGATCCCTCTCCCACAATCCCAAAGGCTCCTAAAATTAACTTACAGCCTGGAGAGCATTTCGAGCAAGTATCAATTTGTCTCCACAGATGACACTGTCCCTTTGAACTCGGTGGGCAATCTGCTGTAACATTTCCAACCTGAAAGAGGGAACAAAACAGAATATAGCCTCTCCCTCCAAAGTCGCAGGGTTCACAATCGCTGAAAAATGCCGTCCGCTGAGACTAAAACACAATCCCACACCAGTGATTCAATACCTGTGTCCATCAACGGATTCATTGCCGAAGCTAATGCAGGAGTTGATTAGTGTTGGCCCACAATGAACAGAGAGAAAGTTTTCGTTTGAATCAAGGCTGGTTCGAGTGCTAGTAGTGTTACTAAACACAGAGTCACTACTGTGGTAGCTGTAACTACTACTGTGCATTTCTATTCCCGAAATGATATTCTTTCTTGACCAGTAAAAGTAGACTAAGAAGTAGGTCTGCCAAAAGCTCTACTTCTAACGGTGAAAAAGTGGAGCTGAATGTTACTGCTTTAATGGCTCCTTAAATATGCTCCTACATGCATATTCAACACACAGAAAATAATACGCTGATAACTATTCAAAAGAATCTCGCCTAAAGCCACGAGTTTGCTAGCTGAGGTTTGCCTTTTGCAGCTTGCATTAAAACCCTGCAAGTATGGACAAGGCAGGCTGATGGGGCGGCACTGAAAAAAAACCTGGCCAAATATTTTCACCAAGTGTCATCCATTTGCAACCACCTAAAAAACAACCCAGATGCCTCACTGAAGTCCAGGTACAATTAGTAAAAGTTAGTCAGGCAATAGCAATCATCAGCTAAAAAACCACAAATATTCAATTACAGCCTCACTTTTATAGAGGGCCAGGTCTGTACCCAAAGAATAAGGCTGAACGGTGGCATTTATAAGCATGTGTAAACACAAATTCATGTGATGAGAAACAAAGTACATTCCCATTTTAAGTTGCATGTCATTTGTTTGTTAGGTTAAATTAATTGGAGAATGACCCATTTACCTTTCTTTAAATGACATGCTCTCAGGAATGTGACTCTAATCTTACTAAAGTTACTTTATATTTTTAAAAGCTGAAGTGCGAAGTAGACTATCGAGACAATGCTTGCAAATTTCATTTGTCTATGCTTGTTTTTCCTTTCCTGAAAAAGAATTTCTCATTTGTCTTCTACACACTCCCATGCCACATAGCTATTATTTGCAATATATATAGTTAATGCCAAAAAAACTTGTTGCATCAAGAAAACTTAAAGTATTTATCCAAACAAGCTCCTAAATATCTTCTTAACCCCCAACACTACAAAGCCAAACGTGCCTTGATATATATATATTTTTTTGGAAGGCAAAAAAAGGGGGAATTTGAAAGTGCCATATCAAATACAGGGTGTCCCCAAAAACTGTATACACACTTTAACAGCTGACAGCTCAATTTTGAAAATGAAATGTATTTTAATAAACTCTGCCTTTATAATTATTTGAAGTGTGTATATACTTTTTGAGGGGGGCATCCTATATAGTTAGTAAGCAGATAATCTCAAAATAAGTAACAGCAGCAGCTAATGTTTATTAAGCAATTATTATGTGCCTGGAAATCCACTAACCATTTTACACACACCACTTCACCTCATACTCATAACCACCAAATGTGGTAGATACTACTAGATCCTGTTTACAAATGATGAAACTGAGGCTTAAAGAGATTAATAAACTTGTCTAAAATGACATGGCTTGCAAGCTGAGCTACTAATTTAATCTGGGATGGACTGATTCCTGGACCTGGAACTCCTACACTGCCTTCTTTTATTAACATATAGTAAAATCCAGCTACTATTCTGATGACTAAAACTCAACTCCATATCCCTTCTCCAGCAGACTTGGCCATTACCTCAGATGATTAGCTTAGTATCTCACTTGAATCACCTACAAATGCCTCCTCCATAAAAGGCCCATCCCGTGTATTTCAAGTTTATTTTCATTCCAATGATCCAGTTATGTTTATGTAATATTAAGCTTTAACAAGAGTGTAAGCAGTAATTTAATAAAGGACCGGCAAGTTAGACTTGCCCTCATATTGTCACTGCTTTATGTCCCATTTCAATAACGTTGAGGTCAGGTGTGGGGCACTGAGAGCATGAATACACTTAGCACCTCTCCATGTGCCTGGCACCATGTTAAACATTGGCCACACAAGGAACAGTGAAAACACATTTTTCTCCACATTCTTGGAGCTCAGAGCAGTGGAACAGGTAACCCTTAATCAAATGATCACAGAAATAAATATAAAATTGCAACAGAGATAAGTGCCATGAAGGAACAGCACATGTAAACACGAGAGTTATAATAAACAAGACATCTGAACCAGCCTAGGAGACCATGAAAAATTTCTTGAGGAAGTAACACTGGAGCTGAGATCTGAGAATGATTTGGAGTAAAGAGAGCAGGGCAGGATGAAGTGGACTTCCCTGCCAAAGGAACAGAGGATTGCAAACCTCCTGGGTATAGAGGAGGGTGGGACCTTGGCACTCAGAACTCCCGAGAGAGCCAGTGTGGCTGCGGGAAGAGAGCGAGGAGGGTGTGGTGTGAGAAAGGTGGAGAGGTGGAAGGCCAGGCCCGTGGAGCTCACAGCTATTGAGGAACAGAGATCCCAATTCCCACTAGTCAGGCTGGGAGGTAAGGACCACTAGAATGAAGACAAATGCATCCAACACATCTCCCCAGGCACCTACCAGGGCCACCGAGTAGAGGATTAGAGACAGAATGATGAAGTCAGTGGCAATTTCATGGAATAAATGCACTTGTAGAAGTAAGTACCCAAAGGGGAACTTAACTCCGATATTTACTGAGTGTTTTCTGGAAGCCACCTCACTGCCCTGTAAATGGAGGCAGTCTAGACTCTGGTTTCCATGGCCCCACAGAAAGAGGGTCACAGCCAGAACTATAAGAAGCAAAGTAAGTTCTTTGTGGACCTGTAAGCTCCCGGATCCAGGCCCTGGTGCTTTAAAAGCCAGTCAGAGGAAGACAGTATCACAACATCTCACTCATATGTGGACTCTAATGAACAAAATAGAGCCAGAGACATGGAACATGGAACAGACTATCAAATCTCAGAGGGAAAGGGGGAAGGGTGGGATGAGATTAACCAAAGAACTTATATGTATATATGCATAACCCATGGACACAGCAGTGAAGGTGGGGGATGGGGTCAATAGGGAAAAAATAAATAAAAGCCAGTTTGAGAAATTCTCATGGCTAATTTGATAGGCTTTAAACCTGTTACCACCTTATTGGATGAAACTTCACAGACCAACCCAGCCTATCAGGTCTTTTTTGAACATTACTTCACCGATTTAATCCCTCAAGCCTCTTAGAAGAGTTTCTAGATAAGAAAATGAAACATCAGAAAGATTGAGTGACTTATCCAAGGTTACACAGCCAGGGAAATGGAAAAGGTAAATGTTGGTACTAGGTCATCCTGGCTCCAAAATATAAGTTCTTTCCATGAGAACAACGAGACGCCCACACCTCTTCCCAGTTTCCATGGCAAAAATAACTCAGCTTACCTTTCTACTTCTGGACGAAGCGCCTTTTCCCTCTCGAGCATGGCAATGATGAGCTTCCCCCACTCTTTTTCTATGTCATTTGGATGATAACCTTGAAGAAGTTTGATGCGTCCAAATTCTATCCAAATCTTGAGAAAATTTTTTAAAAAATTAATGCAAAGCAAATATGTAAAAACAAATAAATGAATTATACTTAACAAAAAAAGGAAATTTCTGCTTACTTCTAATAATTTATATAGGCGTTTGATTTTTGATTTTTCTGTCTCCTTTGGAGGAATTTCTGTTTCTTTAAACTGTAAATACTGATTGTAAAGTGCCTAAAATGAAAGGAAAAATAAATGAAAGCTCAACATTCAAAGACCTGTTTTCATTATGGCATAATGTTACCACTTCAAATGCTACCGACTGTGTCCTATGCATTCAATGGAATTCCTTTATAAAATTGATATTCAAGGCCTCTACCGACTGCCAGCTAGTTGGCAACTGGGTTATGTAAGACTTGATGAGGGTGTAACTACTGATGTATGCCGTGATTCAGCAGGTGCCACACCGGTGACTAGATAATGAATCGTGGTAGAACTTATTATGGCTCTATTAACAGTCTCATCACACAAACAAGAAAACACATCCTAAAAGACACACTTTCCACCCTAGCTGGTTTGGCTCAGTGGATAGAGCGTCAGCCTGTGGATCAAAGGGTCCTGGGTTCGATTCTGGTCAAGGGCACATACCTTGGTGGCAGGCTTCTCCTGGCTCAGACCCTGGTCAGGGCTCATGCAGGAGGCAACCAATCAATGTGTTTCTCTCACATCAATGTTTCTCTCTGTCTGTCTCTTTCTCTTCCACTCTCCCTAAAAAAAATCCCCAGGTGAGGATTAAAAAATAAATAAAAACATACTTTCCAACTGTGGCAAATTAGCTTTTGGAAAAATAATCTGATGCAATTTCCATAAAGGGAGAAAACAAACAAACAAACAAAAAAACCTTTTCATGTCTATTCCATGGATCTATCCTTGAAAACAGAATTCTTATCAGATAGATGGAGTTAAAACTTGAGGTCAATGTCCCACTGGCTAGTTTAAACAGATCTTTTAGTCAACAAAGATAGATGGTAATGGTTACTGCTTTATTATAGACATTTCAACCATATAGTTAAATTATTATCTAGTTTGCAGATACTAATTTGGAATCTCTTATTATATTTACTAAAAAAGACCTTCATAAAATGATGTAGCTAAAGCATCTCCACATTTAATAAGTGTATACTAATTATTTCATCCTGATTCATGCTGTTGTTGTTTTTTGAAAAAGTCCCTTTTAATCTTTAGACAGACACATTTCTGAAGGACTCCATTCAATATTCTGTTGGCTAATAACATTACTAGCATTTCCTCCACATATTTTTCATTTTTTATATTATACTAGAGGCCCAGTGCATGAAATTTGTACACGGGGGAGGGGGAAGTGTCCCTCAGCCTAGCCTGCACCCTCTCTAATCTGGGACCCCTCGAGGGATGTCTGACTGCCCTCTCACAATCCAGGACTGCTGGCTCCCAACTATTCGCCTGCCTGCCTTCCTGATTGCCCCTAACCGCTTCTGCCTGCCAGCCTGATCACCCCCTAACCACTCCCCTGCCAGCCTGATTGATGCCTAACTGCTCCCCTGCCAGCCTGTTTGCCCCAAACTGCCCTCTCCTGCAGGCCTGGTCACCCCTAACTTCCCTCCCCTGCAGGCCTGGTCACCCCTAACTGCCCTCCTATGCAGGCCTGGTCACCCCTAACTGCCCTCCCCTGCAGGCCTGGACCCCCCCAACTGCTCTCCCCTGCAGGCCTGGTCCCCTCCAACTGCCCTTCCCTGCAGGCCCAGTCGCCCCCAACTTCCCTCCTCTGCCGGCCTGATCGCCCCCAACTGCCCTCTCTTGCAGGCCTGGTCCCTCCCAACTGCCCTCCCCTGCTGGTCATCTTGTGGCGGCCATCTTATGTCCACAAGGGGGCAGCCATCTTGTGTGTTGGAGTGATGGTCAATTTGCATATTACTCTTTTATTAGATAGGATAGAGGCCTGGTGCATGGGTGGGGACCAGCTGGTTTGCCCTGAAGGGTGTCCTGGATCAGGGTGGGGGTTCCCTTGGGGTGCAGGGCAGCCTGGGCGAGGGGCCTGTGGTGGTTTGCAGGCCGGCCACGCCCCCCCCGCAACCCAAGCAGAGGCTCTGGTATCTAGGATTTATTTATCTTCTATAATTGAAACTTTGTAGCCTTGAGCACAGCCAAGCCTCCTGCTTGCTCCATGGCTGCAGCCATTTTTGTTAGGATTTGTTTATCTTCTATAATTGAATCGCTGGGGGCAACTCAAGCCTCCTGCTCTCTCCAGCTCCGTGGCTGCCGCCATTTTTGTTGGGATTTATTTATCTTCTATAATTGAATCTTTGTAGCCTGGAGTGGAGGCCTGGCCCAGCCAGGATGTGCGGAAAGCTTGGCTTCCTCCATTGCCGGTGAAACCCACGCCTCCTGTTCGCTCCGTGGCCGTAGCCATTTTTGTTGGGATTTATTTATCTTCTACAATTGAAACTTTATAGCCTTGAGTGGAGGCCTGGGCCGGCCAGGGTGTGCGGAAAGCTTGGCTTCCTCCATTGCTGGGGAAACCCAAGCCTCCTGCTCGCTCCATGGACGCAGCCATCTTGGTTGGGTTAATTTGCAATCTCGCCCCTGATTGGCTGGTGGGCGTGGCTTGTGGGTGTAGTGGAGGTATGGTCAATTTGCATATTACTCTTTTATTAGATAGGATCCTATCCCAGGCACCAACAAGTAACCTGGGTATTCAGTTGAACTTTTTCGAAAACTTTAAGAATCTGCCTTAATCAGAAGCCAGTACAAATTTAGCCAAGTGTCTGACAACAGGAATCCATGTGGAAACAATTTGAACTTGAAATCTGAAAACTGTTTTGGTCGTAAAACGCAATGTTTTAAGATGTCCATCAGTAAATAAGCACCGAGTGCCATTATAGGCTAAACGCTGCTCGTGGTAGATGTGGTGATAGAGGAGCGGGGGATTCTTCTTGGCCTGGAAATGTTTACATCCACATAGGGAGACTTCACACAAACAACTTCAGAGCAATTAAAAAGCATCATATCAACACGGGCCAAGTGACTGCGTGCCAAGGACAAAATCCCCTGGCAATGTGAACGAAGAGCTGCTTTACAGATGGTCTGCACAGATGCCTGAACACAGTGAATAACTTGAACAGGGTCTACCCGGGGTCATTGCAGTCTTTGTGATTCCAGTGCGATCATGAAAACAAAGCTTATAATTCAAGGAATTAGACTTTACTGTTAATATTCACATTGTATGTTTCTTGAAAGAAAGTAGGCTATTTTGCTATTACAGATCCTAATACATATACAAAGTGAGACAACGCATTCTTCAATTAAGTTTATATATCTAGAATGTCTTTTATATTTCTATAATATCTTTGCCTCAAGGAGTTAGACCTGTTTTTAGGTAGTAGGAAATTTTTTAAAAATGTATTTTTATTCATTTCAGACAGGAAAGGAGAGAGAGAGAAACATCACTGATAAGAATCATTGACTGGCTACCTCCTGCACACTCCACATTGGGGATCAAGCCCAGAACCCAGAGAATGTGCCCTGACCAGGAATCGAACCATGACCTCTGGTTCATAGGTCAAAGCTCAATCACTGAGCCACATTGGCCGGGTAGTAGTAGCAAATGTTTTACTAAACCATGAATTTATTTATCCTGGAGGTCAGGTATGTATTTCGAATTCATAGTGAAGTAGAGTATGGACCTCCTGCTACACAAAAGAAAAATCTAAAGTGACTTTATAGGATTCGACACCATAGGCACAGTCCCAACCAGGGTCACCCTTGTGCAAGCTTCCCAGGGTCCCTCCAACCACGGCCATCTGGTGAACTTCAAACATTTCCCACACACCAAAAACAAATTGGCAAGATCACCTCCAGAGACTCTCTCAAACCTTAAACCCTCAATTCAAAACTAAGGGACTATAAATTTATGTAAGATATTGCTGCTACTGTATTACGTTTTAATTACTAATTGTTACTGCTATTTTCTCTGTATAATGGGGAGATGAGTACATTTTTTTATTTTTTTATTTATTTTTTTATTTTTTTTTTTCTTTTTCTTTTTTTTTTTTTTCAAATTTTTATTAAGGTATTATATGTGTACATATCTTACCATTGCCCCCCACCCCCACCCCACTCCCATACATGCCCTCACCCCCCAATGTTTTGCATCCGTTGGTTACTCTTATATACATGCATATAAGTCCTTCAGTTGATCTCTTATTTCCCCCACCTCTCCCTAACCTTACCACTGTAATTTGACAGTCTGTTTGATGCTTTACTGCCTCTGTAACTATCTTTTTGTTCATCAGTTTATAATGTTTTTCATTATCCCCAAATGAGTGGGATCATGTGGTATTTTTCTTTCATTGACTGGCTTATTTCACTTAGCATAATGTTCTCTAATTCCATCCAAGTGCCTACAAATGGTAGTAATTCCTTCTTTTTTACGGCAGCATAGTATTCCATTGTGTAGATGTACCATAGTTTTCTGATCCAGTCATCTGCTGATGGGCACCTAGGCTGTTTCCAAATCTTAGCTATTGTAAATTGTGCTGCTATGAACATAGGGGTGCATATATCCTTTCTGATTGGTGTTTCTGGTTTCTTAGGATATATTCCTAGGAGTGGGATTACTGGGTCAAATGGGAGTTCCATTTTCAGTTTTTTGAGGAAACTCCATACTGTTCTCCACAGTGGCTGCACCAGTCTGCATTCCCACCAGCAGTGCACGAGGGTTCCTTTTTCTCCGCATCCTCGCCAACACTTGTCGTTTGTTGATTTGTTGATGATAGCCATTCTGACAGGTATGAGATGGTATCGCATTGTTGTTTTGATTTGCATCTCTCGGATAATTAGTGACTTTGAGCATGTTTTCATGTGTCTCTTGGCCTTCCTTCTGTCTTCTTTCGAAAAGATTCTATTTAGGTCCGTTGCCCATTTTTTTATTGGATCATTTATCTTCCTTTTATTAAGTTGTATAAGCTGCCTGTAGATGTTGGAAATTAAACCTTTATCAGTGATACCATTTGCAAATATGTTCTCCCATACAGTGGGGTTTCTTGTTGTTTTGTTGATGGTTTCTTTTGCTGTGCAAAAGCTTTTTATTTTGATGTAGTCCCATTTGTTTATTTTCTGTTTGGCTTCCATTGCCCTAGGGGCAGTATCACTGAAAAAGTTCTTTTGGCATATGTCTGAGATTTTGCTGCCTGTGGATTCCTCTAGTATTTTTATGGTTTCCCGTCTTATATTTAAGTCCTGTACCCATTTTGAGTTTATTTTTGTGTATGGTGTAAGTTGGTGATCTAGTTTCATTTTTTTGCATGTATCTGTCCAATTTTCCCAACACCATTTATTAAAGAGACTGTCTTGACTCCATTGTATGTTCATGCCTCCTTTGTCAAATATTAAATGCGCATATTGGTTTGGGTCGATATCTGGATTCTCTATTCTGTTCCATTGATCTATATGTCTGTTCTTGTGCCAGTAGCAGGCTGTTTTGATGACAGTGGCTTTGTAATACAGCTTGAAATCTGGTATTGAGATCCCTCCTACTTTATTCTTCTTTCTCAGGATTGCTGTGGCTATTCGGGGTCTTTTTTTATTCCTGATTAATTTTTGAAGAGTTCTTTCTAGGTCTGTGAAATACGCCGTTGGTATTTTAATGGGGAGTGCATTGAATCTATAGATTGCTTTGGGTAGTATGGACATTTTAATGATGTTGATTCTACCAATCCATGAACATGGTATGTTCTTCCATCTGTTTACATCTTCCTCTATCTCTTTTTTCAGTGTCCTGTAGTTTTCCGCATATAGGTCTTTTACCTCCTTGGTTAGGTTTATTCCTAAGTATCTTAATTTTTTTGGTGCGATGGAAAATGGGATTGCTTTTTTAGTCTCTCTTTCTGTAAGTTCATTGTTGGTGTATAGAAATGCCATAGATTTCTTGGTGTTAATTTTGTATCCTGCTACATTGCCGAATTCATTTATTAAGTCTGTTAGTTTTTTGATGGAGTCTTTCGGGTTTTTTATGTACAATATCATGTCATCTGCAAATAAGGACAGCTTTACTTCTTCTTTTCCAATTTGGATGCCTTTTATTTCTTCTTCTTGTCTAATTGCAGTGGCTAATACTTCCAGTACTATGTCAAACAGGAGTGGTGAGAGTGGGCATCCCTGTCTTGTTCCTGTTCTTAGGGGAAATGGTTTTAGTTTTTGCCCATTGAGTATGATGTTAGCTGTGGGTTTATCATATATAGCTTTTATGATGTTGAGGTATGATCCTTCTATTCCCACCTTGTTGAGAGTTTTTATCAAGAAAGGGTGTTGGATTTTGTCAAATGCTTTTTCTGCATCAATTGATATGACTATGTGATTTTTATCTCTCAATTTGTTTATGTGATGTATCACATTTATTGATTTGCGGATATTGAACCATCCTTGCATTCCTGGGATAAACCCTACTTGGTCATGGTGTATGATCTTTCTGATGTACTGCTGGATCCTATTTGCTAGAATTTTGTTGAGGATTTTGGCATCTACATTCATGAGGGATATTGGCCTGTAATTCTCTTTCATTGTGTTGTCTTTATCTGGTTTTGGTATTAGGGTGATGCTGGCTTCATAGAAGGAGCTTGGAAGTGTTCCTTCCTCTTGAATTTTTTGGAATAGTCTGAGGAGGATAGGTTTTAGTTCTTCCTTGAATGTTTGGTAGAACTCTCCAGTGAAGCCGTCTGGCCCCGGGCTTTTGTTTGCCGGAAGCTCTTTGATGACTGCTTCAATTTCTTCCATAGTTACTGGCATGTTGAGCTGTTTAGATTCTTCCTGATTGAGTTTTGGAAGGTTATATTTTTCTAGGAATATGTCCATTTCCTCCAGGTTGTCCAGTTTGTTGGAATAGAGTTGTTCGTAGTATTTTTTAACAATCCTTTGTATTTCGGCGGGATCTGTTGTTATTTCACCTCTTTCATTTCTGATCTTGTTTATTTGGGTCCTCTCCCTTTGCTTCTTGGTGAGCCTGGCTAGAGGTTCATCAATCTTGTTTATCCTTTCAAAGAACCAGCTCTTGGTTTTGTTGATCTTTTGTATTGTTTCTTTGGTCTCTATGTCGTTTATCTGTGCTCTGATCTTTATTATTTCCTTCCTTCTGCTTACACTGGGCTTTTCTTGTTGCTCTTTTTCTAACTCTTTGAGTTGTTGGGTTAGGTAATTTATTACCCCTGTTTCTTGTTTTTTGCAGTAGGCTTGTAGGGCTATGAACTTCCCTCTCAAGACTGCTTTCGCTGTGTCCCATAGATTTTGGATTGTAGTGTTTTCATTGTCATTTGTTGTCATGATGTTTTTTATTTCTTCTTTGATCTCTCTGGTAACCCAGTCATGGTTTAATAGCATGCTGTTTAGTCTCCATGTGTTTGATTTCTTTGGGTTGTTTTTATTGTAGTTGATTTCCAGTTTTATGCCACTGTGGTCTGAGAAGATGCTTGATATGATTTCTATCTTCTTGAATTTGAAGAGACTTTGCCTATGTCCCAACATATGGTCTATCTTTGAAAATGACCCATGTGCGCTTGAGAAGAATGTATATTCTGTGGCTTTGGGGTGAAATGTTCTGAAGATGTCAATTAATTCCATCTGGTCTAGTGAGTCATTTAGGATTGATGTTTCTTTGCTGATGTTTTGTTTAGAGGATTTGTCCAATGGTGATAGTGGGGTATTAAAGTCTCCTACTATGATTGTATTGCTGTCAATGTCTCCCTTGATATCTTCCAGGAGTTTTTTTATGTATTTGGGTGCTCCTGTATTGGGTGCATATATGTTTACCAGTTATTTCTTCTTGTTGGATTGCTCCCTTTAGTATTATGAAATGGCCTTCCTTATCTCTTGTTATGTCCTTCAGTTTGAGATCTAATTTGTCAGAAATAAGTATTGCTACCCCAGCTTTTTTTTCAGTTCCATTTGCCTGGAAAACCTTTTTCCATCCCTTCACCCTCAGTCTGTGTGCGTCTTTTTTTCTGAGGTGGGTTTCTTGTAGACAGCAGATATATGGGTCGTGTTTTCTTATCCAATCTGTTACCCTATGTCTTTTGATTGGGGCATTTAATCCATTTACATTTAAAGTTATTATTGATAGGTACTTATTTGTCGCCATTCCTATTCTTTACCCCTGTGTTACTTCTTCGCTTCCTGTTTCTTTCTTTCTTTCTTTCTTTCTTTTTTTTTTTTACAGTAGACCCTTTAGCATTTCTTGCATTGCTGGTTTGGTGGTAATAAATTCCCTTAGTCCTTTTTTGTCTGTGAAGCTCCTGATTTCACCTTCAATTTTGATTGACAGCCTTGCTGGGTACAGTATTCTTGGATTCAGCCCCTTCCTTTGCATGACTTTGTATATTTCATTCCATTCCCTTCTGGCCTGATGAGTTTCTGTTGAGAAATCAGTTGCTAGTCTGATGGGGGTTCCTTTGTATGTAACTTTCTGTCTCTCTCTTGCTGCTTTTAAGATTCTTACTTTGTCGTTGGTGTTTGCCAATTTAATTATAATGTGCCTTGGCGTCGGTCTTTTGGGGTTCATTTTGCTTGGGACTCTGTGATCTTCTTGGATTTGTGTGGGTTTTTTCTTCCCTATATCTGGGAAATTTTCTGTCATTATTTCTTCAAAGAGGTTTTCTATTCCTTGCTCAGCTTCCTTTCCTTCTGGAACCCCTATTATGCGGATGTTGTTTTGTTTCGTGTTGTCCCAAAGTTCCCTTAGACTCTCCTCCTGCCTTTTAATTTTTTTTTCTAGAAGTTGCTTTTCTTGGGTATTTTTTTCCATCTTGTCTTCTAGCTCACTGATGCGGTCCTCTGCTTCTTCTAGTCTACTCTTGATGCTTTCTATTGAGTTCTTTACAGCAGCGATGTCATTTTTCATTTCTTCTTGGTTCTTCTTCATTTCCTCTTGGTTCTTGCTCATATTGTCGAATTTGTCTTCCATTCTTTTCAGCCACCTTATGACCATTTCTCTGAATTCTTTTTCTGGAAGGTTGCTTGCCTCCATTTCGTTTACTTCCTTTTCTGGTGATGCCTGCTTTTCTTTCATATGCGGGCTGCTTCTTTGTCTCCCCATGGTCTCTCTTCTCTGGGTGTCTGGTTATGTAGTTCTCTCTCTCCTTATCCCAGGCGAAATCTGACCTTTCCGTAGTGGAGTGTAGAGCTTCTCTGAACCCGTGTGCTTGCGCCAGTTGGGGAGCGTTGTTCTGGGGCTCGCAGCTGTTCCTGGGGTGCCGCCGTTGTGGATGAGTACATTTTTTTAAATGCCTATTTATTAATGGCTTGTCAAGGGCAATTTTTCTTGAACTTCTAAATAATAGAATTGCCCTGGTCAGGTAGCTCAGTGGGTTAGAGCGCCATCCCAATACGCCAAGGTTGCAGGTTCAATCTCTAGTCAGGGCACATAGAAGAATCAGCCAATGAATGCATAAATAAGTGGAATAACAAATCGATGTTTCTCTCTCTCTCTGCCTCTCTCTCTAAAATCAAAAAATAAATAAAATTTAAAATAACAGAATTATTACAGCATTATTTACAAGTTAAATATCAAGTCAATCCTATTTAATCCCTGTAGTGCCACTGACCTTCAGTTCTACGGGATTATTGGGAAATGCTCTCTCAGACATTGTGGTCACATGGTGTCGAATCCACTGGATGAGGTAGTTCACCATATTCTGGTATTCAATCCATTTGACTTCAACATCCTAGAACAAGAAAACGACAAGAAAAGCCCATGGCTGTAGAAAGTAAAATTCACATCTAACACAAGTTACTCAAAGGTCATTCTGTGTAATTACATATTTTTAAGCCTGACAGAGAGAACTGGCTAAATGATTTACTTCTCACACAGTCCTCATCCTGTCCTTCCCACATACACAGCTTTAAGACCATGCTATCCACAGTGGTCTGATGACTGCCAATTCTGATCCAGAGACAGGGCTGCCTGGGCACTGTGTGGAGAAGGGCTCTGAGGTAGCGCCCAAGCACAGCAGAAAAGACTTCCACAATCAACTTGCCAGGGGCTCAAGAAGGGGGGCGGACAGCTTGCATAAGCCAGGCTGGTTGCCACTCTGTCAACCTTTTTAGATTTAAGTCCCCTTTATGTATGAAACTCAAAAGAGCTATACATTATGTAAGAAACTAGACAGGAATGAAAACTACAGGAAATGTCTATAGTGAGATTACTCGAGTACTCGTTTAGCAAACTTTTTTTAAATGGAGAAAACTGGAGGGTTGTCAACTGCTATATTCAATTAAGTATTTGATAAGCTCTCATTACGTTCTAAGCATTGTGCTAAGTGTCATAATAAAAATATAATGCTTCAAGACATAATACCTATTATCAAAGAGTTACTGTCTAGATGGGGAGACAAGAGAGATTCATAATATGAACAGCCGAGCAAAATGAAAAGCAGTATTCAATTAAGTGCTGAAATAACTGGTAGTGTATGCTAGGAGTTGAGATAAGAATCAGGTAAGCATCAGTGTGCCTGAAGTGGTCACTAAAAGCTCCTTGAGAAGCGGTTCTCAATCCCTGAGCAGTTCTCACACTTCCAGTAATTGTTGGGCGGGGGGGGGGGGGCGGGGGTAGGAAGAGAGGAGTGCATAAAAGACAGAGTCCCAAGTGAGTCAGGACTCTGAAATAGGAATGCCCTGGCTACCAGCAAACAGTGTGTGTTGAGATGTCAGGGCTAAAAATGAAAAAAAGCTACATTTATATATGCAGAATTTTGAATGTCAGAATATCTAGAATGGAGTTAATCATGCAAGTCATATGTAACCACTGAAAGTTGTCAAGCTCATTTGGTGACAGTGTGCAGAGTTGATTGAGGGAAAAAAAAAAGGGGAGATGAAAAATCATAGGAAAGCTATCATACTGGTTCTAAGAGTCAGGAATGGGGTGGAGGTAGTGAGACAATAGAATAGCCACAAGAAACATTCTCAAGCAACAGTCAACACAGAGTCCTTGGAGAACTGCATTGACTCAGAGGAGAGGATAAACATGGAAGCAAGTTACTTAGGGATCAAAAGAATAGATAAAACTTTTGAGAGAAAGAACAAGAGGAAGAGAAGGGAAATAAGTCTAAAAGCAGCAGCATACAAAGGTGAAGTAAAATACCAGGAAAGAGAGCTCACCAAGATGAGCTCCTAAATCTTCAAAGTAAAGTGTTTTTCATGGTCTGCAAGGAGGAGGGAGAAAGGCCCAGGGTGAGGGGTGCCCATCCCCAAGTGCAGAAGGTGTATCGGGTTTCCTGTCTCTTCCAGAAATGCATAAGCACTTGTTAGCATGACCACTAAAAAACGCACGATTGAACTGAATTGCACAAACCCGTGGCAAATTGTGGACTAATAAAGATCCAAAGCCACGTTTCAGAGACCTTGCCCTGCTTACAAAGGAGCTCTGTCAATTTGGCAAAATATATCGCCTTCCTCTGGGTCTCACTGTTAAATCAGAGAAGCAATACGGAGCCAACTTCTCTCATGGAATCGTATGAGGTAATAAACTTCACTGAAAGTGACTTCAAACATGAGATATTCTATACAAATACATCAAATAGAGCAGCTGTAAAACAGCAAGTTAAAAAATGAGTATCTCCAAAATGCAGTGGCTTATAGCTACTATTTATCAAACAAAAAAGTAACTCTGAATAGCCTACTTCATGATACAGAACAAGTTTTTTCTCGTTATATTTTAATTTTAATAATGGAATGACACCATCCAAGTGCATGCAATATCAGTTTGATAAATTGCATACTAAAATCAACTTCTTTTTAAAATATTTTATATTTAAGATTAAAAGCACTATCAAAGAATTCAGTTAAGCAGACATTGCCGCATCAGAAGCTTCTAGAATGAAAAAAATCAATACTCACATTTGCACCGATGCCTTCACCACCTTCAGGAACTTTGGGAAATGCATCATAGAGAGACGACACATATGTTATTACTGACTTTTCATCAGGAGAGGAAACATCAACGTCTAAAAGCAGCAACACAAATTATTTCAAGATGTTGACAGATTACTATTGATCAAACCTTCAGGCCACATCTAGTCAAGGCCACAGCTCACCTTCAGGATCCAGGAGTCTGTTAACGCCAATTTTTTCTGCTACATAAAAAGCATGCTCTAAATTTGCAAGGTTGCTTTGAACAGCAACAGTATTCATGTCTATCAGGTCCGGCCTAGGGGAAAAAAAATGCACTGTATTAATTACGTTTTCTCAGGTGCCTTTCCAACTTTATATTTACATGCGTATCTATTTATATAGCAACTGCTGCAAATATTAATTCTAAGCCCGCATTAAGGAGATTTTCACCAACATTGCTTACTTCTCTCAGAAACATGTGTGGCAAAGGCAAGTGCAATGGGGAAAAAATATAAAAATGTGAACACGCATAACTTTCGGTAAGGTCTACAAATCCCTCATAATCAGAATCTATAAGAACATCTGTCCCATTCAACCCATGCAAGTTCCACTACTCAACACCCTTCCAATCCAGCCAGCATTGCCTCAATGTTTCTCCCCAAACACAAAAGCTTATACTCAGTTCAATGCCACACCATGGCATCCCCCACCCATCCAGGCTGTCCTTCCCTGTCACTGTCATCTTCTACCATCCTATTCATCCCTGCAAGCAGAGAGCAAGCCCATCTCCTCAGTGGGCTCAGTTTTCTCTCCCTGTTCCCTGAACTCCTTATACTCCTTGGCCTGTACTAGTCAAGTTGGCACTTAGAACAATCATATACTTCCTTGCCCTATTAATTCACTGTTTAATGTGCATGTACATCTTGTTTCTCCCAACTAGTCAACACCAAGATGGAAAGAACCTTGTATTAATACACATTTGTATTTGATTCTTCTGCTAAGATAAAGAGTGGCATATACTCGATAGACATTCAATAAATCCCTGCAGGTAAGTTGGTAAATGGGTTGGTTAGTTAGTAATTTGAATCATAAATAGCTAAATAAGCACTAGTTTGTATCTTCATAAACATGCATGTCCACACACAAAACACTCTCTCCTACCTCAGACTTCTCTTCCTAACCTGTAAGACTTAAATGATACTCTAAAGCAGCGGTCACCAACCTTTCAGACTTCACGGACTACCAGTGGTCTGCGGACCACCGGTTGGCGACCGCTGCTCCAAAGGTTTCCTTAAACCAGCGGTGGCCAACCTTTTGGACCTCACAGACCACCAGTGGTCCGTGGACTACCAGTTGGTGACGGCTGCTCTAAACCACAAGGGTACCTAGCTTTATCTATATGAGATGAGAAAAGACTTCTAAAATACTCCTTAAATTAGGAGGCAAAATATGGCCAAAAGCCAATCGGGAAACTTTCACCTAAAAAATAAAGCATTAGTGTCTGGACAGTGTTGCTCAGTGGTTGAGCGTCAACCCATGAACCAAGAAGTCACCAACTTGATTCCCAATCAGGGCACATGCCTGAGTTGCGGGCCAATCCCCAGTAGGGGAGTGCAGGAGGCAGCCGATCGATGATATTTCTCTCCCATTGATGTTTCTGTCTTTCTATCCTTCTTCCCTTCCTCTGTCTTTAAAAATCAACAAAAACATATTTTTAAAAATTTTCTTTAAAAAAATCAATGAAGCATTAGCCCTGTCTGGTGTTGCTCAGCAGTTAGAGTGTTGGTCTGTACAACAAAGGGTCACGGTTCAATTCCTGGTCAAGGGCAAGTACCTGGGTTGCAGGTTCAATCCCCACCCACATGTGGGAAGCAACCAATTGATGTGTCTCTCTCACATTGATCTCTCTCTCTCTCTTTCTCTCTCTCTCTCTGTCTCTTCCCCCTCCTTCCTCCCTCTCTTCCACTCTCTCTAAAAATTAAGGTGGGGGGGGGGGATATCCTCAGGTGAGGATTAACAAACAAAACAAAAAAATCATTAAAAGAATGCGGAAACAATAAAGCCTTCAAAAAGAGTGGCACCCAGTCCCAAAGTCACTGAGTTAGAACCTGTTTATCAACTTCTAAGAGAAGGCTCTCTACCCCACAGGCACTCTGGTTCCACACTTGGGGAGTACAGAAAAGCGGGAGGGCTCAGAGGCGGAGTGGGACAAATGAAATGCAAGTTATTTTGACTACTACTTGGAAGGCTGTTTACATGAGAAACTCTTTGAAATTCTATCATTAATCTTAGGAAAGTAAACAGCAATTTGTACTCCTATTTTTATCTGATGAGAATGCAGACTTCCAAAGAAATCTAGTTACAGTTTTATAACTCTTTGAAGGGTTCATTACCTTGAACTATAGCTAGCATTATCTACTACTTGTTTCCCAGGAAATTCTTTTGTGTTTTACATGCCACCAATTTGATCACTAAAAAGTGGCCCGGCCCGGCATGTATTACAGAACAATAAATCTACTGACACCAATAGAAGAATTAAATGACAAACCTCTAGGAATAACATTTTTTATTCATGTAGAAGCTTCCCGCCCCCCCCCCCCACACACACACACAGACCCTTTTGAAAAATCTGCCAACTTTAGGATTACTAAACAGATGTGTATAACAGTCTAGACAAAAACAAATACCTAAAGTTCAAAAAATTGTTTTGCTTCCATAAAGTTCACACATTTTGAAAAAAATGAAAACCAGCCTTTCTGAATTTGCCAAGTCCCCCAACAAGAAAGAGCATGTTGTTCTGCAAACCCTGCCATTAGCAAAGAACGTGAACACTGAGTAATCCCCGACAGAATGAATCCAGTCACTGAAGAATCGAGTTTTTGAGTAAGAGAATAAAACATAAAACTCCCTCCTGAATGACACAGTCATTTCAGCACAAAAGCAGCTGTATAATACGTGAGTTTGGATAAGTCACCTCTTTATCATGATATTTAACACTTTAATGGAACAAAAACTGAACCGGCTTTCCTCCATTAAAAAAATTAAGCAAAAAGTGAAAAGGGATAAAATTTTAAAACCACTATGAAAAAGTAAGTGCCTGAGCATTTTCAAAAGCCTATCCCTCCCCTAGTCATCCTCGGAGGGCTGCCATTCTGCTTTGCCTCCATTCGCCTGGAGCTGCCAGAAGAGGCGCGTGCTGTGACCTGTCTCCCTTCCTTCTTTCCTCATAGTCCCGCTGGGATAACGTGACCTTTACAGACTTCAGCTATTTTCCACATAAAGAAGATGGGTTCCATTGCACTGTGATATCTCCTTTTTGTGTAGCATTAATAGGAAATTTCATTCCCATTTCAGGTTTGACTAACCGAAGACTACACTATACTGTCAGCATGGAGAAGGCAGCAACCATGTTCCTGAATGATAGTTTAAGCGGCTTAACATGAACTATTTTGATTTCCTTAATTTCTGGAAACCTTTCAAAATAACCCTAAAATAATATATACTAGTGGTTTTTTTTATGGAAAAGAGGCAATTCTAACTCTTATGTTATTATTCTGTAATAATGAAATCTTTTCTGAATGACTCAATCATCATGGATTGCCATTTTTAAAAACATATATTTATATGCTACCTTTTTTCTATAAATTATTTAAAATAGCTTACAAAAAAAGAAAATAACATAAATTTTAAATTTGAATTATAAAACCAAAACAGGTCATAAGATGAATGGAACAGAATAACAGATTTCAGTGGGATGTGTGTGTGTGTGTGTGTGTGTGTGTGTGTGTGTGTGTGTGTGGAGGGGGGGATGGGGGTGGGAGGGGACAGAAAGAGATTAACCAAAGAACACATATGCATAACCAATGGACAGAGACCTAGGATGGGGAAGGCCTGGGGTGGGGCAGGGATGGGTGGAGGGGGGCAAAATGGAGAAAATGGGAGACATCTGTAATACTGTCAGCAATAAAATAATAATAGTAATAAAATAAATTTAAAAAAATAAAATGAGGCCAAAAAAACAAACCACTTATTATGCATGGTTAGTGCCCTTAATTTGTTCCAAAAATATAGGACAAAAGGTTACCAAAAAATGGCTGTTGCAATATAAAATAATTTTGGATAAAAGTAATGCTTATCTTTCATACAACACATCTTTAAAAAGTATTCTTCTCGACAAAGTAGATGTATATACCCACATGCACACATACACACACACACATATACTTATATACACATGTATCCATATGTGTACATGTATATGGATACATGTATATGTAACAATAAGATATCCACAATGACAGATAACCAAACTAGCGGAACATTAAAATTGCTTAAGAACTTATTTTTGGTACAGATATTTCAAAGTAACTTTCTGTCCTCATTCATGAATATATCAGCTCACATGAGAATTAGATACGATTATGGGAGAAAATGCAACTATTCTATATAATAAAGAGCTAATATGCTAATGGTCATCATGCCATCATGCCATAACGACCGATCAGCAGGAGGCTGTGTGCGCGGCAGGCACACGGGTGGGCGGGGACTTGACGCTGCGTCCTTCCGGACAAAGCCGCAGCAGCTGCCAGAGGGTCAGGCAAGCAACGGATGGCGGCTGCCACTGCCCAGGGCCAGCCCGAGACTCAGGCAAGTCGCAGAGGGTGGCTGCCGCTGCCCAGGGCCAGCCCGAGACTCAGGCAAGTCGCAGAGGGTGGCTGCCGCTGCCCAGGGCCAGCCCGAGACTCAGGCAAGTCGCGGAGGGTGGCTGCCGCTGCCCAGGGCCAGCCCGAGACTCAGGCAAGTCGCAGAGGGTGGCTGCCGCTGCCCAGGGCCAGCCCGAGACTCAGGCAAGTCGCGGAGGGTGGCTGCCACTGCCCAGGGCCCAAGGCTCAGGCAAAGGGTGGTGGCTGTGAGGGCAGAGGCTCAGGCAGCTGCGTGGCGTGATGGGGGCGTCGCCTTCCCCTGATCGCCAGATCGCCTCCCGCAGAGGGAGGCCAGAGGCAGCAGCAGCGAGGGGGTGATGAGGGTGGTGTCTTCCCCTGATCGGCTGCAGGGAGCAGGCCTAAGCCATCAGTAGGACATCTCCTGAGGGCTCCCGGACTGTGAGAGGGGGCAGGCTGGGCTGAGGGACGCCCCCCCACCCCACAGTGCACGAATTTTCGTGCACCGAACCTCTAGTAGTTAATAATACCGTACTGCATATTTGAATGTTGCTGAGAGTAGATCCTAAAAAGTCTTAGCACAAGAAAAAAAAAATTTGTAGCTATGTGTGATGACAGATATTAACTAGACTTATTGCAGTGGTCAGTTTGCAATATATACAAATATAGAATCATTATGTTGTACACCTGAAACTTATATAATATTACTAGTATATGTCAATAAACTTCAATTTTTTAAAATTCACAATACCATCAGATAACTGTTACAAGACAAACACGAAGCAGAAATAAACACAAACGTGCCTACTGTCTTATGTCCTCACCATGAAACAGCAATCCTTTTCACTCTTTTCCAGTTTTGATTTTTATTGTTTAAATCTAGAGGAAAAGAGCACACTTAGGGTTGGGGTGGGGGCCATTTTACATTAGCCCAACTCTGGAATACATTGCAAATGATGAAGTCTGGATACAGCTTTTCAAATCAAAAGCACTTCAACTCTGTGATTTCAGGCACCTGACCCTCTGGAAGGACAGTGGGCACCAATTCTCTTTTTCAATTAAACAAAGGACAATCGAAAGCGGAACGATGGTGGCTAGGGGCTGGGGAAGGGGAAAATGGGCAGTTATTGTTTAATGGATATACTGTCTCAGTTTTGCAGGATGAAAAGAGTTCCGGAGATGGGTGGTGGTGATAGTTACGCAGCACCAATATGAATGTACTTAAAGCCACTTTACTGGACACAAAAATGGTTAGGATGATAAGTTTTACATTATGTGTATTTTACCACATTTTTAAAAAAATGTAAGACTATTTTACATATTTGAGAGTAAAGGCTATATTGACATGGAAAAAGTAAAGGGATGTGACTCAAGTGTCCGCTGATTTAGACCTAACTTGCTCTCTGTTTAACTTAGAAGGCTAATCCAGAAATTTGTGTCTCGATTACCTTCCACAAAAAATGAAAATCAGGAATTCCAAGTATCATTTAGAATTCCAATTACCCCCAGGGAGCAACTGGAAATGTGTCGGGGTAGAGGAAGGGCATTTGTGGCTGCTGCTGCCATAAGGTTTGAAGAACCTAACTGATTTGCCAAAGAGCTCAAGAGAGGATTCATGTGAAAGTACTTGAGAAATGAAGTGTAAGAAGCAATACAGGCAGCAGGTGATAGAAAGCCATCTATTGGTACATAAACAATGTAAAGAAAACACAGAGAAGGCAGAACTTGGTGCTTTGGTTGCCAATTACAAATAATTCTTCCCAGTCAACAAACTAGCAAGTTTATTCATTTTCGTAATATTTAATAAGCATTTACCACGTGCCCAGCTGTGATGCACTTAGAACATAGGCACTGTGTATACGGAGAGTTCAAAACTCCAAAGAAAGCTTGGGAGTAAACCAGGAGAAAACCCGGTGGAGAGACCCAGGTAGAGGGCAAAGGCATGCATGTGCTCTGTACCTAGAGGGAGCATAAGGAGACCAGTGCAGGGGTGAGGAGCAGCAGCAAAGGGACAGGTGAGAGATAAGGCTGGGTGGGCGACAGGGGCCAAGATGATGCAGAATCTCATGAACTTCTGCAAAGATTTTGAATATTTTTATGAGAACTGTAGAAAACCATTAAAATGCATCAAGGGCCCTAGCCGGTATGGCTCAGTGGATAGAGCGTTGGCCTGCAGACCAAAGGGTCCCAGGTTCGATTCCAGTCAAGGGCACATACCTTGGCTGCAGGATCCTCCCTGGCCCGGGCCCTGGTCGGGCTCATGCAGCAGGCAACCAATTGATGTGTTTCTCTCACATAGATGTTTCTGTCTGTCTTTCCCTCTCTCTTCCACTCTCTCTAAAAATCAATGGAAAAATATCCTCGGGTGAGGATTAATAGCAATTTTAAAAAATGCATCAAGGAAGGTTATAAGAGATAAAATTATTAGATCTGAGGTCCGATGGAGAAGCAATTTAAAGTGGTGAAAACATTCCCACAGAATCCAGGCAGGGGACCATGGTGACTTGCAAAATAATGTGGTAGCAGTGGGGAGAAGGCTGGGACATATTAAGAAGATCAAATCCACAGAAGGGAGTATTATAACACTGGTTATAATAACAAGGGGTATAGGCATGGGTGACCATCAACACGGAGAGAAAGTTGAAAGGGCAACCTAGGAAAACTCCACACTGGCTTCATGGGAAAGAGGTGGTCTGCAGAGAGAACTGAGCAGGAACAGTCCACAGCACAGGAGAGAAAAATGGGAGTGTCGTTCTATAAAGCTTAAAAAAAAGGAGTATTTAAGAAGAAAATCAAATACTGAGAAGTAAGAAAGATGAGATCTGAAAACTGTCCACAGGATTTAGCCACACAGAAGTCACTCCAGAAGTCACAAGCCTAAAAGTGGGTTACAGTGCCAGAAACCAGGTTAGCATGGGTTGAGGAATAAGGATGGAGCAAAGAAATAAAAATTGAGTATATAGACAACTCTGGCTTTAAGGAAAGGAGCAATATAAGGCAGTTACTGTTTGTTATTTTATTAACAAAAAGGTTCCAAATGAGATTAAAGTCCAACAGAAAGATCTGTTTAGAGAGAAAAATTTAATATAATGAGAAAGAAGGTTTGGGGAGCAATGGTTGAGATGGGATCCAGAACATGGGAGTTTGGGGCAAGGTCTTGGATAGGTGGAGAGAGGCCTGCTCTATTAACAAGGGCCAGGATGGATGCAAATGAAGGGAGGTTTGTCCCTTGGTAGCAAAAAGAAATACTTTACATCAAGCATGTCAAACTCGCGGCCCACAGGCCATATAACTCGTTTATTTGGCCCATGTTAGCCTTCGAGTTTGACATGCTTGCTTTACATTGATGGGTTCAGTGTCTCTGAGGGAATTGAGATTATCCGTTAACAATGATAATCAGTTAACAATGAGAGAAGATCATCAGTCATCAAAACTGAGGTGAGGGACAAAAAGGTGAATTAAGACGGATGGAAAAAGACTGCTTGGTCAGAACCACTTGTGGCTGGTAACCATGAAGTTATAGTGACCCATCTACCCTCAAGTCTAACGTTCTCGGGTGTGCTTCACTGCGTGGGAACATGCACACACAAAGCAGACAGCTGGGCTCATACAGGGCCAGGCTTTCCCGGGAAATGAATATGCTCTCAGCAGCTTGCAAGGAATGGCAAAGGATTCCGTGGAAGTTACACACACACACACACACACACACACACACACACACACACACAGCACTCCCTTTACCTAGAGATCAGTCTTAGAACACCCTCTGAACTCCAGAACACATCTCACCAACTCACACACAGATACACGAACCCACATATGTTACTTAACATCTGCTTTTCAATAAATCACATGATAAAAATATTCATTAAATTTGCCTTACTTATGCTATAATGGCAGAGCGGTTGCCATAACAAATTCCTGAAGATGACTGTTTGAGTTAAATCATGTTTGGGCTTAGCATATTCTGACTGTTCTTATTGGTGCAAAAAGCATCTCACTTCCCCACCCCACCCATGGGGGAAAAAAGACTTGTAATATAATCCTCCCTTCTCTCCCCCCGCCCTCCCCCGAAATAAATATGAACATGCAGGAGACCCACCCACAGTTGTGTAACTGGGTGTAGGCATTCCTTTATGCTCATATTTGGGCACAGGTTGTTGAAAGAAACACAGCCAAGAACTCCAAGGTGGCCACAAGCTATGAAGGTAATTTTCCTTTTTCTCAAAACTAGATGCTTGAGCTTATTTCAAATATTCTTCCAATTTTTTTTTCTGCAAACTCTCTACTAACAACAGGGCGAAAGCAAAGAATGAGAAACTGTCATTTATAGCAAGCTTTATTAGTACTTCAAGATTGAAATCTCACAACCTCAGAAATTAAAAGATACTCAATAAACTATGACTCACTTTGCAAACAATCAACTCCGTAATGGCCTCACAGACTTTAGCAAGTACAGAAAATAGCACTAATTTTGATAGTGTATGTACTCCTTCATTACACACTTCCTAAACCTCTAGCATTGTGATAGGCGCTCTCATATGTTAGCCCAAGACAGCCCCTACTGCTGATCTTCAGTTAAAATTATGAGATCACTCCCAGTTTGCCAACTTAATTTGCCCTTTACCCCAGTAAACTCTTAATGCATACATGTTTAGACAAATAGCTTGCATACCATACACAGAGAAACACAAGTCTACAATTTCAGCTCTAGCACATACTTTAAAAGCAGAAGACAAATCAAAGGGTAAATTAAAATTGCTAGAATGCAATTAACAAATAAAGTAAGGAATTGTTTCTTTCTTAAAGGCACCAGGGAAGGGAAATAGTATAGAAGGCATATATTTCAATACGACTCTTTTGGCAGACAGTTCAGACATATGTCTTAAAATTGGCCCAGCAATTCTCCTTCTAGGACTTTATCCTACAGACACATTCTCACATCTGCACAAGTCACATACAAAGTCCAATACAACATTTTTAATAGCAAACAACACAATGGCCATCAATAAGGTGCTATTAAATAAAGTATGTTACATCCATATAATAGAATACTATGCAGTATTTAAAAGAATAAGGTAAATCTATTTGTTCTGATATGGAAAAACGTGTAAAATAAATTAAGGGGGAGAAAGAATAATGTAAAAAACATTTACTATGCTTTCATTTATGTTTTAGAAAAGATTATAAATGTTTTTAAGATTGTGTGCTTATGTAAACTATACCTCAATAAAATTGACCCTCCCCCCCCCCAAAAAAATAGGTATTTGTATATGCACAGAAAATTTCTGGAAGAATATGGAAGAAATTTAACAGTAATTGCCTCAGGAATCGGGGGGAGGGGGAATCACATTTCTGTACATACCCTTTTACTCTACTTGATTTGTTCATGTATTTTCAGTTGGTTGGTTTTTGTGTTTTTTTTTTATCACAGATTATGAGAAAGAGTAGAACTGTGAAAACTGCAAACAAAATTGACCAGGCTTTCATGGTGAGGACAGTCAAGTGAGCCATCTTCCTATCATGGCAGGGTCACTTGTTCAGTTTTCTGACTCAAAAAAATATGTTGGCTATTCCTTACCTCATATCTATAAGGAACTATTTCATATAATAATAGGATTGGTATTATAAAGAATTTCTATAAATTAATCTCAGCAAGAGGGCCAGAAACACAGAAAGAAGGTAATATAAGTAGATATCTCCCCTACCTGCTGAATTGTATTTACAAATGTACAGACACACTAAAAACGGTCACCGGATGTGGCCACAAACTCATACACCTGACTTGAATGCAGACGCACCACAAGCAGTGCATGTGAGTTCGCTAAGGATTTAAAATTGTGATACTGCTTAGAAGTCCACCATTTATGCTCTCAGAGTTCAACAGTTTTGAGTTTATTTATTTGGTAAGGTAAGTAAGCAATGTGATTTTGCCTCACAAACTGAAATACTTGTGACTTTTTAAAAATGCATCATCTACAAGGCTCTGTCTGTGCCTAGCCCATGGCCACACAAACCAGAGGCCAACCTGTACACACTCACACACACACTCACACACACACTCACACACACACACACACCCGCTCTGGGTTCTGCAGCCTGAGGGAAGACCTGACTCGGTGATAAGAATCCTCTAGTCAACAACAGTCCAACTTCCTGTGGGAACATTTCAAACCCTACAGGAGCCTGCTCCCTCTACGAAACCAGTCCACTCCAATTTAGCTTGTAAGGTGTGGCTGAATCCAAGGTGTGGCTGAATCACAGGCCTCCGGGTCAGACTATTAAACAAGATTCTGACCACAGCCTTATGGTCTCACCTTCCCAATTACAGCATCTTTAAACATTTAAAAAAATGAAATATGATGGTCCCATTAAATTCTAATTCAAAACGCAAACAATGAACAAAATAATTGCTACCTTCCCACTACACACTCAGACAAGTGAAAAATCCCTAGCTGCCTAATTAGAAAATATCCAAATGGCATGCTCCTGAATACAACCTATTTCAAAAATGTGGAGTCTTCCTTGGGTAATATATTTAAAAACATGCTTATGGAAAGAATGCCAGAGCCCTTAAGAGGAGAATTAATTAAATGAATGGGATAATTAAAAACAAGAATAGGACAAGCAGAAACTAGTAAACAGAAATAATCTCTCTGCAAAACACCCCCCCACCCCCAGGCATTTTAGTCTTGACACACTTAGATCTTTCCATATCGCCACCTTAGGTTCATCGGGCCCTACTGCACACTTTGTACTACACCTTCTGGCCTGTGGGCCGCATTCATGTTCATGCCTGCTCAGGCAAACATGTTTTCACACTGAGAGATGCTGGGTGCTGCTGTTGCGGAACTTGGCTTTCATCAATGATACCCACTTGGAGAGACTGATAAAGTAAGACAAGTCAGGAGCTGAACTTCAAGCTTGAAGACAGAGCTTTACTTCTCTCAGAAAAAAAAGGTCCATTTTTCTGATGCCAGAGCACACTTAAACACAAGAGCACAGAACTATCCGTTGAATCCTCTGCTTGTAACACCTACCTCTGAAGAATGTGGACTACTGTGGAATTTTATTCTCTCTCTCTCTTAAACCTTGGTAACTCATTAATCTACTAGTGTTTAGGGGATACTCCTAAACCCCTTGGCTATTGATTCTCAGTTAATTCTACTTCATCCTCTCTTGCTTTTAAGCTACTTACTTATCAAATGCTTTTGTGACATCCTTTTGATATAAGCCCATCAAATCGAGTCTTCCTTGTTATTCTTCTGAATGAAAATCAAGGCCAGGGGCAATAGTGAGGCTTATTTACCTAAGATCTCTTACTAGTGTGGTTTTTAGTGAAAAAAACATTAACATGCTTGAAAAAAAATTTAAACTATACAAACAAGAGAAACTATATGGTATTTTTATTATTTTAACCCCTTCCATTGAAAACTAAACATAAAAAACCATTCCTAGAAGAAATCAGGTACAGAATTTCCTAAGATAACTAATAGAACAACAAATGTATTTATCAATGACCTTTTTATTTTATTTTTATTTTATAATTTTTTATTGTCTAAAGTTTTACATGTCTCCTTTTCCCCCAGTTATCAATGACCTTTTTAAATAGAACCTATACAACTATCTCTTGTAATGTTTTCCACTAAACCATAGTAGTTTATCATCTTATTACCCACTGTATAATCCAGTCTCTTCATTCTCTTTAGGACAGTATGACATAATAAAACTACAGAACAGTTCAGTTGTGATTTTGCTCTTATGTATGCTAAGTGTTCCCTTGTAACAATTTTCCTTTTCTGTGAACTGCCTGATCCTATCCTTTTCACATTTCTTATTGGTTTCTTGGTCATCTTACTGATTTGCAAAAGCACTTTGCATTAGCATTTTACCTCTGGTATAAATTGCAAAAATTTCTTCCAATGAATAAATAAAAATAAAAGGTAGGTGATATTAAGCATGTTATTTACCTTAGGAGCCTCTGCTTAAATAACTTGCTAATTTAACAAATGGATGAAATGGAAATAGTGCCATCTATTTCACAGGCAGGACTGCGATCATTTTAAAAGCTACCACATAAAAAACACAGCTCAGCTAGTCAGAAACTGGTATGTAGTAAATATTCTGCACATATTTCTGGGGTACCTACTATGTAACAGTTTCTTTCCTTGTACCGTCATGAGTCATTTCTATTGTATAGCATCTATAAATTAGTCACATTACATAAATTTCTCTTCATTTTTATTTCACATAATTGTTCTTTCAAAAAACAGAAATATTAGAAAATTAATTTTTCTATGGAATACTTTAGAATAACTATATTATTAAAGTACTACTCACTGGGGTTGACATTCTTTCTACTTTGAAAAATCATATTCTATGTGGGAGCAATAAAAATATGCTAGAAAATCCAAATTAATGTATGTGATTAATAACTTTTGACAATATGTACATTAATATGAAATCTGAAGGATGTTATTACTCTGTTCCTATTTCAGATCAATATTTCTAAATCTTTAGAACATCTGTAGACAGAAATCTTACTAAATCACTATTTACAAATAATACCAGTTTGCTTTTAGATGACAAATATTATCTATTTTCCTTCTAATCTCCAGAAAAATCTTTCATATTCTATCTAGGGCACACAGACTTGCTGTATGAGGCATTATAATCCCTTTCTATCCACTGAATCATGAGGTTCTCTCCTGCTAAGCCCTTACTCCCTTTTAATATCCTTCTCAACAAAGTATTCCATGTAGTTAGACTTGATAATTGAGTAGAAACAAAACACATGTACCGGAAGTCAAATAAAATTCATATTAATCATAAAACTTTTTATCTAAAAACAATACCCAAAAAGTCCAATAAGTGGATATGTTTCTATAGCAAATCCAAATACATCACAAAACTTACGGGAATAATTATCTATTAAAAGCAACTGTTAAATAAGGCACTACTCTCTAAATGTGAATATTATTGTCCATTATCCAAATATCTGCTTATAGTGATTTTTCAAATCTTTATAACTTTGTCTCTTTTGTCGTTAGAGTAAATCATGACATTCAACCATTCAACAGTGAAAACTGTGTAGTTCAACCGCATCCATTTAATTCTTACACATGCCAGAAGAAAATTACGCAATTGTTTTTCAAGTAAAAAGTAAGGTCCAAGGACTTTAATTAAAATACAGTTCTCCAGATGAAAAGTTTCTTGTAGTGAAAAAAACAAAAAACAAAAAACACCACAGTAATATTTTATGAGGCACTGGGTAACTAAACTTCAGCAACAAGGAACTCTTGTAAGCTGTTAGACCTGATATTCAGTGTTTTAATCAATAATTCTAACAAAGGAAAACAAAACAAACTAGGAAATCAAAGTTCAAAGTTAAACAATTTTCTAAAATGATCACACTGCCAAAATAAAAGTTCAAAATAAATAACCGTCATTCTCTCCTTAAGCAATATAAGCTCTGTATCATTAAACTTCCCTGGAAAAATTTTAGGATCTTGGACATATACATTGACTTACTTAAGTACTTAGGAGAAAAATGCACAGCATGACGATACCAGTTTGTACTTATAATCCTTCATAAGTATTGTAGAGACAATGCCTGGAGACCACTGTTTTTAAAAGTCAATTATTTTAGGATAGCTAGCTCCTAAATGTTTCACTTCTACCTCAAAGGCTTCAAAGAAGAGAGCAGAGCACACTCTCAAAAATGCATCATGACATAAATCCTTTAAGGATAGCAATCCAAATATTTTTATTCAAAAACTCAGATCTTATCATCCCAGGTATAGAATGTGCCCAGCTAAGCAGGCCTCGAATGGCCTCACGTTTTAAGTCACATGGGAAGTGCAGTGTGATAATCACAGTATCTGAAACCACTCAACTCTCTTGTCACTGTGACTCAAGGAGATCTGGCATCTTATTTGGGGCGAGTGTAGGCAAGTTGATCCTGGTTTTTCCTTTTAATTCAGCACCCTCTACCTACCTCTATTGAAATGCTGTTCCATAAAGGAAGCAGACTATTATAGTTTAAAAGGGGCTCTTGGGTGTGGATATATAGGAGATTCAGATATTAAAATTTCCAACAGAAAAGAGGGAGAAAAAAGAAGGGGAATAAAAAAAAAGAAGAAAGGGAAAAGGGAGGGGAGGCAGAGAACAGGATTTCAAGTCAAACAGACCAGGATTAGAATCTTAGCTCTGTAACTTATTAGCAGTGTGGCCCTGTTGAGGTCCCTCATCTGTAAAAGTGAGATAATAACAGTTCCTGTTGGGAGATTTGCATGAGATAACATATGGATAGCACTTACAGAATACCTAACCCATAGAAAGTTATCCAAACATTAACTGTTCTATGTAATTATTATTTTTATTGTAATCAAATGTTTGTCAGTTTCATGAGTCATAGCTTAGGCTTATTCTACTTAGGAAGATATTCAGTTCTTCAACAACAGGATATAACCTTTGAAAAACTAAGAAAAATAACTGAGATCAAGAAATATGTAGTTTTTAATCAATTGTTTTCTAGGGATTTAGCTTCTTATAAGGTAACTAGATTTCCAATGCATGACATTCATGTATTGGGTTGGGGTATTGGGGAGGAGGTCCCTTCAGCCCAGCCTGCGCCCTCTCGCAGTCCGGGACCTCTCGGGAGATGTCCGAGCGGGCCTAAGCTGGCAGGCAGACATCCCCTGAGGGGTCCTCAGCACTGTCACGGAGGCGGGAGAGGCTCCTGCCCCACCACTGCGCTCGCCAGCCATGAGCCAGCTTCTGCATTGAGCATCTGCCCCCTGGTGGTCAGTGCCTGTCATAGCGACCTGTTGTTCCACCATTCAATCGATGTGCATATTAGAGTTTTATTATATAGGGTAAGCATGGACTCAAGAGCCAGAGTGCCTGGGTCTGAATCCCAAGTTGGCCCCTTGCTGGCTGTGTAACTTTTAGCAAGGGTTTACTCTGTGTCTCAGTTTCTTTCTATTAACTGGGGGTGACAACATTCCCTTAGGGCTGTGGTGAGGATTAAATGAATTAATGTATATAAACTGCTTATGATGGAGCCTGGGACTTAGTAGGTGCTAGGTAAGTGTTAACTTGGACTTAGTTGTTACTAATTCTCACCAGAAACGTGTTTACCACACCAAAATTGGCTACTGTTAAACCGAGCTACTCACTAGAGTAACTACCCTAGGAGACTATAATTTGGAAATTTGTGAGCTCTAAGCCTGAACTAAATCCTTACCTTACTACTCCTCAGTTCTCTATATACACAAACTTGGTCACCTACCTGTAAATTCTACATATCAGAGCTTACTATCTGCTAGATTACTGGCACAATCCAGACATATTACAGCTGTGTGTGCCTGTGTGTGCACACCAAGCTTAGAGGGGAGATCTCTGAGTAGTGGAAATGTGAAGTTTTTACTTTTACTCGTCTGTATTTTCTAATTTTCTGCCACGCTCCTGTATTGCTTCTATAATAATAAAAGATTATTTTAAAATGTGGAAATGAAAGAAGCTCATATTTCTCTAAGGAAAAAAGTCCCACAGATTCCATACCTGTATTTATGAATGATGGCATTGAACAGTTTTCCATCTCTCCAGCAGGTAGTGAAATTTTCGCAACGTATGCCAGCATAACCCTCTGTTGCCTGCTGTGTCCAGAGCAGCAATCTCTCTTTCGCAGACATATCCTCTGACTCTCCAGTAACATGGATATCAGATATCTAAACAAAAAGGAAAGTGTTCAATCATTAGGAAGGAAGGAAGCTAACTCAGATAAAGAACCTACTATGTACCAAGCAGTGTACTAGTGCTATTTTACTTAATCCTCATAACTATCACTTGTAAGCTAGGTCTATTTCCCCCATTTATATCTAGGGAAACTGAGTTTCAAAGAAGTTAATAGACTGAAAAAGTTGGATTAAACCTAAGCATCTAATTTTTTTGTTATATCCAAATGTCACAACATTAAAAAGAAATCTACATTCCTCTTGATTAATCAGATCTGTTAAAACAACTCAAGCAAATGTTTTTCCAAGTTTAAATGGATCAAAAGTAAAACGTACAAATAATCTACATTACCACCTGCAGCACAGAATTTGATCCAACAGGTATTGTGCAAAGATGGCAAGACAGTACCCTCTCCAATGAACTACATTACATAACAACTTGGCCTAAAGGTTCTCTCATTTTCGTATGAGTCCTTGCTCAGCCTACTCAACATGAAACCTTTAACACCTGATTTTTTTCCCTATACTTTTTTGCTTTCATTAAATTTTCTAAAACTCTCTTCCATTAAATAATAAAAAAACAGGTCACCAGCTCATGTGGTTTACATTTTCTTAAGGACCTCTTTGGTAAGGTTCCTCCTTAATCTGCTGATAATGATATTAAGGCACCAAGAGACTTTAGCAGGGGTCACTAAGTAATTCCAAAGCTGGGATTAACATCAACAAACAACTGTTCCCTCATCCAGTGCAGGACACTAAGCCAAGGGATCAGGAAGACTGGCCAGCAAGCCAGGATCAGGACGAGCAAATAAGAGATTGGAAGCAAGACATAGGGTGGTACAAGTCACTTAGTAACAGGAGAAAAAAATCACTGGAGTCACAACATTGGCTTCCATCCTGGCCACTAGTCCCATGGCTTTGAATAATTCATGTCATGTGTGTGAGTCAACTTCTTCATCTATAAATGAGGAGGTAGGAGGTAGAAGCAGATAATATTTAAGGATTTTTTCAGTGTAAAGTGTTACTATGAGATTATAAATACAACACAGAAGTCAGAGGTCAAAATAGGCAGAATCAAGCAACTGAAAGCAGAGAATTTTGAAAAAACACACAAAAGACTAAAGAAAGCCTTTAGTCACCATGGCAATGCCAAGCTCCATCAGGAAGCCCTTTATTTCTCCCAGCTGCCACAAGAGCCAGAGGCGTGGCCAACCCAGGGACCTGGGGCAAGTAGGCTGCAGCAGCTGAAGGCCACAGTAGGCCTGGCAGCCCCTACCACCAGGGCTTGGAGATGACAGCCAAACTCCGTCTTTCTCCAGCACTCAGCAGAGGCAGTTACGCCCCGTGGAGCTCCACTCACAGCCACAGCAGAGACGTGCTCCTGGACAAGTGGCAGGATTTTAATCATATTTCCTAGGAGTCTGTGTTAACATCAGTAGCATGGAAAAGAACTAGGTTCATGAACACATTATATAGGATTTATAGAAGGAATGTCTTTCCTTTTTTTCTATTTTCTAAAGAAGGAGGAAGGGGAAGCGAGAGAGAAAGAGAGGGGCGGGACAGAGAGAGAAACAGAGACAGAGAAACACTGCTGTGAGAAACATCGCTCAGTCGCATCCCGTAATGCACCCCAACCAGGGATCGAACCCACAACCTAGGCAAGTGCTCTGTCCAGGAATCAAACCCATGACTTTCTGGTGCACGGGACGATGCTCCAACCAACAGAGCCACATCGCCAAGGCTCTGTCTCTTTTTCTAATGTGGATAAAAAGAGCTCAAAAAATCACCGGTATTTTTCTGCCCAACATCCAACTGATATTCTGGATTAAAATTATGCTAGGAACTTCTCGAGCACGTCGTGTAAGTTTAAATCCCATCTCCACCACTTACATGTTCAAATGACTTAGCTGCTTTAGCTCACTTGTGAAAGAATGGTGGCAATCATTATGACACTGTGTTATGAGAATTCAACGAGTGAGCACAGTGTAATGCCTGGCGTGTAGTAAGTGCAGGCTCGACATGTCACCTATTTTACTGTTTTGATTATTGGTCTTTTTGACAAAGGGAGAAGCACAAACGTGGCTCTATTGTTCTTCCCATACTCTCCCTGTAAAGAGGAGTAAAAGATAAAGCTCTTAAATTTGCTGCATCAAAATAATCAAAATCTATAAACGGGAGGGCTCAGAGAAACTAACCGAGGAAACTGCAAATGAAAAAGCTGAGGCTCTAGGTAAAATTCCACAAGTCCCTCCTAACCTTCGCAAGTTAGAAAATCAACTGCCTGGGGGAACCTTGCCATGCAGGAGCTACATGGGTGGTATTTACAGCTATATAAAGAAAAAGGAGATAGCTGGGAAGGGGGAGGGTACTTCCTCCCGAGTCAGGAACATTCCATGCCAGTTCAGTCACAAAAGTAATTACCTAGTAACAAGGGAAGTCGGTAAATTTCAACTGCAAGGTACCAATTTAAGCTTAATAGGTTCAAGTGCTAAACAGCATTTTACCCCAGGAACGGTATCAAAGGAGGAAACGGTTAGAAGTCTGAAAATAGTCTGAATACAAACTAAGAGAAAATCACATATTCTTATTAAATAAGTTTCTAGTAGATGGATTTTGGATTGTTACACAAACACACACACACACACACACACACACACAAATTTAGTGTTACACATGCATACACTATTTAAAAGGCTATACTTTAAAAATGCCTATTTAAGCATGTTATGAACCAAACTTTAATATATCAAAGACTACTTAACACTCATTTTCATATTCTCCTGTTATTTCCAATTAGCTGAAAATTATCCCCACGTGGAGATGTAAGGTACTTTTTTTTGTTTTTATTGAATGTATGGGGGTGACACTGGTTAATGAAATTATACAGGTTTCAGGTGCACAATTCTACAACACATATCTGTATACTGTATTGTGTATTCACCACCTCCAGGTCAAGCCTTCTTCCATCTCCATTTACACACCCAATACCCTCCTGCACTTCCCCTCTCCCCTAACAGTCACCACACTGTTATGCCTGTCCATGAGCTTTTATCTCTCTTTTTTTCTTTTTTGCTCAATCCCTCCACTCTTCCCCTCAAACCACCCCCTGCAAGAAATATACTGTAGCATTAGCCACTATCTATGAGACTATATCAAACTGTTTGTGACACCATGCAGCCAAAAAGAAAAATAAATGCTAAAGATTGTAAATCTGCTCTTGTTATTCATGACCCTTGATATAAAAAAGCAAGGCCACCTGAATGCTCCAGCAATAGCAGGTCAGGTTGGGTTCTAGGAAGTAATCAAGACTCCTTCCGTCAAGTCCTGGAGGCAACACAGTGATGACATGACGAGAGAGGGTTTCAGTTCATGCTGCCTGTGTTCACATCCCATTCGCCAACAGTTAACAATTTTTTTAATTTTATTTTTCAATTACAGTTGACATTCAATATTACTCTGTATTACTTTCAGGTGTACAGCATAGCAGTTAGCCAGGGGTGGGCAAACTTTTTGACTCGAGGGCCACAATGGGTTCTTAAACTGGACCGGAGGGCCGGAACAAAAGCATGGATAGAGTGTTTGTGTGAACTAATATAAATTCAAAGTAAAGGAGCGGAGGGGAGAGCAAGAGAACTGGATAGCAACAGCCAGATCCGGCCCGCGGGCCGTAGTTTGCCCAAGGCTGAGTTAGACAGTCATATACTTGACAAAGTGGTCCACCCAATAATCCTTATGCAATACTTTACATCCCCGTGACTATTTTGTAACTACCAATTTGTAACTTCTTAACCCCTTTACATTTCCACCAAGCCCCCAAATCCCCTCTCCTCTGCCAGCCATCAATCTGTTCTCTGTATCTATGAGTCTGTTTCTATTTTGCTTGTTCGTTTATTTTGTTCATTAGATTCCAGAGGTAAGTGAAACCACATGGTATTTGTCTTTCTCTGTCTGACTGATTTCACTTAGTAAATAATACCCTCTAGGTCAGTGGTTCTCAACCTTTCTAATGCCACGACCCTTTAATACAGTTCCTCATGTTGTGGTGACCCCCAACCATAAAATTATTTTCGTTGCTACTTCATAACTGTAATTTTGCTACTGTTATGAATTGTAATGTAAATATCTGTATTTTCCGATGGTCTTAGGTGACCCTGCTAGCGGTTCTCAACCTGTGGGTCACAACCCACAGGTTGAGAACAGCTGCTATAGAGCCGAAGACCATTGGAAAACACAGATATTTACATTACAATTCATAACAGTAGCAAAATTACAGTTATGAAGTAGCAACGAAAATAATTTTATGGTTGGGGGTCACCACAACATGAGGAACTGTATTAAAGGGTCGTGGCATTAGAAAGGTTGAGAACCACTGCTCTAGGTCCATCCATGCTGTCACAAATGGTAAGATTTCATTGTTTTTATGGCCAAGTAATACTCCACTGTATATGTGTATCACATCTTCTTCATCCACTCGTCTACTGATGGGCACTTGAGTTGCTTCCATATCTTGACTATTGTAAATAACTCTTCAATGAACACAGAGGTGCATATATTCTTTCAAATTAGTGTTTTGGGTTTCTTTGGTAATATAGCCAGAAGTGGAATCGCTGAGTTATAAGGCAGTTCCATTTTTAATTTTTTGAGGTATCTCCATACTGCTTTCCACATTGACTGCACCAATCTACATTCCCACCAACAGTGGATGAGGGTTCCCTTTTCTCCACATCATAGTCAACACTTGTTGTTTGTTGATTTATGGATGACAGCCATTCTGACAGGTATGAGGTGATATCTCACTATGGTTTTAATTTGCATGTCTCTGATGATTACTGACACTGAACATCTTTTCAGATGTCTACTAGGAGCCCAGTGCATGAATCCATGCACCTTGAAAGGAACTGTGGTCCATGAGGCTGCTGTGGGCACAGGGGCGGGTCTCGGCCCCTCCCACAGCGGCCCTCGGTCCCGTCTGCTCCGTCTGCCGGCAGCCCGCTCCTGCTGCCACTGCTCCCACGCACTGACAGCACCAGCCCCCGCTTGCACCTGCTGACGGTGCAGAGCAATTGGGGTAGGTGCCAACAGCGGGTGCAAGAGGCGGCTGCCGGCCCCGATCGCCCCTCGGGAGCAGGGGGAGGTGGAGAAGCCCTCAGGGGTGATCGGGACTGGCAGCTGCTGCTCGCACCCATGATGGCGCCAAGCGATCGGGCCTGGCGCCGGCAGGGGGTGCAAGTGGGGCCCGCGCTGGCAGCAGGTGCGAAAGCCCAGCGGGACCTTGGAGTGCAGGAGCAAAGAATTTTCAGTAACCACCAAAGGCTCACCCCGATGACAGCGACTGGTGCCCCACCTTGGTCTGGCGCCCCCGCTCACCTGCTCCACCATCCTGCCATGGCCAATACCCGCCATGTTCCGCATGCGCTCCCTGGTGGTCAGAGCACACCATAGCAACTGGTTGTTCAGCTGTTCAGTCTATTTGCATATTAAGGATACACACACACACACACACACACACACACACACACACACACACACATATATATATATATATATCACCTGCATGTCATCTTTGAAGAAGTATCTATTCAGGTCTTCTGCCCACTATTTAATTGGATTGTTGTGTGTGTGTGTTTATGTTGAGTTGTATGAGTTCTTCATAAATTTTGAATATTAACCCCTTTTGTGAGATGTATCATTGGCAAGTATCTTCCCCCATTCAGTAGGTTATCTTTCTGTTTTGCTGATGGTTTCCTTTGCTGTGCAAAACCTTTTTAATTTGATGTAGTCCCATTTCTTTATGTTTTCTTTTGTTTCCCTTGCCCAAGAAAATATAGCAGAAAAAATATTGCTAAGAGAAATGTTAAAAGTTTTTACTGCCTATGTTTTCTTCTAGGAGTTTATGTTTTGAGTTTTACATTTAAGACTTTATCCATTTTGAGTTTATTCTAGCATATGGTGTAAGAAAGTAGTCTAGTTTCATTTATTTGCATGTATCTGTCCAGTTTTTCCAATAGACTGTCTGTCCCACTGCATGTTCTTGCCTCCTTTGTCATATATTAATTGGCCATATAGGTGTGGGTTTATTTCTGAGGGAATCTCTATTCTGTTCCATTGATCTATGTGTTTATTTTTTATGCCAGTACCATGCTGTTTTGACACTATAGCCTTGTAGTATAGTTTTATATCAGGTAGTGTGCTATCTCTTCTTTGTTCTTTCTCAAGATTTCCGTGGCTATACAGGACCTTTTGTGGTTCCAGATTCATTTTTGGATTATTTGCTCTAGTTCTGTGAAAAATACCATTGGTATTTTGATAGGAATTATACTGAATCTATAGATTGCTTTGGGGAGTATGGACATTTTAATTATATTAATTCTTCCTATCCATTGGCATGGTATATGCCTCCATTTATTTGTATCTTCCATTTCTTTCCTCAATGTTTTATAATTTTCCAAGTTACAAGTATTTTGCCTCTTGGGTAAATTTATTCCTAGGAATTTTTTTTATGCTATTGTAAATGGATTGTATTCTTAGTTTCTCTTTCTGATAGTTCATCATTAGTGTATTAAAATGCCACTGATTTCTGAATATTTATTTTGTATCTTACTACTTTACTGAATTCATTCATCAGTTCTAGTAGTTTTTTTATGGAATCTTTAGAGTTATCTCTATATAGTATCCTGTCCTCTACAAATAGTGACAGTTTTACTTCTTTCTTTCCAATTAGGATTATGACCCAGAGCTATTCACATATTCTCTCTAAAATCCATTTCCTCATTTTAAAAATTCAAATGATGACATATAACTTCTACTCCTTGAGTAGTTCTAAAGATTGGATGGAATAATCCACATCAAGTGTTAACACACTGCTTGGAATATAGAAAACTATAAATGTTAGCTTCTCCCACCACAATTTTATTTATAGTATTTGCTGCTTAAAGCTTCTCACCAGCAATCTGTCAGCTAGCATCAAAAACAAACAAAATACTTTATAGCAGAGTTCCTTTTGGAAACTTGAAGCCCTTGTGCCTCACATCCAGGTCACTGTTGACTACCACCCAAATTCAAGTTCTTCCTGTAACTGAGCCTCTCATGCCCTTATGACACCTCTGCCGCTTCATCTCTCCTGACCCAGCTGGCCACCATTCCTAAACTTCCCAGAAATATTATTCGATGGAACACAAAGTCTCTTACACCTTCAGTACCTTACACTGTGTCTGCCTTTTTACTAACCTACAGGTCTCTGCCACTGGATTAAGTCAAGTCTCAGGCACCACAAGCAGAGCAAATGTATTCTAACTGCCTAGTGATGCAAAGCCAAGAGTTGTCATTAGCCATGCATATGATGCCCTCGTTTTTACACTGAGGCCACTCTTGCACTAGCACCTTCTTCCTCTCCTCAGGAATGACTGCCACATCCCAAAGGTTTGGCACCTGGCTGAGTTTGTGCCTTTTTCCATCTAGCACCTCATCCTTATGTTCTTGATCTCCTCTCTACTTTAGCTGTTCACGTACCACATCCTGGATCTCATCCCCTTGAACCAGAACAAGTCCACCTCAGGTATTTAATTTCTGAGAGCAATTTTCCATTTTTCTAGCACTTTCATTCCCTAATTCTAGTTAAACCAATTATCTGGCTTTGCCAACATCTCAGAGTCCTTGCCTTTTTCAATTTTGTCCCAATCTACCGTATCTTTCCCTCCTTCTCTACCTGGTCTGCACTACATGATCCGACACGCCAATCAATATCCTCAACTCCCTCATACCTTTCCCTTACCCTGCAACCACCCAGCCAAACCTCAGTCCCTATCACGTCAGCTCTGTGTCTTCTCTACGCTTGCCTTACGCTTTAAGCTATAAAGATCTATTATAGAAAACCATACTACCATGTGAACCAAATGAATGCAATTTCAATTTCAATAGCATCTTTTAAGCCCCAATTATGATAGGTCTAACATGATTCTGGGCTCAGCAAAGCTTCTACCTTCTTCTAGAACCCAGTCTCACTGTTGGGAATATGAGGTTCATATGAACTATCATGTTTTGGTCTGCATCTCAGGAGCTTACATATAATCAAAATAATTATTTTGCCTTAGTATCTTTAACTTTTTAACTAAATAAGCAAATTCACTGATTTTTTTTTCTGGCTTATTTGCTTTAAATGTGAAATTATCACAGATTCTGCTAAAATAGTAATTTATTATTTATTTTTATCAGATACAGTAAGTTCAAGTCCCACATGAAAATGGTACTGAATTGGTTAAAGCAAAGTACTGTAACAGAAAAACACCTAATCTTCATATACTTTTTGCTATATATACTAGTATATCCTTGCATGAATAGGCCAAATCTTTATTTCACTTGAATTACAGGGAGAATGTTATTTCCTCCCCATACAGCAGAACCCAGAATGGGGTGGTGCCAGTACATGGCTACAGCAAGAAAGGGTAACTTGCATTTTGCCAACTCTCTACTTAAGTGTATTCATCTTCCTAGATAGTCCAAGCCTAAATTAGAAGAATCTTCAAGGTTTTTATGTCAAGGGCAAATATTTTCCAGAGCCCTGCCACAAGCTGTTTACAGAAAACAGTTTTGGGCTATAAAAATACTTAACATTAGGCATTCTCAAAAACGGTCTGGTCATGTTAGGAAGCAGGTTCTCCAAATGTAATTCCAAGAATATTGTTCCCACTGGTAATAAAATAAATGCTCAGAAAATCTAACCATTTGGATAGGAGGTCCTCAACTGGAAATTTGGCTGGTGGCTATATTTTAGAAAAATTATACTGAGACCTTTAGAGCATAACAAAAGAATCCAGATGCCCAAATATATAAAGTCATTTTTATAGTTCAGAATTCTGGGCCTTGAGAACAAAGAATTCTCCATTTCTGTATTAATTTTTCACTCCAGATAAGCAAGGTCCAAAATTAAAATTTAAAAACAAAACAGAACAAGGAAAACTTACCTCAGCCTGAAAAAAGCAGTATCACCAACAACAAATAAACCCTCCAACTCTTTCATATATTCACCTCTCTTTTTCCCACAATGTCTCTACCATTACACACAACACTGGTATTTTACTATATACATATATATTTCCCTTCTCCTTCTTGGGAGAGCTCAGAAAATGTCCAATAATTGAAACCCTAGTAATTGAACTAAAAATAAAAGGTAGAGGGTGTTGTGGGAGAGGCTCTGGGGTAGGATACAGGAGGAAATGACATCTTTTACAATGACACTGTTAAAGACACAGTCATGATAGACCTAGAATGACATCTGGGCTCAAGAGAGTATCTGAGATCCTCTGGAACTAAGCCCCAGTGCCTGGATTAGTAATAATCTCCTATCATTGCACCAAGTCTTGCTCTACTCTCACTTCCCAGTTCCGGTTTTTCTTTACTCCACAGCCACAGTAATTGAGTTCAGTCTTGGCTGATCTCCCCAGACTCAAGACATTCTCTTTCTATTCTATGATCAAATCATATAAACTTCAATCCTTGTGAACCACATATTACCTCTCTCCTAGAGTCTTCTGTTCTAGTTATTACCCCCCTTGGAACATTCTCCCCATACTCTGTCCAACATGGCATGGATTGGGTGCTCAATAACTATCTGTTAACTCAAAGGGGGGAGATATAGAGAGAGGGAGATGAGAAACACATTTCATGTTTTCATGTGGTATGAATGAATTTTAACCTGTAGTGTAAACCTTGTCACCTTGGAAAAACAAAGGTTTCCAATTAACCTCACTTTCCAATAATAACAGAACACGCTGACCACTCCACAAAAGTGCCCAGCGGAGAGCACACACCCAGAGACTACTCAATGAGAACCCAATATCAAGTAGTGAACCTAAGTTTCATCTGCATCATTTATCTAAAACAACTTTTATAAATTTGAGACAGTACAGAACCTCCAAATGTATTTTGGATGAAAGAAAACCAGCCAACATGTCCCATCTCATAGCACATTCTGATTCCATTCACAGCTTATTGCTAGGTGACCCACTTACTGCTAAATGAATTGCAACAGCCTCACTGTGTTGGTCAGCTGAGGCTGTAAATGTGAAAGTCCTTTGAGTGAAGTCAATGCCACCAGACAACTGGGCGACAGAAACACCCTATTTTTACAGATGTTGTCATGGTCCTGGTATGCACTGACGACACAGGAACAGCCAACTTCCAAAGTTGAGTCAGATACTCCCTAAAACATAATTCACATTTTTAAAAAAAAGTATGTATTTCATTATTCTATGTAAGGCAAATAATAAAACTTTCATTTTTTAAAAAAATTAAATACTTACAATGTATTAAAAAGATTTAAAAGTTTAAATCAAGTTTACTGTTTGAGTATGATGCTAATGGAAATAAGTCATGTGGAAAAGGACAAAAACCATATGACTTCACTCATATGTGGGATATAAAACAGAAAGCAACAAAAGAACAAACAAAACAAACAGCCCGGCCGGCATGGCTCAGTGGTTGAGTAGCCTATGAACCAGGAGGTCATGGTTCGACTCCTGGTCAGGGCACATGGCTGAGTTGTGGGCTCGATCCACAGTGTAGGGCATGCAAGAGGCAGCGGATCAATGATCCTCTCTCATCATTGATGTTTCTCTCTCCCTCTCTGTTCCTCTCTGAAATCAATAAAAATATATATTTTTTAAAAACCTCATAGATAAGGACAACAGTAGGGTGATTATCAGAAGAGAAGGGGGATAGAAAGAGAAGGAGGAGATCAACCAAAGGACTTATATGCATGCATATAAGCCTAATCAATGGACACAGACAACAGGGGGGTGGGGGCATAAATGGGAGGTGGGGGTAATGGGGGAATAAGGACACATATGTAAAACCTTAATCAATAAAGAAATTTAAAGAAAAAAAAAAAAAGGAAGAGGAGGAGGAAGGTAAAGTGGGTCAAATATATGGTGATGAAAGGAGACCAGACTTTGGGTGGTGAGCACATGGTGTAATACACAGATGATGTATTATAAAATTGTAGAAAATATTACTGCAAATTTTTAATTTAATAAGTAAGTAAATAATGTATGTGTAACATTGGCAAAGGCAGTATCTCTGAAGTTAAGAGAACTAAGATATTAGTTTAGAACAGGCTATAGATACAGTGAAGGATTAAGGAACCAAAGGAGCTCAAACCAAAAGAACGCAAAGCCATTTGGTGAACTCCCTCATCCCACTGGTAAACAAGCTTAGACTGAAAAAGGTGATGTGGTTTGTTCAGGGTATCATAGCACACTAGTAGGAGGCCTGCGGTACAGACTTAGGTCTTCTAAATCCCAGTTCAGAATCTACAGAAAGAGAAAATGGCTTCACACACATAGGCCACAAAAAAGCATCACCTAGCCTTGCCCCTAACATTATGTTTTCTTCCTCTCTCATACCAGACCTGCTATCAATAATGCTTTTGAAATGTATCTGTACTAAGGTGTAAACAACCAATAATAGCTAAACTTTGCAAGCCAGAAGGGAATGGCAAGAAATATTCAAACTGATGAAAAGCAAGGATCTACAACCAAACTTACTCTACCAGCAAAGCTATCATTTAGAATTGAAGGTCAGATACAGAGCTTCATAGATAAGAGAAAGCTAGAGTTCATCACCTCCAAACCAGTATTATACAAAATGTTGAAGGGTCTTCTTGAAGAAGAGGGAAAAAGATAAAGAAATATGAACAATAAAATGGCAATAAATACATATTTATCAACAATTGAATCTAAAAATCAAAATAAATGAACAATGAGTCTAATGAACAAAATAAACAGATGAATAAAATAGAAACAGAGGCATGGAAACAGAATGAGGAATCTCAGAGGGAAGGGGGAAGGAGGGGCGGGAAGAGATTAACCAAAGGTCTTATATGCCTACTAGTATATGCATTACCTATGGACACAGACAATAGGGTAGTGAAGGCCTGGGGTGAGGTGGGACCCAGGGTGGAGGAGGGCAATGGGGGATGGGGGGGAGAGGGTTAACATCTATAATACCCTCAACAATAAAGATATTTTTTTTTAAAAAAAGAAAAGAATTTGGTTCCTCCCAGGGGCTATTTCTGTTCCTACAGGTGGACAAAATTTCAAAATTTTAATCTAATTATAGAATTAGAGGAATATAGTGTTTGACACATAATATTCAGTAAATATTTGCTGAAGAGATAGTGAGTGAGATGGGGGAGGAGGGTGGTGAAAGGTGGCAGCCTACTCTACTTATGCAGAATGCTTTTGGTCCATAGGAAAGACAGAAGTGCTGTTAAAAATTTTGAAAACTTATAGAATTCTTCTACTCAGTGGATGGTTACAAGATGTTTTCTCTTTTCTACAAGAGCAGAAGATAGTAATAAGCTAACAGCATGAAGTGCTTACAGTGTACTAAATCCTCTTCAAATACATTACCTCATTTAATCCTCAAATGAAGAAACCGCCCTTTTTTATAGATAAGTAAAGTAAGACGGGCTAAATTTAAGTCTTCTGACTCAAGATCTCCTAAATTATCTTTCCTCTGCTATCCCAAGTCTACAGTGAATCCCTACAAAATGCCAGAAAGAGCTTCATCTATTGATGAACCATCTCATTTTACAGAAGCTAAAACTGATTTAAGGGACACACTGTAAATAAAGAAATGATAGGTAGTCAGTAATTCTTCCCTACAAAACACAAAATCCATATTGGTTCTGGGGTAGACACAAGAGCATTATTAAAGGAAATTTAATTCCTTCATATATTTTTGTTAAAATAAAAATAGAGTTTATACTATTTGAGAGAGTTTGGGTATTAATGCAAATGAAAGCAGCAGGTTGTTAAAGGTGGATCACAAGATTTTTCTACCTCATGAGTCTCTTAACATAATTATTTCAAGAGCAGAAGTTTAACTTTGGAAGACTGGCACATAGCTGTGAAGGGTAGTGACCAGTGTTCAATTCATAACGCCACCACTTACTGACCCTGTGATCTCTGGACCTCAGTTTCCTCTCATATAAAGTATCCCTTCAAAGACACCGAGAAACTAAAATGACATGCCCACAGGGTTCAGTACAGGGCTGCCCCCTAGTGAGTGATGTTAACTGTGTACCAGGGTGAAGATGGTTACTTAAACTTATTTACATTACTTGACCCTGTCCATATTGATTTTGTCAACACAGGCAAAATTTTCAAGCCAAGCTGTTTGCTTCCAAAGACAATCTCTTCCAACATGTTTTAACTTTTCTGGCAGAAACAAATGTAATCAACACATTTTTAGTGTCTACAAGTTTCAAGAATGTGTGAAAATGCTCCACAAAATATTTTTCACTATAAAGATGGCACAAATGTGATGGCTACCTTTAGCAAATGCTCATTTATTTCTTATTCATAAACAGGGAAAATTAACCATAGATATAACTATTTTTCTTGTACAGCAAAGAATTTTAAACTTTTGCATGTTCTTCATTTAACTGAAAAGACAGAGGCATTATAATGTTCACAGAGACCCTAAATCTATGCAACTATTTTATAACTAAATTTTCACAAACTGGTTGATTATGAAATCCAAGTGACTAGAAATAGTAAAAAATATATTTTTTTCATTAAAAAATATAGAATGATTCAGAAAGAAATGAGTTAGTCAACTGTAAACCAAATGACCTTTGTTTTCAAGATCTATAAAGCAATGCTACCATTTGAAAGGTGAAACGTTTAAATATTATCCTAGTCCTTAAATTCTAAGTAAAATTCTGTAGCATAAGATTCATCAAAGACTTGGTTAAAGAAAAAGGTATTGAATGAATATTATATTTCAGTGAACTTGAATACTAGCATATTTGAAGGTTTTATAATATAAAAGCCAATTAATAAAAACATTCACCTCTTCATTATTCAGGTCCTGACAATATCTATAATAATAAAAGAGTAATATGCTAATTAGACCAGACAGCCGAACAACCTTCCGGACATAGCTGCGGTGGCGGAGGCCGAGGCAGAGGCAGTTAGGGATGATCAGGCAGGCAGGGGAGCAGTGAGGGGTGATCAGGCAAGCAGGCAGAGGGGTTAGGGGCAATCAGACAGGCAAGCAGGCGAGCGGTTAGGAGCCAGCAGTCCTGGATTGCAAGAGGGATGTCCAACTGCCGGTTTAGGCCTGATCCCGCAGGGATCCCAGATTGGAGAGGGTGCAGACCGGGCTGAAGGGAACCCTCCTCTCCCCGCCATGCATGAATTTCATACACCGGGCCTCTAGTAATTTGTATAATATCCACCCTCCTCTCCTCCTTCTTTCTTGGCTTCTTTCCTCATTAGGTCACTACACTCTTCATTGTCAATTCACCAAAGGATGAAAGGAGTATATGAATTGTTCATTTTTCATTAGTTAATACAACTACATAGTATGGTTAGGAGTTAAAATTTAACCTCTCTGAGTTTCCATTTCTTCATTCTATAAAAGAGGAGCTGAATGTTTTGCCTATTTCATACAGTTGTTAGGATGATCCAAAGACACAATATGTCTGAAAGCATTTTTCAATTCCAAAGCAATATACATATCTAAAGTATTGCTTTTTAAAAAATTTATTTATACCTCCTTATCATAGTAAAGGTATGCTGTGAGATTTCTATTAAGCACTCAAGGAGAGGCTGGCTGAGCCACCTCACAGAACCCCCGAGCCTGGAGGGACAATCTAGGTCAGCAAGGATTTAAAGAGGTAGGCTGGTCACCTATACTAAGAAGACAAATGTCACAGGATCAGTAAAGTTCAAGTCAGAGGCTTGAACTAAGTCTAAGGTTAAGAAAAGTTCAAAGAATTGCACACTATTCTACTTAGAAGCTAACTCAAAAGTCATCAAGCCCAACCTGCTTGTCTCAGAGTAAGAATGGGTCAAATGGAGAGAATATGAAAAAGTTCTTGAAGGAACAAATAAAAGGAATAGGGGCTAACAGCCAACTTCTGGGGTGTAATATTAATCAAGGGCTAAAAGCCCTCTAATTCTCCAATGAAAAATATAGACTCCAATGCAAAAGAGCTCTGTGCAAAGTTCTAACCGAAGATAATGAAGCAAACAGAGTCCAACACCTCCAAGGAAACAGGAAGAATGTCCTAAGAGCAGTAGCTAAGCTGTTGGTTCTGACTCTGTATGGTACCAAATAAACAGTTTATCTGGACTACAGGGGAGTGAGACATCAAACTCCTCAGATAAATAAAGGTCATACCATTCATCTTTTACCTAGAAGATGGGGGACTTTGGTAATATCTCCATATCACAATTATTTTACAAATTTGAATGGCAGGTTTACGACTTATTTTCACATGAATTTTTCATTGAAGTTTCAAAAATTATTCGATATACAATTAGGAGGGGAAAAGAGGCTTCAGTACCAATGAGGAAACAGATTTTAAAAGTTTCCATTAATGAAAACATGTAAGGCTTACTTGATTCCAAATTATGCAAAAAAACAGTTGGAAAACATATGGGAACAAACCAAGTGGTTTCATTCATAAACATGTGGCAACCAAGTCGCTTCCTCTCGCACTGACCTTCACACCAGACCTACAAAGATAATGTCGTAGACTAGATGCTTCCTTCATTTTTTTTAAATATAATTTTATTGATTTCATAGAGAGGAAGGGAGAGGGAGAGTGAGATAGAAATATGGATGTGCGAGTGCAACATCGATCGGCTACCTCCTGTCCACCCCCTGCCGGGCCTTGACCAGGAATCGAAAGCATAGACTGGATGCTTTCTCTTTAAAATGCAGCCACTGTAAAATGTAAATAGAATTGATGACATAATATTGGCAAGGGGTGGTGGTGTCCATACACAGGAGCACCTCAGGAGAACCAGCAGCTAAGGCCAATGATGACGGTGGTGCACACAAGCCCTAATAAACACCTCATCCTGTCACTGTGCAAATGACAGAATGACCTGGCCAAGAATGTGCAACATCACATATACACAGGTTTTTCTGCTAACAGACAAAGAATGACCTGGCCAAGAATGTGCAACATCACATATACACAGGTTTTTCTGCTAACAGACAAAGTTAGAAACAGCGTTAGAAAAAAGCCATCAACTCCTAACTAATAACATGTATAAGAGGTTGCTTGGGTAATGTACTTCTCACAAAGGCAAATAAATATTCACTTTTTTTTAATCCTCACTAGAGGACATGCTTTGAGAGAGGAAGGGGGAGGGGGAGGGGGAGGGGGAGAGGGAAAGAGAGAGGGGGAGAGTGAGAGAGGGAGAGAGGGAGAGAGGGAGAGAGGGAGAGAGGGGAGAGAGAGAGAGAGAGAGAGAGAGAGAGAGAGAGAGAGAGAGAGAGAGAGAGAGAGAGAAACATCAATTGGTTGCCTTCCATATATGCCCCCAACAGGGGATCAAATCCAAAACCCAGGTATGTGTCCTGACTGGGAATCAAACCAGCAACCTTTTGGTGCACAGGACAATGCTCAACCAACTGAGCCACTCCAGCTGGGCTCAGTTACACTTTAAAGACAACTAAAAACCCCAGAGAAGTAACTTGTCTAAAGCTAAATGTCAGTGTTAGGAATAAAGAGCTTAATTTCCTGGCAGTCTGTGTTGTATTCAAACGCTACCCAAAAGATTCTGATTTTAGATTGGGGCCGGGGAATAACTCACATAACAAAGACAGAATAGATTAGGGCAATTTCATGGGTGCCCCTCGCCCCCAATATACACACAGAGAGAGACTTGAAAGCAATTATGTGAGTGTTGCTGTATATAAAAACTGATAGAGAATTAGAATTTGGCTTTTCAAACTTATCGATCAGCCAGTCAGTACTAATAATTGTATTGTATCCCCCCTGCATTTGTCATGAAGCTATTTTCTTGTCATGACTGGTTTCTGATTTAATTGTTACCTACAGTGAAGCTAAGTTTCCAAAGGCTATTCCACAGGAAAAGTCAGGCAACTTGAGCTACAGAAATTCAAAGAGGTGCATTCTCTTAAAGAGGTAGTCCCACATTAACCAAAATACAGGCTTTTGAAATTCAAGTGTGATAAAAGAAATGGATGTCATACAAAAATAAAACCGTAATAATCAACCCTACGGCTACAAGTTAAATGCAGCAAGAACTCTACAGCTTTCACATTTAAACTAATAAGAATATACTAGTAACTTTTTAAAAAGGCAAACGACAGAACCTGTCAGATGTGAGCACCTGGAGTACTTATTTACACCTTACACGCAGGCTCCCCGGGTCACTTACCTCATTTTCACACGTGTCCTTAGAAGCCGAGGGCACATTAGTATAGAGGGAATGACATCTCTTTTTTTCAACCTGAAAATGCTGTACTGCATGAGGGCGATCTCTCTCAGTGTTTCGCTTTTCTTGCCCACTGCTATCATTTTGGGATGGGTCTTCAGAGAACCCACTTTTTTCAAGTGATCTCTCTGTAGCACAGTGGGTGGGACTTAAGCTGGCTGCCTTTCGGAAAGGAAAAAGGTCAGTTTTGCTCTGGAATGTTGTGTCTCTTGTGTTGACATCCTCTAAGTGTTTCTTCCTCTTTGCACCAGACGGAGTGCTGTCTTTTTCTGAAATCCTTTGATCCTGCTCACTGACTTTGACTCCTGTTTCACTGTCTTTCGCAGGAGAAATGTTCACCTGGTAAGACCCACTGCTTGCAGCACCCGGCAGAAGTTTCTGTTGCACGCTGTCAGCTACTCCTTCTGTCTTCCCTGATTGAATACCACCTTCCAGGGTGAGGGCTCGGATAGCGGATTCTTCCCGTACCAGTCGCCTGGATGAAAGAGCTGGCTGTTCTCTCGAGAGCAGGGTGCTGTTTCTCTGCTTTCCTTCATTTTCATTGTTTGGCTCAACTGGCTCTGGGTCATCTACAATTTTCTTGATCAGTTTTCTTCTGAAATATCTTCTTCCGGGAGAATATTTTTCAGGGCTCAAAGGAGTGTTGGCAGGATCTACATATTGTTCTTCTTTCTCAGCTCTTACACATCCACAGACATTCCCCATTTGCTTTGCAGGAAATCACAGTTCCACAGATTCACTCATTTCCAAATACAGGGCTTACTTGGATCTTCTCCATTAAATCCCAAAATTCCACGCTGACCTCTCGCTCCTCAGACTTTGTGACCATCCTCTTCAGCACGAGGCCATGTTGCTTATGAGAAAGGCGCACGCAAGAAGGCCATGGCATCCTGCCCAGCTGTGTCCCTGTGTCTCATTAGACAGTGTGGCTTATTTCTGGCCACCAATCCTCTTAGACAAACATCACTGTCAAATTACAACTCGGAGGAGCTCGCAAGGCAAACCCTGGGCTTTATTATACGAGAAGGTTCTGACCCTCACTTTAACTTTCGGTTTTCTGAGCTGCAGCTACACTACCAAAGTTTGCGTTAACCTTTGAAACTATTGGTGGTTCAGCAAATCTGAGTGCAAACAGAAAGCAAATGCCAGCTAAGAGACACTTAGCAAAGTGCCTTTCACATTTAGTTTCAAAGTGCCTTTCAAATTTCCCTTCAGAGAGTCTCTACCCTATAACTTTTTTTTTTCTTTAAGAAGCATCAACTAATTTTGGCACTTGGAAAAAAAAATAAAAACCTCAAAAATATCTGTAAAATACATTAGAACTCATTCAAAACAGCAGCCATAAAGCAAAAAAAGGACAATTTAATAGCAGAAGAAGATAAATGCAAAGTGCCTAAAATAATCAATCTTTTAAAATTGTTTGTAGTATTTTTCCTATGACATAAATTTCCAAGCCATTTCCATTATGTGCTCATTAGGATTTTCATATAAGCAAACAGATAAGTTTTATGATTTAAAGCACGGAACACTTAGCCAAAAGAAACACTTGCGTCTTCTCATACATGAATTAGGGTAGTTAAGCTTTATATGTAACTTTTATAATTGTACCCTAGTTAAATATTATGCAGTTTTTCTAGGGCACTGCTATAAAAATAATAAGCCAGCATGGAACCTGATTAAGGTGTGCATATTTCTAACACTGAGTCATAGATACAGTACAAAGGAAATTAGTATCACATGACTGGACTTACACGTAAGCAGAAATCATCTGACTAACAAAAAACAAATTGATAATTGCCTTTCTCTAGGTAGCGTTTGGACTGATCAAAAGATGAAGCTCAGTATGGTGATTACCAGAGGGAAGTGGGGGAGGTAGCAGAGGGTAAAGGGGGAAGAAGTGGTGATGGAAGGAGACTTGACTTGGGGTAGTGAACACACAACACAATATTCAGATGAAGTTATTATGAAATTGTACACCAGAAACCTATATAATTTTATTAACCAATGTCAACTCAATAAATTCAATTAAAAAGTTTAAAACAAGATGAAACTCATTGTTTTTTAAAATCCTATATAATAAAACCCTAATATGCAAATCGACTGAACAGCGAACGACTGGTTGCTATGACGCACACTGACCACCAGGAGGCAGACACTTGACACAAGAGCTGCCCCCTGGTGGTCAGTGCGCTCCCACGGGGGGGTGTGGGGGGGCACCACTCAGCCAGAAGCCGGGCTCATGGCTGGCGAGTGCAGTGGCGGTGAGGGAGCCTGTCCTGCCTCCACTGCAGCACTAAGGACCCCCCAGGGGATGTCTGATTTAGGAGGTGGCCTAAGCCAGCAGGCAAACATTCCCTGAGGGGTCCCAGACTGCAAGAGGGCGCAGGCTGGGCTGAGGGACCCTCCCCCAGTGCACAAATATCATGCACCAGCCTCTAGTAAGAATATAATTAAACAGTCAAGTTAGCAATGTTGTTGATATTTGTCAATTATAGGTCTGCATGGTGAGCTTCTCCTTAATCATTTAAAGAGAAAAGTAAACAATCTTCAATGGCAAAAACTGAATATCCTAGAAGACAAGCTGGCAAAAATAAAGCCTCTGGTTTGTTTGTTCATTTTTAATTTGATTTGCAGTGTCGATGGCAATAAAACATCATTCAAGGTAATTTAAAAATGGAACAACTTGCCCAGCCAATGTGGCTCAGTTGGTTGAGCGTCATCCTAGGGACCAAGAGGTCACCAGTTCAATTCCTGGTCAGGGCACATGCCTGGATTATGGGCTTGATCCTCAGAAGGGGGCATGCAGGAGGCAGCTGATCAATGATGTTTCTCTCTCATCTCTCTCTCTCTCTCTCTCTCTCTCTCTCTCTCTCTCCCCCTCTCCCTTCCTCTAACATCAATAAAAACATAATTTTTTTAAACAGTGGAATGACTAGTATCTGTACTGACACAACAGAGGCACAGCCAGTGATCTGCACACCACCCACCCTGCCTCCAGCCCTGCCACACTGAGCAACTGTCCACTCCTCTCTCAGAAACACCCAACCCCACTCTCTGCCTGGTAGCTGGCAAACATCTTGCAAAGCCGATCTCTAATATCAGTGAAAATTCCCCTTATTCTCTAAACCTTCCTGATCCTACTGCAACACTCCTCCACACCCCTATTTTTAATTCTATCACAATAGATTCATCGCCCTAGATTATAGTCAGTTTTATGAACATTCTCCCATAGATAGAACAACACACTTCCTTATCTTAGTATCTCTGGATCTAGCCTATGGTAGCTAAGGATATAGGATTACTGTGTTGGCCATACTTACCTTCAGATAGCCTGATTAGAAAAGAGATTCAATTCATGGTGCTTATAACAGATAGTTTAGAAATAAATAAACTTGTCTTCTGAAATTACTTCCCTTATTTAAGTAAAGTATAGAGAGAGGGGAAAAAGCCCAGTCACTTTGAGTGAGGATGATTACCAACGCTATAAATAGCCTTTATCTTGGCATAACCAGTAAAATAGTTCTAATCTTTAATTGTCACACTACTAAGAAAAGTCATTTCATCTAAATAAAGGAACATTTCTGATTTACCAAAACACTGATGTGTTTCATTTTAAATAGATCTTGGTCTAATTTTTAAAAACTGGTAATAATTTAACCATCATTATCTTGTAATCTGGGTCCTAAAATACACTGGATTCTATAATATAGGCCACAAGATCATATTTAGAATAAAAACTTCCTTTTGGTTCTCTTGTGGTTGGTCCTCCTCTCTCTTCCAAAGACACCTGAACTCCAAAGAGCTTTCTTAATATATAATTATTTTTTGAATGACTTTTCACTTACATTTCCTCAAACATGCTACTTCTAATTCACAACCATTTACTGACATTTGGTCCATTATATTTTCTGGTTTCTGCTCACAGTAGCTTAAGAGTATTTTCTCCATGGTCTCCAATGTCTTCCTGGTATACAAAACTATTAACCTATAACAAAACTATTAAAACTAAAACTATCAGTATTTTTTAATCCTCACCCAAGGATATTTTTCTATTGATTTTTAGAAAGAGTGGAAGGGAGGGAGAGAGACAGAGAGAAAGAAACATCGATGAGAGAGAGACACATCGACTGGTTGCCTCCTGCATGCACCCCAACCCGGGCTGGGGATCGAACTTGAATGGAATCAAATCCGGGACTCTTCAGTCTGTGGGCCAATCCTCTATCCACTCAGCCAAACCAGCCTGGACTAAAACTATCAGTCTTAAAGTTCTCAAGCTCTCTAGTAGCATTTCATACTGTTCATTACTCCTCTCTACCTGAAATTATCTTCCCTTGATTTCATCAACAATACATTTCCTTGTTGCTTCACCCATCTCATCAAATGTTCCTTTTCTGTTTCCCCAAACAGATCTTCCTTCCTCACCCCAATCATGGGCCTTCCCCCAAAGGTCTGTCTCCTTTGCTCTTGGCTCTTCTCCATGTATGCTCATCTCTTAGGTCCCCAAAAGACCCCTTCTCTCTGGTAGATTCATTGGCCACTTGTGTACTGGTAACTCGCAAGTCTATCTGTACCTTTGACTTCTCAGCTCTGCTCTGCTCACAAACCTCCAACCTCTCAGCAGACAAATGGAAAGGATACCCCACCATGCCATCGAACGCACCAAGTTCTTGGGTTTTCCCCTTACCATCATCCCCATTTCTCACAATAGCTTGCTTTTCGTTTGTAGGTTGGTTGGCGTCATTTGGTTTTTATCTCCCAGGCTGTTAAGTTTAGAGTAATCTTTATTCCCTCTCCTTCATCTATTATTCACTATCACCAAGTCCCTTTCTTCTTCCTTTAAAATGCCATCTCTTGGGGTCCATTTTTCATCCCCACCTGAGTCTTGGCCTTTATCACTCCACTCAGAAATCACCACCTCAGCTTCTTAGATTATCTCCCTCATTATGGACACTGCTCATTTCAATTTATTTTACATAGAATTGATAGGCTGAGTTTCCTAAAAAAAATGATTTTTCAGGTGCAGAGTGATTAAGTCACTTATTCAATGCCATCGCAGCCATAAATAAAAGAGCCAACAATGAAACTTAACTCTGCCTTCCCCCAAAACCTGAGTGTTTCCCCCTGCCCCACAGGGATTCTCACTCCAACATTCAAAGCACAACCTGTCTCACCAGCTCCGTCGGTAATGATGTGATTGGCTCCCTGTCCCAATAGGTCTCTAAATCTCCAAAGTGGGGTTCTTAAAATTTCAACCCTACTAAAAGTCGAGGAACCTGATCCACTTGGGGCTGATTAAAGACGCCCTGAGAAAGCTGCCGAGGAAATCCATGTGAAATCAGCTTTTGGCCAGTTCTACTTAGTCTTTACCCAATTCTGGTAACAAGGTCTGGCTCCATGCCCAAATCTCTGCCTTGGTTTATGGCTCAGTCCCCTGGGACCCCTGAGGATGGGGTCCTCTAGAAACAGAAGCCCACAGGCCTTCAAGGTCCTGCCTCCAGTTCCTGTTACTGGGTCTCCCAGACATCAATGCCCAGATGAGTGGACATTCACCTATGTTAGCTGCCCTATAGTCTGGCTGCCTGACACCTGGTCACCTGGGTCTCCTGGTACCTGAGTCTGCTCCTCTGATTTCTGGCTGCTGCATCTTCTCTCAGCTGCCCGTTCAAGAAGCTGGAACCTACCTAGACTCTACTTCCTGTAGCTCTCCATACCTGTCAGACTTTTCCTGTTCCCAAATGAGCCCCAGGTATATGATTTTCCGCCATTCCCCTACAAACCCTATGTCCTAGTTGAATTTTTTTTAAATATATTTTTATTGATTTCAGAGAGGAAGGGAGAGGGATAGAGAGAAACATCAATGATGAGAGAGACTCATTGATTGGCTGCCTCCTGCACGCCCCCTACTGGGGAGATTGAGCCCGCAACCCCAGCATGTGCCCTTGGCCGGAATCGAACCTGGGACCCTTTAGTCCACAGGCCGACGCTCTATCCACTGAGCCAAACCAACTAGGGCCCTAGTTGAATTTTTAAAATATAAGAAGTAAATCTAAATCCTCTCAAAATCTGGCTCAAAACCCCAGCTCCTTTCTGAAGCTGGCAGGCTACTTCCTCCTCTTTCAAGGCCAATAACACAGTCAATCAGTAAGATGTGCCACTTGCCTACTGTGGGCCAGGCTCTGTGCTGCACACGGAACACTGTGTGGGCAGGCACAGCATTAATAAACAAAAGCAAATTCCAAAATTAGGACTCAGCTTTTCAAATGAAGATGGTTTTTTTTTAAATGTATCATTTTATAAAAACTAAAACAATCAGCTCTTAATTTATTAAATAATCATTCATTGTGAATAAATTTTTATGTATTTGCATTTACCCTCCCCAAATCTAGTTTGAAAAAGTGTAGCTCTATACAAAAACATGAATACTAATTGAGAAGATGCTTTATCATAATTATGCTGCCATCTAGTGTCTACCATTAAGAGAAAATAGTTTGCATAGTGGAGAAACGATAATACCCATGAAAACCATTCTATATTAAGGATTGAGTAATAAAATTTTCATATATCTATATCATGTAATACTTTCCAATAAACAAAAGAGATGTGTCTACATTCAATTAAAAAGAATCTTGTCATCCAACTCTGAGATGGCAAGCTTTGTCCTAAAAACATTTCAGTTTATCAACAACAGGAAATGGGATACCAGATTCACAAGCAGTTACTTGAAAGAAATAATACAAATATATTGTTTAAGAAAATAAGCCTAAAATTTACTATCTTCCACAGGATATGAGTGCATAATTCATCCTTGATGTGAATGAACCATTTGGAACTAGCAATAAGAGGCTAAAAGAAATGACAATCAAGAAAAATTAAGCTTACCTGAAAGTGCAAAATTATTGTCCATATTAATCCCAAAGTCAACTTGGGATTTCCATCTGTTATGTCATCATTTCTAATATTCACTAATTTCACCTGTTTTATATGTGAAGAAGAGATTTAAAAAAAACTTTTTCAAATCATCACATAACTTATCTTTATCTATATAAAAGCAATGCTAAATCATACAAAGAAAAAAACTGAATGATTTAAATACCAGTAATGCTCAAAATACTGTTTTACCCCCTACCTTCACTCATTTTAGACTGCAAATTATAAAGGAACCACAAAGAAAAGCGGGGATTATCTTGGTTTTGTCTTCTAGATCAAGTAATAAAACTACTCATTTGTTAAAACAAAAATACAGCTCAAGTGAGAAGTCTTAGATACTTGAGATTTTTTCAATTGGACATTTGTCTTTTGAAAATAAGCTTTATTTTACAATTAAGTAGGAAACAGTTCTAAACCATAAAATAATTTTTAAAACATTGTCACACTTCCTTCACAAAGGTTTAAATAAAAATTAGCATTACTTTTCTATTTCTTTATCACAAACTGTTACCAAGATAAGTAAATACATGAGTGACTGGACATTTGTAAGGCTATATATATAATGTGTATATATATATCAGACTTAAAGCTTATCAACTGTCATATTATGCATTCAAGTAAATAAATGCAATGATGACATCTAACATTACCTCCTGGATGGACAAAATAATTATATATCATGAATTGAATATCAAAAATTAAGTACAATGATAGCTAACATTTTACTTCCCAGACAAAATACTGCCGAATACATGTCATACCAGGAGATTATAATTAACCATTAATCCTTCTTGGAAACTTGCACTGGAATTAAAAATAATAAGGCAAGTACCAATAACATTTAAAATATTTGAACACATAATATTTAGTAGAATTTAAAAACTAAAAGCATTTTCACATTCATAATAACCTAAATGAAGAACTAATAAAAGATAGTTTTTCCCTCTCCCCGTCTCCCTCCCTTCTTCCTACTCCATCAAAAACAAAATTGTTCCCACCTCTGAGTTCCCATTGTTTTCAGCAACTTTCAGTTCTCCTAATATCTTTTTCTCCTTTTTTCTACTCATTGAAAGTTACCAATTATTTGGTTTATACCACTATTATACACAATGCTACCAAAATCAAGATCACATCCAATATGTTGTTCATTCTTTTCCTTGATTTTTTCTGAAACCTCAAGCCAGTTGGAGACTGTTGTCAGAAATGTTGCTTTATTTTTAACTACTTATAAATTACCCAGTATTATCTACTTATAAAAAATAAACCATCGCCTCATCACTACTAAATATTAAAAATACTTAATTTTTAAAATATTATGAACTATTTTTTATGAAAATAGTTTTATAAAATAAGTATAAAATTTAAGGTATTGCCTCCCTACTACTAAGAACTGTTCATAGACATTCTTAACATTCTGTCATTAACTTCCTAGGCAAAAGCACTCAAATTCTGACAGAAGGAAAATCAGTACCTCTTATTCAAATGGAAATGTAGCCACTTGTAATTCCTCTAAGCTTACAACTACTATTAGCTTTCTTTTCTTTGGAGCAAATGTTTATAAATATTTTAGAATATTTGTCTCACAGAAGCACAAGTATAATGATTACAATTCAGAGTCTAATTTAACCTTTTCATTCCCTGACATAATTCTATGTAGATTAACTCAGTCACATATGGTTATTATTAGAGGCCCGTTGCACAAATCCGTGCACCAGTGGAGTCCTTCAGCCTGGCCTGCAGACATCCCCCGAGGGGTCCTGGATTGTGAGAGGGCGCAGGCCAGGCCAAAAGACCCCACCGGTGCACGATTGGGGCCGGGGAGGGGCCACAAGAGGGCTCCAGGGTGTGCCCAGCCCTTCTCGCCCAGTTCCAATCAGCCGGACCCCAGCAGCAAGCTAACCTACTGGTCAGAGCTTCTGCCCCCTGGTGGTCAATATGCATCATAGCGACTGGTCGAACAGTCGAACGAACAGTCGGACACTTAGCATATTAGGCTTTTATTATAGAGGATGATTACAGTCTTTGAAAAACATCTTACCTGACGTCTTTTCAAATAATCAAGTGCAATTTGTACATTCTGTAGTCTGTGAAAACGCATCCGACCTTTTTCTCTGGGCTAAGAATAGAAAAATGCAGAGTATGAAAAACACTAGTTTTTTATAACACTGACAATATACTACATAAATATATATTATGCTTATCTTAATATGTCAAAACAGTATTTACTGTTTTGGTAAGCCCATTAAATTCTTTAAAGGCAGTTCTAATTTTTTTGTATTATCTGGGATTCAATTTATAGTAAACTACTAGGGATTTTTCCCAATATGTTTTATTTAAACATATTCTGTATTCCAAATGCTTTATTTAAACAAAGGAAAAGAGACAATACCATAGAACATATAGACTTTTTATATTCACTAAAATACAATTCTAACCTACAGGTATTAAGGTATGGCTGCACAAGAAGAATTAAATACCATTTTCCCTTCTTAATGAATTCTAACAATTATCAAAATTATTTTTGGAAATATATATATATATATATACCGCATGTGAATGAAAATGAGGTAAAGTAGCATGCAATTAGTATAAAAAAATCACCAAGAAGGAGAAAGACAGTGGAGTTTTACTTAGCCACGATAGAGGAAGGGAGAAAAGCAATTAAAACCATATAATATATTTCCTCTTTATTTTATTTTAGTGTTTTTCACAAAATTGGTAGGACTCTATAATAGTTTTCCACTTCAGGAAAGCTGACAAACCATAATTCTTTTCCTTCATACTGTTTCCCTTTAGAATCACTGCAAGTTGGCAAAAGGAAAACATAAGGAAACAGAGCTGGGAAAATGCTTAACAAAAATACAAAGAATGAAGCTGAAATTTGCCACATCAGATCTTCCAAAGGGGAAAAAAAATAAAACTGAGATCTTAGCTTCTCAAATATGAATAGGGTGCTGAAGCCAAGGCCCCATAATAAAAAAGACAGCAGACAACAGAATGGAAAACTAGGTTCTATACAACAGGTAGGAATGATGTTGGTGAATTCACCCACTAGGTCCAAAACAAAGCACAATTTCCAATGAAATCAGGGGGCACTAGGGATGTAGATGGCAGAAGAAGCACACTGGTCTTGCAAAGGCGGACTTGTGGTCAACTAATTGTCACCAGCTCTGTTAGTTGCCAGGACTCTTGACTGTTAAAACCTTCTCCCTTTCTAAATAAAAGGATGGCAGGTAAAGAATGTCCATTAAATACCTAATGCCAACAGGTATGATTTAAAGTATAAACTTAAATATTAAAAAAGTTTCCAGAAGTTCCTTCAAATAAAGCAAAAAATAGTTGCCATGTTTGAAAAATAAATTCCAGAAATAGGATAACTTTGCATAGAAATTAGCAGGCTAGTTGTCAAGATGTCCGTAACTATAAAAAATCCTTTCGCTAAAATGCCATCTTATCCCTTAAGTGCTTATGTTTGATTACCACGCAGTGCACAGTAATCTATAAATAAATTTAAAGAGAAAATATTTCCTTTGTCCAATGTCTTGGTTCACACACATCCACCTCATTGTGGGTTTTGGTCCTTTCTAACGTTTTCTAAAAAGGAGCCCAACCCGTGGGTTACATGTCTATCACGTTAGCGCTCACCGCACTGTAAGGCTAGGTTAGTTGAGTTATGGGGGCCGACACCTACCCCCTTATCCTCATCCTCCACATCCTCATGCTGTTCATATTCGCATGCTTCTGTTGCACTCACCAATCGTAAGGTCTTCAAAAAATCTCGCTCCCTTGGCTAATGAATATAACAGACAGAAGATAGGACAGCAAAGACACAAGACAGACCAGAAATGAAAAGAAGAGCATGAACAGAACATAATGAAGGATAACAGGTAACCAAGAACGGGGAAGTCATGTTCACAAAAAAAAGGAAATGACACCTGTGGAGTGGGTTAGACCGTTTTTCAGAAAGCGATGCTTATTTCCTGGCTATCTGTGAGTCTTTTAATGTGTGGTTATATTATGCATACAACTTCTGCTAAGCAAAAACAACCCAAAAGTAAAGAAAAAAAGAAAAGCAAGAACAAAAATAGTATTTTAATTATAAAACTGATCATATAAGCAAGGTAATCAAAGTGCTTCAATCTCCAAAGTCACATCATTAGAAATCTGAAAATGCTTAGGAATCCAACCAAAACTATTTTTTTTCCAGGCAAAAATTGCAGCTCAAAAAGATGAATATTATAAAAATCTGAACAGTCTGTGCCAAAAACATCCTAGTCATATGCATATGTTCTTCAAAATAAATTAAGAAATTTACAACTTACCAGGGTGTCTCCTGAAAGAACCTCTAAAAGAGAGATCAAGTTGTGTCCATCTCTTAAGTCTTCATAGAGATCATTCACATGTTTTCGAACCTACACAGAGAAAAGCAATTTAAATTTTGGTCCTAAAACCCAGGATCATCCTTAATACTCAAACAAGGAAGAGGACAAAGTAGAAAACATTTCTTATATGGTATTCATTCATACAGTGATTTTTTAAATTTTTATTCTCTTACTACTTAAATACTAAATTTAAATTTAAAATATAAACACTAAAAATGTAATTTTCAGATTAATAACTCACAAAGACAAGTAGAATTATTACATGTTTTAACACACTATATAAATATAAGCCTGGACTATTACATGGAGTTACACTTTTTAAAAATACAGGCAATGCCCTGATCTTCATGACTCCTGATACAGCAACTGGAGCTAACTTAACAACAGAGGCAACTTTTTACCCGCTGCTGGTGTCCTACTCTCCACAAGATCTGGATGCCAGAAGCACACACTCCACACATTAAAAATCCACAGATGGGGAGAGAAATCAAGATGGCGGCATAGGTAAGCACCTAAACTGCTGCCTCGCACAACAATTTCAAAACTACAACTAAAAGACAGAACGGACACCATCCAGAACCACAGGAAAGCTGGCTGAGTGAAAATTCTACAACTAGAAGGAAAGAGAAAAGCTCACAGAGAATTGGAGGTACGGCAAAGGGTCTTTGTGCGCGCAGAGAGGAAGGGCGGCTGAGAGCCTGGCTGACTTTCTCTGGCGGAAGGGGGAAGGAAGCCCCCGACCGCACTGAACCCCAGTTCTGACTGCACTGAACCCCAGTCCCGGGCGAAACCCCGTGGACCCAGGCTCATACAGGGGGAGTCTAGACTGTCAGGTAGAGAGAAAGGCACCCAGAGACTTGGAGACCCAGGGGAGCCCCGGCAGGCAGGGTTCTGGAGGCGCGTGCACCAGTGTGCACAAAGGCTGCAGAGGTTGCCACAGGCTTTCCCTAGTGGAAGGGAGTCCGAAGCTCCTGACTGCACTGAACCCCAATTCTGACTGCACTGAACCCCAGTTCCAGGTGAGCCCCTGGGGACCCACGCTCTTGTGGGGGGAATCTGGACTCTCGGGTGGAGACTCGGGAGCCGGGGAAGGCAGAGGTCTGAAAGTGCGCGCATGCGCGTGCAAGGGCAAAGCTGACGGGAAGCCAAGACTGTCTGCTCCGCCCTGAGACTCCACCCCATCCAAATTGAGCACAGAGGCTAGTGCAATTTGGCAAGTCTAATCCTATAAGGCTGTCTCCAACACCGAACTTCTCCCAGCGTAGACACAGCTGATCCTTACAGCCAACTGGCCTGGAGGTCAATTCCTCCCAGTGATACCAACAACAATCAAGACTTAACTACAACAAGGCTGTACACACAGTCCACAAAGGGGTGCACCAAGAGTGTCCACCTCAGGTTAACTGGGGAGGCCGACCCACTGGGCCATATAGGAAACCTAGCACACAAATCTACCCTACCAACTCAGGGAAGCAGTGAAAATGCGGCGTCAAAGAAACAGATCACAAATGAAAGAAATGGAGGAAAACAAACGACTGGATATAGAATTCAAAACCACGGTTATAAGGCTTTTCAAGAATATCCTAGAAAAGGCCGATAAATATAACGAGACCCTCAAAGATATGAAAAAGGACCAACTAGAAATTAAACATACACTGACTGAAATAAAAAATATTATACAGAGACCCAACAACAGACTAGAGCAGCCGTGGGCAAACTACGGCCCGCGGGTCGGATCTGGCTGTTCTATCCGGTTCTCTTGCTCTCCCCTCCGCTCCTTTACTTTGAATTTATATTAGTTCACACAAACACTCCATCCATGCTTTTGTTCCGGCCCTCCGGTCCAGTTTAAGAACCCATTGTGGCCCTCGAGTCAAAAAGTTTGCCCACCCCTGGACTAGAGGAACACAAGAATCAAGTCAAAGAATTGAAATACAAAGAAGCAAAAAACACTCAACCGAAAAAGCAAAAAGAAAAAAAAATCCAAAAAGTTGAAGATAGTGTAAGAAGACTCTGGGACAACTTCAAGCGTACCAACATCAGAATTATGGGGGTGCCAGAAGAAGAGAGAGAGCAAGATACTGAAAACCTATTTGAAGAAATAATGACTGAAAACTTCCCCCACCTGGTGAAAGAAATAGACTTGCAAGTCCAGGAAGCGCACAGAACCCCAAACAAAAGGAATCCAAAGAGGACCACACCAAGACACATCATCATTAAAATGCCAAGAGCAAAAGACAAAGAGAGAATCTTAAAAGCAGCAAGAGAAAAACAGTTAGTTACCTACAAGGGAGCACCCATACGATTGTCAGCTGATTTCTCAACAGAAACTATGCAGGCCAGACGGGAGTGGCAAGAAATATTCAAAGTGATGAATAGCAAGAACCTACAACCAAGATTACTCTACCCAGCAAAGCTATCATTCAGAATGGAAGGGCAGATAAAGAGCTTCACAGATAAGAAAAAGCTAAAGGAGTTCATCACCACCAAACCAGTATTATATGAAATGCTGAAAGGTATTCTTAAAGAAGAGGAAGAAGAAAAAAGTAAAGATAAAAATTATGAACAACAAATACATATCTATCAACAAGTGAACCTAAAAATCAAGTGAATTAAAAACCTGAGGAACAGAATAATCTGGTGAATATAATAGAATCAGGGGCATAGAAAGGGAGTGGACTGATAATTCTCAGGGGGAAAGGGGTATGGGGGGGTTCAGGAAAAGACTGGACAAAAATCATACACCCATGGATGAGGACAGTGCGGGGGAGGTAAGGGCAGAAGGTGGGGTGGGAACCAGGTGGAGGAGAGCTATGGGGGGGAAAAGGAGAAACAATTGTAATAATCTGAATAAAGATTTATTTTAAAAAAAATCCACAGATGGCCTTGGCCAGCATGGTTCAATGGTTAAGAGTGTTGCTCTGCACACCTGAGAATCACGGGTTCAATTCCCATTCAAGGGCATGTACCTGGGTTGCAGATCTGATCCCCGCTCCTGGTCAGGGAGCTTGTGGGAGGCAACTAATTGATGTGTCTCTGTCACATCTATGTATGTGTGTGCCTCTCTCTAGAATCAATGGGAAAAAATATCCTCACTCCTCTGGTGAGAATTAAAAAAAAAATCCACAGCTATAAGCTGGATAAAGGGCAGTATTGTTGAAAGCTTCCATGAACCTATAATTATTTCAAAATAAAACGTTTTTTAAAAATTCACAGATGTAAGGTTAGAAGACCTCTGTCCAAACCTTCCTCTGCACAACAGAAATCTTGTGGTGGTGGAGGGTTTTCATGACCATTATCACTAGCACAAAGTTAACCCTCAGCTTATTCCTCTCTTCCACAAGCCAGATTTAAGCTTGTGATTTTAGAGCTCACACCACCAAAGATTTCCCCAAACCTCTGTTCAGTCTGCCATGTAGGGATATCTGCCACAAATGCTTGGCCTCCTGAACCCATGCCATCCCACCCACGTCCTGCGAGACTCACATGACACTCCTCATTCCACTTCCTATGACTTTCTCACTCCAGGACAGTGAAAGACGGGGTGTGATTCTGAACACTTACTTCATAGGAAGGCTATTTCAAAACCTGCTTTGCCAGATTGAACTAAACCTCCTACATCAGGGAAACTTTCCAAAACAAAGTGTCATTTTTCTCCATATTTATGCAACAATAAAGAAAAATTAAATTAGGCATGTTTATAAAAGAAAAACAATAATATTACGCTATCAAAACTTAGAAGAAAAGAAAACATGTTATAAGGCAAAACAAGTTAGGAGGCCTGCATTTTAGTGTTGCTTTTACCATGAGTCCCATAAACTAGTACCAGCTGTCTATAATCTAGGCCTAAATTTTGTCATTTGCAAAATCAAAATTTGAAAAGAGAAGGCCTTTGTTCAAACTAGAAAACAAAAATTCTATGATCTGAAAATAAAAGCTATCATATTTTCAAAATTCAATGTGACAACTTAAAATATGTAAAATGGAAAGCTGCTCTCAAGCCTTTGGCCTAATTTCTTAAGAATTTGTGAGGGGACCAGTTGGCCAACGTGGCTCAATGGCTAACCCTCAACCTATGAACCAGGAGGTCACAGTTTGATTCCCAGTCAGGGCACAGGCCAGGGTTGTGGGTTTGATCCCAGTAGGGGGCATGCAGGAGGCAGTCAATCAATGATTCTCTCTCATCATTGATGTTTCTCTCTCTCTCCTCCTCCTCTCCCTTCCTCTCTGAAAGCAATAAAAAAGTTTAAAAAAAATAATTTGGGAGGGGTGCAGAAATAGACTGACATCGTAATGCTTGAAAAAATTCTGAGGTGTTGGTTGTCATGTAATGCCTATTTTTCCTATCTCGGTGATTATTCTGAGGGTCTACGAAAATACTGCATATGAAAAGGCTAGATAAATATAAGACATTATCATCTTTATCATTCTATGAAAAACAAATGCCACCATCATTAATAATAATAAACAAAAATATACACACGGTAAGTTAATACTAGGTACCCGACCCTGAACTAAGACCTTTTAAAACTTGGCTCATTCTACTCACCACTAAAGAGTGAGATGAAAGAGAATGTTAGTTAAAAATTACAAACCAACATTATGGGGAAAGAGTGCTAGTGGATGAACAGAGAAGGGGGGAAATGGGGTTCTGGAGAAGTATCTGAAATTTAGGAGAAAGAAAAGATGAAATTAAATAGTTAAGCTGACACAGAAAAGCTTTTTATTTTATCCTGGGTCTGAGTCACAGACATCTGGCCGGTAACTTTCCTTCACAAATGACTACACTAACTGCCAGTAGTCGTAACCTTCCGTTTTCAATTTTTAATAAAACAGCCTTTCTTCTCATTTTGGATATTTTCTCCCTGTGGAACAAAAAACTGTCTGAGTAAATAGTGCTAGAGGAGCAGATGAGCAAAGTGAAAGCACTGTGAGATACTGTGGGATTAAGTTACATAACGTGAATTACATAAGAAGGAGGAAGCATCATTTTCTGTATTTCATACAATTCTCCCAGAATTGTGCAGTGTTCTCTAAAATATGTGTACTGCGCTGCACCTGCAGTTTACCCCTAGAGGGCACCAATCTTCCAATCTTTTGCTTAAGAAGCATAGCCTAAGGAAGAAAAATAAAGTAAGCAGAAAAAAATGGTGAGGCTTAGAAGGAGAGAGATTTTAAACAGGGTGCTGCTGGTGATGGTGATGGAGGCAACACGCATCTCCAATTTATTTTTGAGAGACAACAGAAGAGATGAAGCCAGGTCTGTCCATTTACGTGGCTTAACTGTTGAAAAATACTACTCTAAAATTTTTATTGTAATTGATTTTGTGTGGGCTAAATCAAATTCAACTTTAAAGATAAGATCATTGTCTAGCTAGTTTAAAACTGCCTTTTTCAAAAGTCTGACTTTGTACTGGTTGATGTTAATCCAAATTCGACAAAAGTTTTACTTCCCATATTTAAACATACTGTTACCATATAGGTCACAAAATATTGAGCATCCACTATATGCCAGGGAATCATTTACGTTCTAAGGGTACAAAGATGAATAACAAGACAGTGCCACCTTTTGAGGCTTGCAGTCTGAGATGGTAGAAATTCAGAGAGGAAATTTCATTCTAGAGTACATACAGTCAGAGCAGCAGCTCAGAAAGCTCTGAAGAGCTCTATCCAACTCTGAAGGCTAAGAAGTCTGCCTGGCTAAGACATAAAACTGTGCCAGGTGAAGGGAAGAATAAGGACAAAGGAAAAGGGCAAGGATGTATGCAACTGCATGGTGCAGGGAAGGAAACAGTCCGTGAAATCGAAATGGGAGGTGGAAGGTAAAGTAGGAAGGTGGGCCAGGAGACATGGCGGCTTTACATGTCGTTTTAAAAAGCTTAGACATTTCCTAAGTAAAGAGAACCACTGAAGGCTTTTAAACAGAATGAGGACATAGCATCTCTGACCAACATATAACCTTGTAAACGATTATCTTGAACAAGCCCAAATCACAACAAAGCTGCTGAGGGCCCAGTCTGTACGCAATGAAGGAGGAACGGTCCCTCAGGAAAAAGCAAACTTTTTCTGTATCGGGAAGGATTCAGTCCTCTCTTAAAGAGTCCTACACTTAAAAGATGCAGTATTCTGGAAAACAACCGACTATCTTTAGAAAGGATCATAAATAATAGAAGAAGGCTTGTCCCAAATGAGATCATCTCACTGCCTTGCACGAATTGGGTAAAGAGAAGGGCACAGTCAGCTTCAGTGAAAATGATTTTCAATGTCATTTTTATACTTCACACAAATACATTCATAAAAAAATAACCTACCAAATTTTCTTGGGAGAGCTTCTTAAAAGTTCTACTTCAAAAAAATAAATTTAAGCCCGGCCGGCGTGGCTCAGTGGTTGAGCGATGACCTATGAACCAGAAGGTCCACAATTCCATTCCCGCTCAGGGCACATGCCCGGGTTGTGGGCTCGATCCCCAGTGGGGGGTGTTCAGGAGGCAGCTGAGCCCTCTCATCATTGATGTTTCTATCTCTCTCTCTCCCTCTTCCTCTCTGAAATCAATAAAAATATTTTTAAAAATAAATTTAAAATAGTCTATCAATATATCACCATCATCAATTATCGATCAGTAAATTGATGCTTTTAAAATACACAGAAATGGCCTGGCCTGTGTAGCTCAGTGAACTGAGCATCGACCGATGCACCAAGAGGTCATAGGTTTGAATCCCAGTCAGAGCACATGCCCAGGATTGTGGGCTCAGTCTCCCCAGGAGGGGCCATGCAGGGGCAGCCAATTGATGTTCCTCTCTCATCAATGTTTCTCTCTCTTTCTCGCTCTCCCTTCTGTCTCTCTCAAATCAATAAAAACATATTTAAAAATAAATCAATAAAATACACAGAAATGCTTAAAACCAGATATTCTCTTAGGTAGTTGCCCTATCTGAACAGTTTTGTATATTACAAATTTATTTCAGTATTATTTCTTTAAGAGTTGTGAAAGAATAAAAAGCATAGCTCAAACTCTACGTAAATTCTATACTGATGCAGGGAGTGTAATGGGGAAACATCCTTACGGGATGTAGAAAAAAGATGGTCATACTTTTTAGGCAATATGTTAATGAGTCATCATTAATGCCAAATAGAATTAATTTTTTAATGTTTTTTTTAAACTATAAAGATATTTGTCATATATCTTAACACATTGAGGACCAGTAGTTTTATTGCTAGCTTTACCCAGTAGCCAGATAAGTTTCTATTGAACGAGTACAAAAAACGTTTTACATAAGTGTTAAAGGCACGCTTTAAAATTAAATACCCATTGCATTTTGAAGTTATTTATTACATGTTCTTACAAGCTAATATCTTTTTAAATAATTCTTGTGATTGGCCACAAGCCTTAGAGCAGAAAACACGAGAATTCTCATGATTCTCGCAATGTGTTAAGGCAGTGGTCGGCAAACTCATTAGTCAACAGAGCGGCAAACCGCGGTGGCTCGCGAGCCGCGGTTTGCTGACCACTGTGTTAAGGTATTAATGAATAAAATAATAAAGAGTTTGAAACAAACCAATGTTGGCCCTAGGCAGCAAAATAATCCATCTACTTCACATGGACCTGATTAGTTGTTTGGCAAAAAAGATTTCTCTGTTAAACTTTCAGGTAGACAATCTACAATCAATTTTTTAAAAAACACATTTATGTTACTGATAAAACTTCATTTTTTATTTGGGGGCATTTTAGTCATGGTTTCAACTTGCTGTTTTTTGTATTCTTTTCTGCCCAGGTTCAGCATTGTCATAGGGACCTTTTTAAAAGGCAATTTCAATTTTCAAATTTTTAAAGCATATTACTCCTTTCTGTATTAATTTGGGTGTTGGAGTGATTGATTCTTGTCTGTGTTGGTTTGGGTTTGAGTCCTCTACCTTTCCTGCCAGCTCCTCCTATTTGTCAACATGAAGACAGACATAAATCTGGTTTTGCATATGCTTTTCCCTCATCCTGCAGGTCTGGATAGATCTTGCTAAGCAATTACAAATAATGTAACTAAAAGAGAAAAATGAATCCAGAAATCAATTACTTTGCATACTAAATTTTATAGTATTTGCTCACTGTTTTGGAGTTCATTTCTATCCTATATAATAAGAGGTTAATATGCAAATTGACCCTAACAGCGGAACAACCGGAAACGACTGGTCACTATGATGCACACCGACCACCAGGGGGCGGACGCTCAATGCAGGAGCTGCTCCCTGGTGGTCAGTGCACTACCAGAGGAGGGGGCTCCACTCAGCCACAGGCCGGGCTAACGGCTACGAGTGCAGCAGCAGTGGCGGGAGCCTCTTCCGCCTCCTCGGCAGCGCTAAGGATGTCCAACTGGGGTTTAGGCCCACTCCTGGCGAGCCTAAGCCATCAGTTGGACATTGCCTGAGGGCTCCCGGGCTGCCAAAGGGATGTCTGATTGCCAGCTTAGGCCCGATCCCCAAGGGAGCAGGCCTAAGCCGGCAGGTGGACATCCCCTGAGGGCTCCCAGACTGCGAGAGGGCGCAGGCCAGGCTGAGGGACCCCCCCCTGCGTGCATGAATTTTCGTGCACTGGGCCTCTAGTTAAAGATATGTTCTGGACAACCTCCATATTCCAATGTCAAACAAATGAGCACTGGCTTATAAAGACATCGTTGTCATTATCCATTCCATGTAGTCTTTCAAAATTAGGGGTTGAGGGAGATTTTAGGTTAGACTAAAAGATGTTTCTGACCGGAATTCTGCCTCTGAGGGTGAAACCCTGTGATAAATGGCAGAAAGATACTTTTAAAAGTTCCTCAAATATCCTCTACCTAGCTCATTACTTACATAAACCTTTAAACTAGTTATCACTTCAAAAGATCATGGTTAAGTACTATTCTATCAAGAGCACTTTTCAATAGCATAATGAAAGGAGAAGGTTACCAGTAACTAGCATTTTTATGCTCACCTCTTTCCCATTCCTCTCACATTCTCACAATTTGGGCAATAGAAAGAAAAAGCTGGGGAAAGTGGGATTATAATCACTTGACCCTTCTAACAAATAATAAATAAATTTGTCAATAAAACTAAATTTTGATATAAATATAAATACGTGACTATAGCAATATAACAAGACAAATAATGACTACTGAAAGTCCTAAATAATAAAAGGGTAATATGCAAATAGACTGAACGGCAGAATGACTGGTTGCTATGATGTTCACTGACCACCAGGGGGTAGATGCTCAACGTAGGAGCGCTGCTCAGCCAGAAGCCAGGCTGACGGCTGGTGAGAGCAGTGGCAGTGGCCGGCAGTCGGACATCCCCTGAGGGCTCCCAGACTGCGAGAGGGCGCAGGCTAGGCTGAGGGACCCCCCCACACACACACAAGTGCACGAATTTTGTGCACCAGGCCTCTAGTACTATCATAATAGCTAAGTCCTACATATTTACATACAGGAGTTCATTTGTGCCAAGTCCCAAATAATATAACTAAATACAAAATGTCTGTTTAACAAAGGTAATCTATACCTACATCATCAAACATTTTAAACAAATTCCACCATATTTTCAAATTCTAGTTTTCATTGAGGAAGTTTTGAAACAGAATTGTGAATATTTTTCAATAAAAATCATATAAAATTATTTTAAAGAATTTTAATTGGTTTTAATTATATATACAACTAGTTTTATTAAATTTATAAAATTAACAACTAGTCTTTAAAAATGTGTATTTCCTCAATAAATTCCCACTAAAGATTCTCCAGTAAGGTCATACCAATGCCATAAGACAGGTTCAGATAAATTATTATAAATTGGAGGTACATTCAGGTAAAATATATTCAGTTCCTATATGAAAAAAAAGACAGCTTCTGGGATGGAGCAAGCTATCAGTCATTTGCCCCTTAATGCCAGGTCACTTTATCAGACTAGTTGTCTTAACACCTATGTATTACCTGTATTATCGATTTCAAAGATGGAATAACATGGGAGGGGGTGGATTTGAGGAGGCAATGCAAGGGCATGATGGGATTCCAAAGGAAGAGCTTCTAACACTGAGAAGGTAGTGGGAGGACCCTGGGTAGCTGGTGAGTGGGTTGAGAAGAGTCCAGGAAAGGGATATAGGGAAATGACAAACAAAAATTTCAACTACTTTGCAATTCTGATTAAAGTGCTGGTTACGGCTTACTGAATACTTCTGAGCTGGATCATTTCCTTTAGGGCTTTTGTCAAATGCACTATAGGCTGTTGATGCCTGACCTGCTACACAACAATTCAACAATTAAGTGAATACCTGTCGCAGTAAGAACTCTCCTTCTGGCACAATTTAGAGTACCTTTTACAGTGCAGTTGTTTTTTTTGTTGGTTTTTTGTTGTTGTTGTTGTTTTGGGGGGGGGGGCACTACACTCTCAATACACACAAAAAAAATCAAAGAACCAACTGAGCCCCCCAAAAGTCATTTCATCTACTTCAGAGATGATGTGTAGCACCCTCATCAGCCCCCACCCCTCAGTGGAACAGGAAGCCACTTGCTGGAATGGTTGGAATATGATGAGTCAGGCTCTAGGCTAGGGAGGAAGCAAGGTCCTCATAGAGGGCAGAGAGAGTAGGCAAGGAATAAAATCCACCTATGGCTCAGGCTCCAGGAGGGGTAGAGCTGGCCAGTGTGGGTATCTTCTGGTCACACCATCACGGGCACTTCCTGGTGTCCCTTTCAGAGCTTTCTTTGCCAGGGAAAGACACTACTGAGGGTGGGGATGACACAAGTGGTGGCTCCATCTCTTTCTAAGTTTCAAGGATTGGGAAAAATTGACAGTCTCTTATGAGCATATTTTATAGTTTTAAGGCCTTTATAATATTCTAATACTTTCTATGCAAACTAATCCACTCTCCTTTAAACATAAGCCCATTTCCTCAAGTCTTTACAAATAAACAACTGACAACAACTGGTTGTATCCTCCTCACTAAACCTTTGGAATACAGGATTATGATCAAGACAACTGCCACAGGGAGATAAACACTGAAACTATTTTTAAAGACACCTCCAGATGATGAGATCCCACTGCCTCTGCTGCAATTCATGCTAATGCTTAACACCTCTTCCCTGTTCTTGTTCAACATTTTTTGTTGCCTTAAATTCAGATGAAACTCCAAGTCCCCAATACCATGATTTACATTTTCCTAAATAAAACCTCTGTAAAACTATCTGGGAAACTCATATGCTTGGAAGGAATTATAAATACAGGTTTTTTTCCATTGTGTACTTAAAGGGAAAAAATTTGACACGTTAAAATTAATCTCTGCAACAGAACTATATCTTCCACAGGAAGAGTAAACCTTTCAAAGATGCTACCAATTTTTTCAAAGTGATAACTTCTAAATGACATTATAATTTTGCCAAATTTCCAGATTCTAATCTACTCAACAGAGGTCTGTGGACCACAGATGCTCACCAGCTAGTCCTCCCCACTGTACATGACTAGTCAAAAAAGATGCCACATTGTTGTCTTATACTAAAGCCTGATATCTAAGCAGAAGTTATTTTGTCTCTAGCCCCTGTTATAAGCACCCTATCTTTTAAACATGTTTAACCAAGAGTACACTTGAGTCAGGTTGACACCTACCAAATCTGAGATCCCATTTGCAAGATACATGGGTCCCAGCACCCTACCAAGGGAGTTCACTTCCAAGCCAAAGGCTAAGAGAATTTGAAAAGAATGTCAGCTGAATAGATGCGGTCACATTCTCAAAGCCACCACCGTCATAACTCTGGTTGCACTCATGGTGTTCCTTCTACCCAAAGTGCTGTTCTGTTTCAACTCCTCCTCTAGCTATTGAACTCTTACTTTTCCTTCAAGGTCAAGTTTTACAGTCACCCAGGCTGTGAAGAATTCCCCCTTCTGTACTCCCACATTCCTTGGTTTATACCAAGATACCAATAATCATTTCCCTTAGAAAATAGTTTGAGGGGAAGCAGAGTTGCCACCCCAAAATATGTGTTATAGATATTGATTATTTTAGGCTAGTTATTTTCAAGGAATCTTTGACCTTCCCCTAACTGTCTTAAAGAATTTATATAGAGCCCTGACCAGTTTGGCTCAGTGGATAGAGCGTCGGCCTGTGGACTGAAGGGTCCCAGGTTCGATTCCGGTCGGGGGCATGTGCCTTGGTTGAGGGCACATCCCCGGTGGGAGGTGTGCAGGAGGCAGCTGATGAATGTTTCTCTCTCATCGATGTTTCTGACTCTCTATCCCTCTCCCTTCATATCTGTAAAAAATCAATAAAATATTTTTTTAAAAAAGAATTTATATAGAGGACCTGCTTCAGAAAAGAAGCTATTGTCACAGATAGTTAAATTTTAATAAGAACTAGGTATAATAGACAGGGAGGAACCAGCAAGTTTTCTTCATCGAAGTCCTTTCTATGTACCATTTATAGAGATGGACCAATATTCATTTACCAAACTTGCATTTCTATCTCCATGTAAATTGCCTTCCTGACCTTTGAAGTCTCAAACCACAACCCTCCCCGTTCTCCTTAGCTCAAATGGCATATAAGCCTTAACTGCCCATTAGTCCTTGGTCTCATATTCTTATGGAACCCTGTATGTACATATATAATGAATTGGATCATTTTCTCCTGCTACTCTGTCTCATGTTGGTTTATTAGTCCAGCCAGAAGAATTTTAAAAAGTGGAGAAAAAGTATTTTTCCTCCCCACATGTCCATCCATGATGCACATAATAAGCCCCTTCAAAGGACAGGGCCCTGTCTTCAGTTCTCTTGGTGAACGCCTCATGCTTTGCATAGTACCTTTCAGACAGTAGATAACCAAAGAATAAATAAAATATTAGCCACTGTGACCTTAGCCACGCCCTCAGCTGTGGGCCCTTGAGTGCCTACTCAGTGATGGGCAATTAAAATGTCTTTTTTTTTTTTTTTTGTCCAGGGCATCTCACAGCACTGGGAACCTGATTTGAACCTGATATTTTTGCAACTCCTTCCCCAACCCCCAAAAAAGTCTTTATTTGATCTTGCCAACTATGAAAACTTAATTCAAAATTCAGCAAGAAAACATTAATCAGAAATTAAGTTTACCAGACAAAACTTCGGAATTTAACAGCCCAGTGGACACATTAAAATGGCTCTATAATATACAATGCTCAGTAAAATTACAGTGTCTGCAAATACGGCTTCTTATGTTTTTTAAGTTTATGTAGAATAAAAGTTAGATGTTTCAAACGTTTGGGGAAAATGACAAATTGTGAGATAAAAGGATAGCATGAAACTCACTGACTCAGACAATAAATCTATAGAAAACATTTCCACTCTTACAACTTGTAAGGACACCTATGTTGTATCTATGTGGTTTAACTGCACAGAAATCTAAGAAATAGAATTTCTACACTATTCTTCAGTCAGTAGTACCATTAGAGTACCTGGGTTTGGGGGATTTTGTTTTTTGTTTTCAATAGTGGAAGGCTGCTCTTGTAGAAAATCTGAGTGTCGGTTCTCTGCTCAGGCAGGAGGCTTGAAGTGCTATGTTGTGGTTGTGGCTCTCCTGGGCTATAGCTCTGTGAATTACTAGTATCCTAGGCTAAATTCAACCACTGATGTGGGATGGTTCACTAATAATACAAACAGCCGGCTGCCAAATGAGTGGCATCTCACCTCAAACTGCCATAAGCCATGGGAGAAAAAATAAAGGTGTTTGTGTGGGTCTGGGCCAGACTGTTATGAAAATCATGTTTATTTTTCCTTAGTTAGAGTTCACCATGTAAATGGCACCCATGACTGGGGTACTATTATAAAACCACAATAATTTAATAAACAAAATAGAAACAAACACATAAATACATAGAACAGAATGACAGCTGTCAGAGGAAAGAATGAAAAAAAGGTAAAGGGATTAAGCAAAATACACTATACAGAGTGTCCCCCCAAAATGCATACACATACTTTGAATAATTATAAAGGCAGTGTTTATTAAAATACATTTCATTTTCAAAATTAAGCTATCAACTGTTAAAGTGTGTATACATTTTGGGGGACATCCTGTATATAACACATAGACACAGACAACAGCACGGTGATAGCCAGCGGGGAGGGGAAGTGGGGGAGGTGGAAGAGAGTAAAGAGGGGATAAATGGGGACGGAAAGAGACTTTACTTTGGGCAAAGGGCACATGCTGTAGTGTGTACACGATGTTTAGTTGAGTTGTACACTTGAAACCTGTATGGTTTTGTTAACCAATGTCACTCCAATAAACGCTGTTTAAAAAAAAAATTGCTGTGCGCTAAGGGCAGTCTCCTCTTTCCATTACCCCACTCATGCCCTCACCCCACTAGTGTCTGTGTCCATTGGCTATGCTTATATGCATGCATACAAGTCCTTTGATTGATCTCTACCCCTTCTCCCTCCCCTCCCCTGCCATCAAGAGAGCATTATTCTTTTTTTTTTTTTAATATATTTTATTGATATTTTACAGAGAGGAAGGGAGAGGGATAGAGAGCTAGAAACATCGATGAGAGAGAAACATCGATCAGCTGCCTCCTGCACACCTCCCACTGGGGATGTGCCCGCAACCCAGGTACATGCCCTTAACCGGAATCGAACCCGGGACCCTTCAGTCCGCAGGCCGATGCTCTATCCACTGAGCCAAACTGGTTTCGGTGAGAGCATTATTCTTATCACTGCTTTACAGATGTGAAAACAAAGGCTTTGAGAGGTTCAAGGTCACACCTCTAGTAAACAGTCATGGGTAAAGATCCAAGCCTTGCAGACCACAGCCAGTGCTCTTCAACATCACACTGTACCACCACCCTCCCTGGGTGCCAAAGTACAGTGAGGGGAGAGGTGCGAAAAGTAGGAACAGCTTGAAAAATCTGACCACCTGGGCAGACCCCAGGCATGACTAGCTTACTCACACGCTGGCCTTCCCATCCATAATTGACTCTTCTGGAATCTGTCTGAAATTCCCAGAAATTTATTTTCCAGCAGAATGGCTAGAGTGCTCTATCATTTACAGACTTCAGTGAATTAGGTTCCCCTCAGAGTTTCTCATCAAGCTTTGCTCCTGATCCTACATGAGACCAGCTGCGCTGGGAGTCCAAAATGGGATATGAACACACTAGAAAAGAGAGTATCTTAGGAGGACAGACACACGCCCTGGGCCCTTGAGAGGGAAAAAAGGGGGGTGAGTCTAAGGAAAGATAGGGAAATGGAGTAAGGTTTGAAACTTAAAATCTACTTGGGGATGGGGAGGGGGAACACTCTTTCTCCCCTAGGGTATTATGGCGCCTTGATCTCAGGACTTAACATCCATAAAATAGGATATGCATTAAATAAGATCTAGTGGGCTAGCCTGAGAACAAGGCCAGCATTATAATATATGTCAACCATATAGGGAAATGACTTACAAAAGTGCCCATTTATATGTCAAGGACTCTCTACATACATAGTAGCAAAAACTGACCTTATAATGAACACTATGGACTCCTTAAATTTTATTTGAAAAAATAGTGCTGTATTTCCACGAGAACTTTTTTTTTTTTTAAATATATTTTATTGATATTTCACAGAGAGGAAGAGAGAGGGATAGAGAGCCAGAAACATCGATGAGAGAGAAACATCGTTCAGCTGCCTCCTGCACACCTCCCACTGGGGATGTGCCCGCAACCAAGGTACATGCCCTTGACCGGAATCGAACCCGGGACCCTTCAGTCCGCAGGCCGACGCTCTAGCCACTGAGCCAAACCGGTTTCGGCTCCACGAGAACTTTTTTAAAAAATCACAAACAAGAATACTTGAACAATTTTAATAGGACATTCTTTAAGCAAACATTGGTGTCAGAATATGTTAGTAATGTAAATCAACAGTACAGTGCCATCAAACATTTATTTCAGCATTTTTAAAAGTATGCAACAGTTTTCCCAGCCTCAACACCTTTGAAGTCATTCCCTTTCTCTTTTCCACAACATAGACATTTCTTCTCTACTATATTAAGATCAACTGACTCTGTTGCATGGGCAATAGTTTCCAAACTCCTGGGCAAGTCCAACATGACCCAGGGCTACCTTTGACACCCTGGCCATTTTCATTATCAAATTCTCCCCTGCAGGGCATGGCTCTCTCATCTCTCTCCAATTACTAGCTCCCAAGTTCTTTGCTACTTGCCTTCCTTTGTTAGGCCCCTTTGAAAGGAATCTCTGAATTCCCCCTCAGATTTGCAGCACAGTAAACTCTTGACTAGGGGCCGGAAACAGTTTTCTATTTGCTTCTATGGGAATAAATGTTTTAGAAAGTATTTTCAAAGAAACCTGACTGCACCCTCATGATGGGGTTCAGGACACACTAGCCCAATATATGGCCCTTCAACATATTAAATATTTTAAGCTGGAGGAATCTGGGCAGTATCATGTGCTGGAAAGACTCTGCCTCTGCCCTACCTCCTGCTGGAGTCAGCTCATACCAGTAAGACCTTCTTGTGAGAAGTGCCCTCCCTGTACTTCTGGGAAAGGAGCACCCTTAACCTCTGCAGAAGAATCCAAACAGGCCTTGCTGAGTTTTCTCCCCTTGCCTCATACACTTTTGTGCTTTTACATTTTCCATGACTTCCACTCTTAATCAAACCTAGTATAAAAACACTCAGGTTTAACCCTTTCTTCCGGTCTTCAATTTCCTTATGAAGGCTCCCATATCCCATAAACTTTTATGAAGTATATTTCTATGTTTTTCTCTTGTTAATCTGTTTTTTGTTATAAAGCCAAGAACCTCAAAGGGTAGAAGAAAAATATTTTTTATCCCCCTACATGGAGAAAGACTGCAGAGAATCTAATTTTAATATATTATTAGAGAATTTCCAACGTAGAAGAATCTAGCTATAGGCAATATTCTTCTACATTCTGAACGAATGAAAATAAGCAGTGAAGTTAATTTGTAGCTTTAGGTAAATTAATCTTGTCTATGAATATGAGTAAACTTTCTAGTACCTAGCCACAAATGGAGAAACAATATATAATGGAAAGGGGTCAGAAGAATGGATCCTAAGTCTGGCCCTGGCGATCATGACTGGTTTTGACTTGGGGCCTCACTCTCTACCCCTGTTATGAAAAAGGTCTTTTCAGCTTTAAAAGAAGGAAGTTGTCCTAAACTTATTTTTCCTCCAGACTAACTTTTATGTCCCTCCTACCAAAGTAACCCTTTCAGTTCCCTATCATAGTAGTTATAGTTCTATATCATAAACTAAGGGGGAAAGTTTCATTTGGTTTCACATTCATTCATTAAGCAACACATTTCTTAGTATGGTTTGAGGAATACAGCAGCGTATTAGACACTATGTTAGGTATTGGAGATGCACTGTTTAATAAGACAGACACAGCTCCATCCCCTAGCTTAGTCTAGTACAGTAGTTCTCAACCTTTCTAATGCCGCGACCCTTTAATACAGTTCCTCATGTTGTGGTGACCCCCAACCATAAAATTATTTTTGTTGCTACTTCATAACTGTAATTTTGCTACTGTTAAGAATTGTAATGTAAATATCTGTGTTTTCCGATGGTCTTAGGCTCTACAGCAGCGGTTCTCAACCTGTGGACCCAGGGTCGCCTAAGACCATCGGAAAACACAGATATTTACATTATGATTCATAACAGCAGCAAAATTACAGTTATGAAGTAGCAACGAAAATAATTTTATGGTTGGGGGTCACCACAACATGAGGAACTGTATTAAAGGGTCGCGGCATTAGAAAGGTTGAGAACCACTAGTATTAAATAACAAAGCATTGTTCCGCTTTAATCAGCCTACTACAGAATGCAGACACTTCTGATATGAAGGCCTACACAACGTGATTTAGAATGTTAACAGCACTGATCAAAAAGTAATGTTTTTCATCTTTGAAAATGCCTTAGTCGGTACCTTAATCCAGCTAAAACAATGACCTTCAGGAATACTGCCTGATTTCTTCAGATACTTTAATCTATATCTCTAAATTCGTGTAAAGTAAATTGATTAGAGAAGAATGTAAATAAAAATTTATGGCCATATCAGGGGTGTTGCTGGGGTTCTTGTCCCAGCATTAAGAAGGGTTCAGCAATCTGGAGAAAGGCTGTGCGTAGATGAAGCAGGAGTCCAAAAATGAAAGATAGTTTTGAAAGGCAATGGGGGTCAGAGAAGCTTCAGCTAAAGGAGCTAAAGATTCTCCTTGTCTCAGGACCGCATGCTTTTTATTAACACAATTTGTCCTAAGGCAAGGTGGAGATAATACACTTCAAAGGGTAGGGTTTCAAAGGGTAGGGTTTACAGAAGCATTGTCAGATTGGGGAATAGTCTATAGCTGTTCAGGTGGTTGGCCAACAGGAGGCAATAACATGTAGATTAAAATGCCCTGAACTGTCTGGCAGCAGACAACCCCATCCTATTCAGGTTTGGGGGAAGTGCCCTCTAGCCACTTCAACAGGTAATTACATATGTGACTCAGCCCTTGTTGAACCCCCAAGTTTCATCAACCTTTTGATAAAACTCTTGTAATTATGACATGCTGGAATTGGCTCCCGGCAGGGTGTGAGCTCAAACAGAAAAGACTTAAAATATGCAGAATAATGCTGAAAGAAATTAGAGCTGAGTAAAGAAACATATTGCTTTTTTCCCCATACTTCTCTGACTTTGTTTCTTTTTGATCATTTCTTAACTGTCTTTCTATTGTGGCATGATAAGGTTCATTTTTCTGTAGAACCAGAAGGGCCAAGAACTAAATCTTAGCCCTGCCACATTCTAGCGACTTCATGCTGGATTAACTCATTAACTTCAATAAATGGTAGTGCTGGTGAAGGCAGCAATCTATAATAATAAAAGGGTAATATGCTAATTAGACTGAACGTCCTTCCCAGCATCATTCCAGACGTCCTTCTGGACGAAGCTGGGGCCAGAGCGAAGCAGCCCAGACCCCAGGCGCCTGCCGGCAGTGGCCAGAGCCAAGCAGCCCTGGTCCCGCATGCCTGCCAGCAAAGGCTGGAGCAAAGCCCAGGTCCCAGGGGCTGGAGGGAAGCCAATGCCAGCAGCCAGGGGAAGGAAGGCCTACTCTTGCACAAATTTTCATGCATCGGGCATCTAGTTAAGATAATAATGAATAAGGAAATATAAAAGAAGAAAAGTTATAACTGACCACAAGATAGAACTAAAGTTATTTGATTATATTACTCTTAAAATTTTGGTATTCTTAGTCTGGTAAAATATTGAAATAGTGTTTGTTTCATCAACAAACACCAAAATCATTTGTACTTGTTTAAACAACTCAATATTTAACTCACCTTCCATTCTATATAAATAAGCCCCTGTTCAGTGTTCTTCAAAAATGTTGTCATAAAAGTCTGTAAAAAGGCTATAAACCTGTTCCTGATTAACGCAGATCAAAGAGACATGACAACTAAATGCAATACCTGACTCCAAACTGGACCCTACCCTGAGGATGTTTGGATATATTTTTTATATGAGCTTAAATCTTCAAACCTGGAAATTATCCAACCATCTTCTCTTTGGATCAAATAAACCCCAAACTCGACTGCCCTACCAATTCCTGAAAACACCCATCACATTTCTCCTTAATCCTCTCTTCTCAAAGCCAACCTCCTCACTTGTTTCCAGACCCTCATCCTCATGGCTGCCTCCTTCTGGACACTTTCATTAAAATGTATTGTCATAGCCCTAGCCAGTTTGGCTCAGTGGATACAGTGTCAACCTGTGGACTGAAGGGTCCTGGGTTCGATTCCAGTTAAGGGCACATGCCTGAGTTTCAAGCTCGAGCCCCAGTAGGGGGCATGCAGGAGGCAGCCAATCAATGATTCTCTCTCATCATTGATGCTTCTATCTCTCTCTCCCTCTCTGAAATCAATAAAATATATATAAGCCAAATATTCTGCTTGTGGCTTAACCAGTGAACAGTACAAAAGAGCTATGGACTCTCAGCTTTATTAAGACAGCCTGAGACTGCCTTCAGGTGTACCACTGTTGCAAATCTGAGGTCAACAAACCCCCCAGGTCTCATTGCATGAATGACTGCTATGCCAGACCTTCTGTATCCTGCACAGACAGATCAGCGTGCCTTCTCCGACTTCATCCAAGTATCTGCTACAAAGCAAAGGGGGAAATGAAGAGTGTCCCCTGGGGTAAGCCAGTGGTCACCTCTTTGCAGGTCCACTCATTTAGCAAACACATTGCTATTATGTGAAGACACACAGTCATGTCATGGAATTCACATTTAGTTCCTTAATGCCTATCTATGTTTGAAAGTCAAGGTTCTTCCCAAAATACCAGTTATATTATGACACTCTTGCCCACAAAAACTTCCAACAATCCAGGGGTGGGCAAACTTTTTGACTCGAGGGCCACAATGGGTTCTTAAACTAGACTGGAGGGCCAGAACAAAAGCATGGATGGAGTGTTTGTGTGAACTAATATAAATTCAATGTAAAGGAGTGGAGGGGAGAGCAAGAAAACCGGATAGAACAGCTGGATCCGGCCCGCAGGCCATAGTTTGCCCACGGCTGTCTAGGCTAACCAATCACATCTGTTTATTACCTGGCTTCACCATTTTTAATTTTCTTATTTTCTCTCCTCCATGCCCTCTTCCACCTCCACCCACTCTCACAACGCCCCACAATCATCACATTCTTGTCCATGTCCATGAGCTCTCTCTTTTTTTCTTTTTTGCTCAATCCCTCCACCCACCACCCTCTAACATCTACCCCACAGAGCTGTCTGCCTGCCCTCCATCTATGAGTTTGTCTCTATTTTGCTTGGTAGTTCAGTTTGTTCATTAAATTCCCTGAGTGGAATTATATGGTACTTGTCTTTCTCTGACTGGCTTATTTCACTTAGCATAATGTTCTCCAGGTCTATCCATTCTGTCACAAAGGGTAAAAAATTTTCCTTCTGGCTTCATCATTTTCTCTCCAACCTGATCTTCTCCCAGCAAGCCCTGCAGTCCAGTACATCAAGATCAGTGTGCCCACCTACCCACTCCCACCCACCCCCTCCTTTGAATCCTGCTTAAGTCAGCTTCCTTGGCCTGGCATAGCCCTAGACTTCTCAGAGCCACCCAAGTCTCCCGGATCTGATCTCTTAAAACCCTTGTTGTTTGCCACTCATTGTGGCATGTTATCCTATGCTACCCTGCTTAAGTGTTTAATGGCTTAAACATATGTATTTTTAATATCTCAAACCAAACAGCAAGCTCTCTGTGAAAACAGAGTATTTCCCAAATTGTATTTCAAATGCAGCCCTGATTATAGTAAGTTCAACTCCGCCCTACTGCACGTAAGCATCGAGTTATTCTTGTTTTTACTGATGAGAAATTTACCACCAAGAAATCATTATTCTTCATGATGAAAAGCCATTTAGAAGTTTTCAATTCCAAGCTACTATTTATCTACAGAATAATTTCACACTCTTCTATATATCTCATACTATCTTATAATTATCTAGATTACCAAATCAACTATTTTTTTCACATTTATAAAAACCAGATTTGCAAGATTTGCTTTTCAATTCTACACGTGGGGTCTTTAATAAAACATCTCCCCTAAAAAGCTTTTAACCCTTCCTCTACTACCTACACAATTATCTCTTATAGCATAAAAGAAATAACTTAAACGTTAAAGCCTATTTGTGAAGCTATCAGACCAACATCCAAATGTTAAGCTCAGCTTTCCCCTTCAGCTTTAATCATGCAACTTGACATTGCTCCTTTAGTAGAGCAAGCAAAAATCTAGAGTCAGGCAGGCTGGGATGTAATTTTCCTTAGACTGTTGTCCAATATACAAAATACTGTGTAATTTCTCTTAGCCTTATTTTCCACACAAATCCTGAGAATTAATAGCTGAATGAACTTAGGAAATTATGGAACCTCTCTGTGCATTAGTTTCATCATTTGTAACACAGGAATAATACTACTAGTCAGGACTTGTCCATAAAGATTGTTGTGAGAATTATGTATATTAAGACATAAAAGTGACAGATCCTAGCACATGATGGATCCTGGCAATTATTTCACATTATTACCCGTGAAATAATATTAGCAGCTATTATTATGAATATCAGTATTAATACTGTAAAGTGCCTAGCATACAGTAGGTGAACAGCAAAAGACTGCTGCTATTATTTTCTAAACCATATTAGAGTATTTGCTGGTTATACCAAATGGAACTGATGATTAATTATAATATTTATCCATTTACCTATGTCAGGGGTTCTATAGACGTGGCCCCGTTCAGCAGCATCAGCATTTTAATTGACTTCAAGTCTTTAAAATTTAAAGTAAGGTTTTCTTAATTATTATTTTTTTTATTGTTGACAGTATTACAGATGTCCCTCATTTCTTCTCCCTTTGCCTCCTTCCACCCAACGCCCACCCCACCCCAGGCCTTTCCCCACACTGCTGTCTATGTCCACTGTTTGTGCATATATGCATATACGTTATTTTAACAAGCCCTCCGAGTGAATCTGATGTAGCTGAAGCTTAAGAACCCCTCATGTAAGTCTAAAGTCTTTAAAATATATCTTATTTGCAGATCTTAAGAACCAAAACACTGCATTCTACTTCTCAGAAAAGGTCGTTTTCCAGTGGTCGGCAAACTCATTAGTCGACAAAGCCAAATATCAACAGTACAACTATTGAAATTTTTTTTTTAAACCGAAAACCGACTTCTGGGCATGGGCCACAAAGTTTCAATCGCACTGTATGTGCGCGCCCGCACGTGGTATTTTGTGGAAGAGCCACACTCAAGGGGCCAAAGAGCCGCATGTGGCTCGCGAGCCGCAGTTTGCCGACCACTGCATTAGCCCTTTACAAAGCCAGTGCTTCAGAAATCCTATTTCATCGGTGCCCACAGATGTAAAATTACTCGATAACAAATAGAGCTTTTTTGTATTCCCTAAAAGTTATCACTGTGTTCTCAGCCTGGGGATTTACATTTCCTTCCAGATACCAAGTCAAAAAAGAAGAGTGTGACTGGTTCGGAGGAGCCATGAAGTCATTGACTTCTCAGTGCGGGCAAAGGATATCTCTGCCATGAGTAAATTAAGCTTTCCAAGGATATGATGGAACAGAGAAAAAATCTGATAGTTGGGTGTTTCCCGTGTGGTAACCAAGCAGATTACTAACAAGCAGGAGGTGGTTCAATATTGGAACCCAGGGCCTCTTTCTCTCCAAATGCATTTAGGTATCAATAAAATAAATTTAAAAATTCAGACCAAATATCCTATTACACAATGTTAAGGAATAAATTTACAATATAGCTAACCAGTGCTGAAGAATACACTTCTATAGATGAAAAGGGGCCACATCCTGAACCTGACAAGCACAGGGGAGGCCTTCGTGGCAGTCGTACAAACTCAGAGACCTAAAATAACCACAAAGGGTGGTCTGAAATTTAAAAATTTTAACTATAAGCAGTTTATGGTGGGTAGTCATGTCCTAGGCCAATTTCTTCCCTGACAAAGGTCAACCTTGACCTAAACTGAGTCTATCTCTTGTCTTTTTGCATCTACGATAACGTATCGTTGGAATGTCAAAGTAGCTTTCTTTTTCCCAGACCCCTCAAAGCACAAGCACTGCTCTGCGGAGACCACAAATCAACTCGTTGTTGAGTTAATCATTGACAGTTAACTATCCCATACCCACCTGTGTAAAAGAAGCATGTGTCTATCATTTTACTTTTTATCCACTCCCAGAGGTTTCCCCGCTTTGCTTTCTCCCGCCTCCCTAACCTGTCACCAATGGATTTCATGTAACCCACTTAGTCTCCTCCTTTGATTGTAATTTATAAAATAAGGTGCAAAACTGCCATTCTCCAGAGCATTATCTCAACCCTCTGAGATTTTGCTTTCCGGCAAATTGTTGACAGTTTGGCTCAAATTATCTCAAAAATTCTCTATAGGCTTGAATGTTTCTCACATTGAACTTTCTTTTTTTTCTTTTTTTAAAATAAAACTTTATTGTTCAGATTATTACAGGTGTTTCTCTTTTTTTTCCCCCATAGCTCCCCTCCACCTGATTCCCCACCCCACCCCATGCCCTTACCCCCCGCCACTGTCTTCATCCATAGGTATAAGATTTTTGTCCAATCTCTTCCCGCACCCCTCACACCCACTTCCCCCTGAGAATTGTCAGTCCACTCCCTTTCTATGTCCCTGATTCTATTATATTCACCAGTCCATTCTGTATTTGATTTTTAGATTCACTTGTTGGTAGGTATGTATTTGACGTCATTTTGTTGTTCATAATTTTTATCTTTACCTTTTTCTTCTTCTTCCTCTTCTTAAAGAATACCCTTCAGCATTTCATGTAATCCTGGTTTGGTGGTGATGAACTCCTTTAGCTTTTTCTTGTCTGTGAAGTTCTTTATCTGACCTTCAACTCTGAATGATAGCTTTGCTGAGTAGAGTAATCTTGGTTGTAGGTTCTTGCTGTACATCACTTTGAATATTTCTTGCCACTCCCTTCTGGCCTGCATAGTTTCTGCCGAGAAATCAGCTGACAGTCGTATGGGTGCTCCCTTGTAGGTAACTAACTGTTTTTCTCTTGCTGCTTTCAAGATTCTCTCTTTGTCTTTTGCCCTTGGCATTTTAATTATGATGTGTCTTGGTGTGGTCCTCTTTGGATTCCTCTTGTACGGGTTCTGTGCGCTTCCTGAACTTGTAAGTCTATTTCTTTCACCAGGTAGGGAAAGTTTTCTGTCAATATTTCTTCTAATAAGTTTTCAATATTTTGCTCTCTCTCTTCTTCTAGCACCCCAAAAATTCGGATGTTGGTATGCTTAAAGTTGTCCCAGAGGCTCCTTACATTATCTTCGTATTTTTGGATTCTTTTTTCTTTTTGTTTTTCTGGTTGGGTGTTTTTTGTTTTCTCATATTTCAGATCTTTGGTTTGATTCTTGGGGTACGTTGATCTACAGTTGAGTTTCTGTATATTCTTTATTTTAAACAGTGTATGCTTAATTTCTGACTGGTCCTTTTCCATTTTTTTGGCATTCTCATTAAGGTCCTTGAAGGTCTCACTAAGCTCCTCAGAGGTCTCATCAAGTTTCTCGGCGGTTTTTAGAAGATTCTTGAGTAACCTTATAAATGTGGTTCTGAACTCTATGTCGTCCAGTAGTTTGCTTTCCTCCATTTCGTTCATTCATGACATGTTTCTTTGTCTCCGCATTTTGCTGCTTCCCTGTGTTGATGGAGTGGCTTTGTGTGGTAGGTGACCTATATGGGCCAGTAGCTCAGCCTCCCCAATCACCTAAAGTGGACGCTCTTGCTACCCCCCTTTGTGGGCTGAGTGCAAAGTCTTGGTGTAGTTAAGCCTTGATTGCTGTTGGTATACTGGGAGGAATTGACCTTCAGGCCAATTGGCTGTGAGGACCCGCTGTGTCTATAATGGAAGAACTGCTGTGCTGGAGACACGCTTATGGTGCAGGACTTATTTCAGTGGGGCTTTGGTGCTCACTGAGTCTGCCTCTTGAATGTGTCACTTATGGATGTAAGGAGTTGAAATCTGGTGTCTCACACTGACCACTAGGTACACTGGCTTCTGGATCTCCAATGGGGTGCAGGTCAGCTACTATCTGAGGCCATCCAGCAGGAGCTACAGCAAGAACTACAGTTTTCTCCTCTTTGCTTGGGGTTTGGAGGTTTTGGAGCTGTATGACCAGAGCTGCAGTTTGTTAGGTTAAGCTGTGATAGGGCAGGCCATTCATATGCTAAAGCCGCTGCTTGGAGCTTGGGTGGGTTTGTAGATTGTGCAGGGTGGGGTCTCAGGGCGTCACTAGGCTAGGGCATGGCAAACAGTGATGGCTGCCAGCTAGCCGGCTCTGCGTCTCCGACCACGTCCCCGCGCCCCGCACCCCAGCACAGTAAACAATTATTCCTGCGCGCAGCCCTGCAAGCAAGCCTCCCTCACTTTCCAACTGGATGGTAGACAGTCCAGCTTCTCCCCGTAGGAGTTTGGGTCCCCCATGTCTCCCCAGAAACTGGAGTTCGGAGTAATCGGGAGCTTGTCTCCCTTCGGGTTGAAAAAAGCAACTCTCCCAGTCGCCCGTCGCCAGCCCGATTCGCGTGCCTCCGTACCTCAGCTTTTCAGCGCTTGTGCACCTCTCAATGCTGTTTTCTCTTTCCTTCTAGTTGTAGAACTTCCACTCAGCCAGCTTTCCCATGGTTCTGGGTGATAGACGTTTTGTCTTTTAGTTGTAGTTTTGAAGTTGTTGTGTGAGGCAGCAGTTTAGGTGTTTACCTATGCCGCCATCTTGGATCCTCCTTCACATTGAACTTTCATTATCAATTGCCAGTTAGACGGTCCAACGTTGAACTTCCATTATCAATAGCCAGTTAGACGGTCCAACCAAGAAAAGACCATTATATGGACTTCTTCAGATTCTAATCTTCTCCTAAAAATCACTTATCACATTAAATTATTCCTTTTGTATAGAGCCTCTAGGTCATGGCTCAAGTTTTAATTCTGGGTCCAAGTAAACAATTAAAAAGGAATCTTCTGATCTTTAAAGTGTTTCCAAAAACAAAGGGTTTCCTTCCCTTTTTTTTTTTTTTTTCTGAGAACAACGCAAAAGCTAAATCATAGGTACTTAAATTTAAATCTTAGGTGCCATCTCTTATACTGCTGCCTTACAAATTTCTAGACAAGACAGAATTGCATGTGACCAGTAATTAAAACTAAATAGTTATATAAGACCCTCTATTTTATAAAGTAGAATGGGTATAAACTAATATTGTACATAATAAAATAATGTTATCAATGTTACATTTTAGAACATTTCTCTGGGTAAAATTTAGCTTACCAAAGTCACAGGTATTTTTAAAAACAACCAGCTCATGTTTCAGTACAATAATTAAAATTATGTTAAAGAATCTTACATAATGTTACTGACACCAATGGTTTACCTAGCAACCATAAATTGCGAGGTAAACAATAGGTCTACTCAGTGTGTGAAGAGACTTGTGTAGGCAGCAGACCTGAATGCATTAACTCTGCTTTATTCTTAAAAGGACTCTGCAGAATGACGAATCAAAAGGAAAGCATTCTTGTCAGAACAACCAGTTTAAGGACAGGCTTAGTCATACAATTGAAATACCAGAACACTCAAATTTAAATACCTTTGGAAAAAAGCCAAAGACTTCTGCTCATCAACAATCCTAAGTTTTAATTAAGCAATCTGTTCGGTTTAAACAAATGTAATTTTAGCTCTGATAAATTTAAAAATAAGGCTACATTAACTTTTTCTGGAGAAAATCTATATTAAAAAACCCTAACCAATACAGTGTATATTTTAAGGAACGAATGTTTACCCATATGGACATAAGAGTAACTTAAGCAATCATTTAAAACCCCATAATATTTACTTTTCTCGGTCATAGAATCCTTTAAAATCCACCATGCCAGATTCAGCCCCTAGGCACTGGATGTGTGCTATTTACAGCTGCATAAATCATAATTTCCTAAGTCATGGTGATTAAAAAGCGAATAGTTGAAACTCTGAGGCAGAGAAAAGTCAACACAAGCTCCTTAACCAGGGGGAGCCTGCTGGCAGACCTGCAACATCCCACAGTTACAGAGAAATCAAACACGGCGCAGTCCCTGCTTCCACCCATGCTCTCGTGTCCTGACTACTAGGGCAGTTCTACCAGTGAGCCGCTGTGGCGAGGTTCCCCTGCTATTAAATAGGGGCCGCGAACAGGAGGATTTGGAAGATGCCCTCCAAGTGTGAATCTAAGTAAAATGACAACTGAGGACCCAAAGCTGCCAAACTTTGCGGCCTGAGTCTGAAGGTTATGTGTTACTTACTAAATTAAACACCTTGGAGGATTGTCAGAATGACTAAATGGTTCCATGTATACGCACAACAAGAATACTCTTGCCAGCACTATGATGGGCCCTAGGAGTGAGCAACACGGCTTTTGTGCACAAACAGCTCAACTACTGTTCTGACATTTACAGCAAAGGCAGTCTCCTTATGCTCAATCATCCAATTCATGAAATACCCATAAGACTGGTCTAGTTCCACATGCTGGGCACATAGCAGAACCCCAATAGGTAACTATAGAATGCCAGCGCTGCAGTTCCCGTGGGAGTCATCCTCACTTGTGCTTCTAGTTCTCTCTAGTCTCCACAAATCCACTCATTTATGACTTGAACCATACAGTTCAAGTCACAACCTGGAACCATAACAGTTACGCCCCAGATGACATGGGCAACCCTCTGTGACACCCTCACCCCCAGATACCGAGCCACCACAGGGGCACCTCTTCATCAAAAACCCTGCTTCCCGCCGAAACCGGTTTGGCTCAGTGGATAGAGCGTCGGCCTGCGGACTGAAGGGTCCCGGGTTCGATTCCGGTCAAGGGCATGTACCTTGGTTGCGGGCACATCCCCAGTGGGAGGTGTGCAGGAGGCAGCTGATCGATGCTTCTCTCTCATCGATGTTTCTAGCTCTCTATCCCTCTCTCTTCCTCTCTGTGAAATATCAATAAAATATATTAAAAAAAAAAAAAAAAAAAAACCCTGCTTCCCTTAGGTGCACCTCAGAAATGGGAAAATCCTGTCAGAGCCTTCAGCTCCAAAGGTCCCCATCCAACCCCACGCTCACATCGGCCCGTCTCTGCCCTACCCTGTGGAAAAGTCCCATTCACATTAAGTGCATGGTACATGTAAGATGAGACAAAGCCTGGGAGAGAGGAGGTAATCGGCTGGCATCCTTCATTAGAACTCGCAGTATATTTCCTCACAAAAGCTGAGGATCTTAACCTTTTATCTCTTGCCACCACGCCAGAGGATTCAGCGCCCTGCAGTAACAGCCCCTCCCTGCAGAAGTGATTCTTCATGAGGGAGGGGGTGACCTGGCCTCCCCGAAGGACGTATTGGAATATTGGAAAAGGATTTTTGTCAATGGGTGGGAAAGGGGGAGACCTAGAACACCTCGCAGGTAATTCTGATCTGCCCCCTGGAATGAGAACCGCTTTTATAGAAGGTCATCGGCTGCTATTACATTATTGGGACCACTCCTATGCTACATGATGGTTCCAGTAGGACTTGCAGAATCGCTTAATAATATAAGCACATTTTAAATAATGTTTCTATGTGAGAAAACTCTTCCCAAGTCCCAAACAACAGACTTAAAACATTACCTACTTCCAATTTGCCACTGTCCGTAAAATGGGGGAGAAAGTGACTAATAGTTAACTGTGACGTCCTCTGGATTCTTCAGCTGAGACTTACGGAAGCGCTGCAGTGGGATCCAGTAGCTCCATGAAATTGTACGCAAATTTTGTGAACATCTGTATTTTTCTGGAGAGCTTATATCATATGAGCCATGGCACACAAATAAATATTATTTTAAGAACTGTAATTATTAACTGCTTCACAGACAGAGAAATGTATGTATGCAAATACCAATTTCTGGGTCATATGAAGTACAAGATATAAAATGAGTCTGGACTTTTGTCTCTATAATACACCTTTATTCTCATCTAACCCTCTGGCATTCACATAAATCTGATGCCACAACTTGGTTTGAATCTTGGTGGAGGGGAAAAAAAAATCTTACTGAGAATTGCAGCTTTTCCATGCCCTAACATATAAATATTGACGTATTTCTTAGGCAGCTGAGATTTTTTAGAGTCCAATAATAGGTTATCCTAACATCACAGAATGCACTGTAATCACTGGGTACACCTCCATCATCACCCACAGGCCACACATCGAATAATTACAGATGCCTGAAATGCATGTGACCTGCTCTAGAATTTAAACTGTTAAGCTGTGATTCAGAGTTATCCAATCAGTTACTGCACAGTAAAGCATGCAAAACAATTCCACGACGTGAAAGAAACAGAAACTGACCTTCATGAGATGCTGATTTATCCATTTTGTAAACGTTTTCTTTTGTACTTTGTCCCGTTCATCTGCAAGGGGGGAAAAAGACATAAAACAAGGTTGGTAAAATCCATGAATAGACTTTAACTGTGATCAAGCATAGAAACAAAAATAAGATATTCAAAAAAGAACGGTTTAGTGCATTTGAATTTTCTTGTTGAATTCAGGCAACTGCAGGCTGTCTGTAAGAAAGTGTTAAAGAGCTATGTTCTATCAGACTGGTCTCTTCCCAGAGCTGTAATTGCCAACATTACTCCTTTAAACAAATGTCCTCTGCATTCTGGAGCATAAGCCCCAGTCACCACCACCACCACCACCAAGATGTCTAATCTAAGCTTTACACCTTGAGGTAAGTCCTTGCACTGAATTACCCAAAGTGTTTTACCATGTGTTACATCCCAGTGGATCTTCACATTCATATGAGAGAGGGGTAGGCAGTTTCATTCCCATTTTCGAAAAGGAAACCAAGACTCAGAGAAGTTAAAAGAACTGTCCATTATTCAGCAAATGGTTTAAATTGTAATAAAAGACAGGACTTACATTCTGGTCCTCTGGTTTAATTACTAACCATGCTGCTTCTTTCCTAGATGCCCCATTTTGAATTGTCTGATAAAAAAAAAAAATACACCCCACCTAGATCCTTACTACAGAGAGGGATACTGCACTGTGGCTGCTACAGCCAGGATGCACAGACCATGAGAGACGGCTTCTGATGATTGAAGGAGAAAGAGTATTGGAATGTTCCGGTTCATCAAGTTAGTATTTCAAAAGAGAATCTTACTCTTCCAACGTCTAGAGTGAACATTCAGCGCTACACTACTTTCTTCCTCCCTGCATCTAAGGAGGCAATCCCCTACTTTGTTTCCTTCCTTCCTCCTCTCTGCGTCTGGGGACACCTCTCTCTTTCATTGGTGGTCTTTCCTCTCTCACCACAGTCCAGACATTCTCGGTCCTTTCCCTAGGGCTCTCTTCACCTCTTTTCCTTCTCATTCTTTTATATATTTTTTATTGGGTTTTTTTACAGAGAGAAGGGGAGAGGGATGGATAGATAGAAACATCGATGAGTGAGAAACATCGATCAGCTGCCTCCTGCACACCTTCTACTGGGGATGTGCCCACAACCAAGGTACGTGCCCTTGACCGGAATCGAACCTGGGACCTTCCAGTCCACAGGCCGACGCTCTATCCACTGAGCCAAACCAGTTAGGGCTCCTTCTCATTCTTTATCCATGAACCTTCTTAAACTATTTTAATGAAACTAAAGTTTCTTTAAAACATTTGTCCTATTTATTAAAAGTATGTATGTACTTTATAATAATTTAAATATAAAAATAAATCAGTTGGGAAATATATCGGTAAGACAAAGGTTACTAATATTATATTAATACCAAAAAAAGAAGTAAAGAGATGAACTTCTTAATACAGACAGATATGTAATCCATTGAAAAAATTAATGCCCACAGGTACTCAACCTCTCTAGCAAATAATAGTAGTAATATAAAATAACACAATCAAGCTATCTAACCTATATAATTGTCAAGATTTTAATTTAAAAAATATTGATGTTGACAAGGAAACAGGGAAAAGACACACACATATATATCGCTTATGGAAAAGTAATTTGGTTTAAATCTTTTAGACAGTACTCAATACTATAACCACCAGTCACATTTGGCTATTTAAGTTTACACCAAAATTGGCATAAGATATTGGACAGTACAGATATAGGATGTTCCCGCATCACAGAAATTTCTACTGGACATCCCTGCTCTAGAGCAATTTGCCACTAAATATCAAAAGCCTTAAAAATATATACACTCTTTCCCCGAAAGTCTACTTCTAAAATTTGGTTGTGTGCAAAATGTATCCATAAGAATATAAATCCTAGTGTTTACAATAGCAAAAGAAAAGCTCTGCAAAAAATATGTGCTCAGTGATAAGAAAATGGTTAAATGAATTTTAGTAAAGCAATTCAATGGTTTGTTCAGATTCAATTTTCTGCCAAGCTACTCAATGATGGCATATTACTGAGTTCTCCTACACTTTAATACCAACATGAAAGGGCAGGAAAAGGGATCAAATAACCTAGTTTGTACTTCATAAGCACTTATTCTCCAAAGTACCTCCTTCAAACCCTTTCTGTTTCCTGCCATCATCAGGGAGAAACAACATCAAAGACACATAAGCATATCCTATCCTTTGGTCTGTCCATAACAAAATTCTCAGTGCCCCAAACATCTAGTTTACTTTTTGACTTAATTAACACTGGGCGTTAAAAAATTGGAGAAGAGTTTGCAGAAAGCAGACCTAGAAGACAGAGGCTTGCTGGATCTGAATATAAACGCCCAGAATGTATGCTAAAATTGTTAAATTTGTCTGATTCCCAATGTAAAATCCCCAGACACTTTGCTTGTAACTACTCTGCCAAGATCAATAATATTAATCATTAATAACCAACATTATCACCCACAAAATATTTATTATTCATCTGTTGGCCCCCTTTGGGGCATCATCCACACCTCATTCATCTTTGTCTACCTCATAGTAGATATTATAATGTTTTTATGCACTCAACAAATAAATATCACAATGTGAGTTATGTTTCAAAAAGGACAATCCAAACCAAAATAACAATGTGTAATCATTTATATAACATACAGTAGATACACCACTGTATCTCTTAAAGCAAAATATGGTGCCTTAAATGTCTTTCAGCCTTGCTATTGCTAATGCATTCGGAATAAAAATAAAGTATTCATTAGTATCTAGGGCAAGAACAAAGGGAAGCAATCTACTAGTCCTCCTTAGTGACAAAATGCAGATTCTATACTTCCCTCGTTCACCCAGTCATTCATTCCAGCATCTATCAAGTCCTTCGATGAGCCCAGGGCCACAGAGGTACGGAGACCACATGGCTAGCCAGGGCACAGGTCCTTGCTCTCTGCAGCTCATCACCGAGAGGGCACCTGAAAGAAGGCAGTGTGGTAAGCATGCCAACTGCACAAAGGCTGTGGCACTCACCATGCAAGCAAGCGCAAATGAGAGAAAGACCAACCCTGTCCAGGGCAGTCAGCTGGGGCTTACAGGAAAGGAAGTAGAGTAGTAAGTCAGAAGCCGACCATGTGCAGTGTTCTCCATCAGAAAGAAACCCTCGTTTGCCCTGGCCAGTGTGGCTCAGTTGGTTGGAGTGTTGTCCTGTACGAAGGAGGTGGCAGGTTCGATCCCAGTCAGGGAAAATACCCGGGTTGTGGGTTTGATCCCCAGTCGGGGTACATGTGGGAGGCAACTGATAGATGTTTCTCTCTTTCTCTCTCTCTCTCTCTCTCTCTCTCTCTCTCTCTTTCTCTCTCTCTTTCTCTCTCTCTCTCTCTCTCTCTCTCTCTCTCTCTCTCTCTCTCTCTCTCTCTCTCCCCAATTAAAAAAAAAAGAGAGAAAGAAAAAGAAAACCCTGGTTTAATAATTTGAGATTAAAAGAGCCCTAGTGAGAACCCAAGCATTGAGATTCCCTCCAGAGTTGCTTCCATTACCCCAAGATACTGTCATCCTTCGAATGGAAGTGCTGAACACACTTCAATCTCAATCACAGACTGGGTGCTGAGGAATGTGGCCCTGCTGTGTGAAGTGAACTTTGGACAAGTAAATGCAAACAATGGGACTTCTGTGCCAAAGTCTACTACTCATATCACATTTTCAGCATTTCTAAGCCTCCAGCACAAAGAAAACAGAATGGACAAAATAAAGATTACTTCCTAGGCAATATCCATATTATTCCCACCCAATAATAATCTAGGATCCTAATGTAAAATAATCAAGAAAAAAAAACGCATTAAAATGTATAATTAATTTAAAATCCTTATAGTAAAGAATAGAAAGCTTTCACATCAAGTTTATTAATTTATTGAATCATAACATAATAATATGAATTCTAACAATGTTTTCTTCCCATTAAATTTAATATGTTGTATGTGTATTATATAAAATCCTGTCCTCTTGGTATATAACAGTTAATGAAATCTGTTTTTTTCTAATAAAAACTGGTCCTCATTAAAAAATTTAACAATAATTCTTCATTATTATCAATAACCCAAGCAAGTATTCACATTATTCCAATTATTTAAATTTTTTTCAACAGTTCATTTGTTTAATTAAAATCCAAATAAAGTCCATAAATTGTGATTAGTTAAAAATAAACATAAAAATAAATTAAAACTGGTCCTATATTTTAAGGAACATGAAGAAGAAGAACATATGTTCTAAAGAACAATCACTTATTCATTAATTTCTTACCCATGAGGTACAGTGAGAAAGCTGATTTAATCAAATACTTTACCTCCAAGTACTGGTTGAGACATTCACTTAAATAATTAACTCTAAAGAGGTTACTTTGATCACTGAGGTTTTGCCTGTAGTGGTTATTGACAGAAACTCAAAACTATGCTTAAAATGTTAGACGGGTGTTAAATATTTGAGAGGTTAATACTAATATAATATTTTAGGATTGTGATCTACAACTAAAGTTCATGAGTAAAGTACCAAAGCTAACTAAATAACACACATAATTCATAAATTCTGATACTGTTTTCTAACAGTAACAATCCAAATCTGCTCTTTTTAACCATGGTAAACCTTGATCGGTCCATTTCAAGTATACCAAGGGAAGCTCTTTAACACTAGGCTCCCAAAATGCTACCACAATGAGGAAAGAGTTAATGTGGACTTTGAGGGCCTCAACTTTCTTCAGGAAAGCAACTTATAATCAGAGAATAATTTTTAGCCTGGGGAGACTGTGATTTACCACTTTCCATATGCATTACTCCAAAAGGGAGTATTCCAGATCGCACCATCTAATTTCCCAATTACCAGCCTCATAATGGTTCTTTATTTCATTTCAGTGAGGGTTGTCTAACGCTGAGATTTATATTTATGGCAATGTTGCTATGACAACAAAAAGGGGAAATTATTCCTGAGATTTAAACCAATTCAACTGGTTTTATAGACTACCCAGTTATTTTTCTGGATAAAGTTTTAAAATATTCCTCTATTGGAAAATTATTTCATTTACAGACTACGTTTTAAATGAAAATATAGTACAACGTGGCTGAAAATATGTAATAACACAGAATGCAATGAATAACAGAATTTGAGGAAAACAGATGTACAAAAAGAGCATTATTTTACAACTTACACCGACTGGTTTTCAGTAAAATCCAATCCTTAGTATCACATCACATACATAGCATTGAGATTATTTAAAGGCATATGCTATGCACAACAAGAGGGAGGGAAATTCTCTCTCGGGAGCCTGTTCAGGTTTCTGAAAGGTGACCCACAGCCTGCTGATGTCGCACCGTGCAAACTAACACTGACAACGCGGCTGGCTGTCCTTCCTGGGAGCTGAAAACATGCAAGTGACATTGCAAGGGAGACTACTGACCCATACAGCACATCAGCCCCACCAGCTCTGCGTTCCAGTCTTGGTCATGTCTCATGAGCTGCCCCATCATTCTGCAAGGAATTGGTCCAACAGGTCCCTACACTCTCTCCGTACAAACTCCGACGTGCCCGAGTCCTGTTAACTATCTATGCAGAAAGGAAAACACGGACTAGACACTCCCACTTGCCAGCTGAAAACTTGTCGACTCCCCCTTTTAAACAAACATTAGCAAAGCCAGCCTCCTTCATTTTTGAGTAGGGGACACATGCAGGATTACTAAAAAGAAACTAAATTAGCTAGTTCTCCTTTTAATCTTAAAGACATTCATACCAAGTCCCTTAAAAAGAGAGTTCTGATTCTCTAACTTTCTTGGCAACGAGGCAAAACAATAGGTTGTTATATTTCTCCGCTGAACCAGCTCATCACATTCTCTAACACCCCAGGCAGAATTCCCCTGGAACAAAAACAGCAGCCAGCCTAACTTGTTTAACAATTCCTAATATGCCTGTTGGAGGTGATTTGGAAAGCTCAATTTATAATCCAAACACATATCCTTCAGGGAATACCACTACCAAGTATTCCTTGACGTATATTTCACATACACAGGTGTCCCCCCAAAAAATGTATACATACTTTAACAGCTGATAACTCAATTGATGTTTCTTTAATCATGTAAAATAAGTGTGTATACATTTTAGGGGGACATCCTGCAGTTTTACTTGAATCTCAATACTTCTTAGAGTTGGATGGTACATCTTCATCTTAAAGATGTAAAAACCAAGGTTTCAAGAGATTAAGAATCTAGCCTAAGATTCCACAGCCTAAGTGGGATCTTAAAACTGATTTCCAAAACCCACTTCTGTTCTCTGTCATCAAACATTAGAACCCCTAATCTAATAATGTAGGGAAAACAAGGAGTCTCTAACTTGTAAGGACTTCACTTCTGAGCATGAATGAAAAAATGTTTAAAATGAGAACCCTTATTCCAAAGAAGCAACAGACCAAGTATCTTCAACACTCCTATGTTTGTCTGAAACATCAAACAAACAGACCTGCCTAAACAGAAACTACAAACAGTAACTGCTAGATTAATCACTGCAAATATGTTTTGAAGCATCCATATATGACTTCTAACTCGATTGTAAATCTATAATAATAAAAGCATAATACGCTAATTAGACTGGACAGCTGAACAACCTTCCGGACAAAGCCATGGCAGCGGGGGCCAAGGCAGAGGCAGTTAGGGGTGATCAGGCAGGCAGGCGAGTGGTTAAGGGTGATCGGGCAGGCAGGCAAGTGGTTAGGGGTGATTAGGCAGGAAGGCAGAGTGGTTAGGGGTGATCAGGCAGGCAGGCAAGTAACAGGGAGGTGAGCAGTTAGGGGCGATCAGGCAGGCAGGCAAGTGGTTAGGGGCAACCAGGCAGGCAGGCGAATGGTTAGGGGTGATCAGGCAGGCAGGCGAGTGGTTAAGGGCAATGAGGCAGGCAGGCAGAGGAGGTTAGGGGCAATCAGGCAGGCAGGCAAGTGGTTAGGGGAGATCAGGCAGGCAGGAGAGTGGTTAGGGGCAATCAGGCAGGCAGGAGAGTGGTTAGGGGCAATCAGGCAGGCAGGTGAATGGTTAGGGGTGATCAGGCAGGCAGGCGAGTGGTTAGGGGTGATGAGGTAGGCAGGTGAGCAGGCAGGCGAGCAGTTAGGGGGATCAGGCCTAAACAGGCAGTCAGACATCCCCCGAAGGGTCCCGGATTGCGACAGGGTGCAGGCTGGACTGAGGGACCCCCGCCCCATGCACGAATTTTGTGCACCGGGCCTCTAGTATATTATAAAAGAAAAAAAAATTGTATCAACTTCTGCTGAGAAGTTGAAAGTATGTATTTGCTTTGTCAGTACCCCTTCACTTCCTTTCTCTCTCTTTCTAATGGATTTTGTTTTAGAGCCCTTGCCTCCACTACAGAAAAGCTTGAACCCACCTATTTCAATGGAAGAGGATTATAATATTAACTAGAGGCCCAGCGCACACAAAATCGTGCGCGGTTAGGGTCCCCAGGCCTAGCCTGGCCTCCGTCACTGCCTCTGCCGCCCTGCAATGCTACGTGAAGCTCCCCGCCCCAGGACACTCTGTGATGCTCGCGGCCCCTTGACTGCTCCGCGAGGCTCCCCCCACCTGCCACTGCTCCGTGAGGCTCCTCCCTCCCCACCAGGCTCCACGAAACTCCTCCCCGCCCTGCGACTGCTCCACGAAACTCCCCCACCCCACAACTGCTCCGCAAGGCTCCCCCTGCCCCGCCACTGCTCCGTGAAGCTCGCCGCTGGACACTCTGCAAAACTCCCCCTGCCCCGCCACTGTTCCACAAGGCTCCCCCATCCCTCGACTGCTCCATGGAACTCGCTGCTGCCAGGTGACTGCTCCGCAAAGCTCCCCCCGACCCCACGACTGCTCCGTGAAACTCGCTGCCACCCGGTGACTGCTCCACTAAGCTTGCTGCCGCCCCGCGAAGCAGCCCACCACCACCGCTGCCACTCAACAGTCCCCAGTCCCGCCTGCCACCACCTCCTGCTTCATGGCAAGCGGCTCGGGGTCTGGGCAGGGGGGGGCGGGGTGGACTAAGAGGTGCTCCATGCACTTCATGGTGACCAGTCGTCTGTTTGATCGTGACAGCACCTGGCTCTTTATATATTAGGATAGCGAATATTTAGGGAGCACTTACTATGTGCCAGGTATTATTTAGCTATAGACATAGACTGCATTATCCTCACAACAACCCTGGGAGATTATGCCCATTTACAGAAAAAGAAACTGAGGCACTTTAGAGGTTAAATAACTTACCCAGATTGCTAATCAAGGCAAGAGGTGGAGAGAGAATGTACATAGTTTGCAAAAGCATGTTCAATATTATCATTTCATACTTGGAAAACAAAATGCTAAATTTTTAAAAACAAGCTCTGACAGAAAGTAAAGAGTGAAGTTTGGCAGCATCTTCAAAGGTGAGGATACACAAAAGGTGGAATTTCAATTCTGCAGATCAGTGATTCTAAAGAGTGGAAGAAGGGGAACCACAATGCTCTACTAACAGTAGGGCAAGCATGAGATTTCTATGTTGTTATTAATAAGTATCAGATGTGAATTTTAAATGACTAAAAAACATACATTGCAAAAGGCTCTATCAAGGAAGGAAGGAAGGAAGGAAGGGAGGGAGGGAGGGAGGGAGGGAGGGAGGGAGACAATATGAGGTATGGGGTGTTGGAGTTGTGTGGAAAAAAAATAATGTGGGGAAAGTGAAGAAGGGAATCCAGTCAACTCCCCACCATTGCCCAGAAATAGCATGTAGTACAATGCAGGAAAAGCAGCAAAGGTTTGAAAAGCTACAAGATTTCCGTTGTTACAGAAGAAAGAAAACTGGCTGGGTGAAATAGTTGGGATTGGTGAAAAAAACCACTCCTGAAAGTGATAAACAATGTGTAGTTGGTTACCAGGGAGCAGGGTAAGAATAGATGCTTTCTGCTGGACCTCACCACTGCCTGCCCCTGCCCAGTCCCAAGTCAGCTCACTCCTCACCTAGGGGCTCTGCCCCTTATCCTATAGTAACAACTCCCTTGCCTGTCTGACATGACCCACACCCACAGCAGCCTCAGCAAATATCACTCGGGAGTGGAGATTGTAGATGAAACGGGAGATAAAAAAAAAAAAAAATCTAGTTGAAAAATCTTACCAATATTCCCGTACAAACATCATTACGGTTTATTTCTGAGTATAGAGCTACAGCCAATGCTCATTTTCCAGTTAATTCAACTTTGGTCAACCCACCTCAGTGGAACTACAGACCTAGAGGAAGATAGTTCATTTCTCTGAGCCTTAGCTATGACCTCCTCCTCCTCCCTTTCTGTTTTGTTAAAAAAAAAAAAGATTATTAAGAAAATTCCATTATGGTCATGCCATTAAATATTTGCAGGAAATATTTGCATATATTTGCTTAGCTTACAAGGATGTTTACTGTAAAAAAAAAAAAAAAAAAAAAAAAAGTTTGCAAACCATTTTCAGACTCCATAGGTCAAAGTATACCAATGTGACTTCCCAGTAATTGCTTTTTTTTTTTAAAATATATTTTATTGACCTTTTACAGAGAGGAAGGGAGAGGGATAGAGAGCCAGAAACATCGATGAGAAAGAAACATCGATAAGCTGCCTCCTGCACACCCCCCACTGCAGATGTGCCCGCAACCAAGGCACATGCCCTTGACCGGAATCAAACCTTGGAACCCTTCAGTCCACAGGCCGACGCTCTATCCACTGAGCCAAACCGGTTAGGGCTCCCAGTAATTTCTTAGCTTAGTCATTACTGCAAAGCCTATAGCTAATCTCCCAGTAATAAGTATTGCTCTGCCTACACTGTCATTGCTTTTGGCAACAGCAGGTTCTTATGCTATTGCATGATACAAAGCTTTGGTTGAGAGAGGCTTTCTTCTTTCATTTTCAAGGTTCAGTTCTTCCTGAGAGGAGGGTCAATTCTTAAACTGAACCCTTCCTCTTCTACAAGAACTGACAGCATAAAAAGGTTTTAATAAGAAAAGGTTGTCCCTTTCTTATTACTGGCTTTATCACTTTAAATTCCCAATCTTGATGTATGTGTGTGTTTTTTTTTTAGCTTCTGCTTTTGTGTAGGATTTGAATCTAAATGAAATTGTCATTGATTTCTGCTACAGTCCTTCCTTGATCAGAGTATAATCAATCTGCAGCTTTTATGCTGAATACTAAGTATGGTTAAAATTCACATTTAAAAAGGAGACACTGACAAATGTAAACTATAATCTTCATAAAGAAGCTCTTTACAATTTCAGAAACCCTTAATCCTCTGCCAAGAAAAGGACAATATTTCAAGATGACCATGGGACTCACAATGCATCCCAGACATAAAGTTACAATAAAATCTTCAGATTTAAACTACCTGCAGTAACATGAGAAAATTATACAATATTAGAAATGAGACATTTTTAGAAACAAATAAAACCATTAGAAAAAATTTATAGGACACTATGTTTTTAAAGGGGTTGGATAGGGAGATTATTTCAAAACATGTTATAGAACCCAAAAGAAACTGAAAATATAAAGGGTGACATATTTGATAAGGAACTGATGTAATAGCAAATACTGTAAATGAAGTTTAAGAAAACAACTGACTGAAAGAAAATGGTCTTTGGATATATATATATATATATATATATATATATATATATATATATACACACACACACACACACACACACACATACAATATCCAAAATAGATTAATAATTCCAATTAATCCATAAGAAGAAAAGACAGCTCCTCCTCAGTTACAAATGATGTAAGCATACAATACTGGTATGTGTGTACAATGTCAAAAGCTTTTCTGAGGGCAACTTAGCAGATTCATTACAAATTAAAATGCATATATTTTCTGAATCACAATTCTGCTTGCAGGCAATATCTGCATACATTTGATTAGCAGACAAGGATGTTTACTGTAACAAAATATTTGAAACTATTGAAATGTCAGTCAATAGGATGCTAGATGAATAAATTATAGTTCACCCATCCCGTGAAAAAGATTCTAAGATATATAGTTAAGTGAAAAAGTGCAAAATAATAAATACATATAAAGGATGCACAACAAATTGAGGAAGAACAGTTTCATCAGAAGAGAGTGGAAGCTAGAAGGAGAGGAGATTGGTATGATATATCTCATATTTCATTCTGCATCTTTCCAGATTGTTTGAATCTTTTACAAAGAAGATGTATTGGTGTTGAAGAGCTTCAAGAAAAAGCCTCCCGGAGATGTGTTCCTTTGGCATGTGAATTATTTTAAGCTGAAGGCAACTGAGATCCTGCGGGATCATAAGAAACTCTTACCTCTCCCTTAAAGAATCTAAATCAGGAGCCTTGCGCATAAAAAGAGTTATTCCCAGAAATAACTTTTTATGTTCTATCCATAGGACAGAGAAAACTTCTAACTACTGAACATCTGCTCTTCTCATCATCCTGAAAATAGCCTTCCTCCCCTCTGAAGCCCCAAAGTGCCTTACCCTCATCCTGAACCCAAAATGTTCTATATCTCATTTTACCTTTCTGTCTCTAAACCTCTCATGTATGTGGGGTCTCTGACTCTGTGTATGTCAGGTTCCTATATGTACATTATGTAATTAGTTTGGCCATTTTCTCCTGGAAGAGCCTAGGAGAGTGAAAGAAAGTGTCCCTCCTTCCCCCCACCTCCCACACACACATAGTGGTATCGCCGGTGGTCTTGATCTAGCATCTAGAAGTGTTCAGGAAATCTGGAGAAGGCGCTGTGCATAAATTAAATAAGAGTCCAGAGATGAAAAATAATTCTGAAAGGCATATTGGGGAGTCAGAGAAAGAATTAGCTAAAGGAACTAAGTTCTCCTCGTCTCAGGACCCCTTACTTTTTATTAACACAATTTGTCCTAAGGCGAGTTAGATATACACATCAAAGGCCAGGGTTTCATACACAAATCCATTGTCAGATTGATGGAATTACCTCAGGCTATTCAGATGTTTGGCCAACAGGAGGCAATAACATGTAGATTGAGATGCCCTGAGCTGTCTGGCATCAGCAATCATCCTTTTCAGGTTTGGGGAAATGCCTTTAGCCATTCCCAACAGGCGATAACATATGTGACTCAGCCCTTGTTGAGTCCCCAAGTTCCATCAACCTTCCGATGAAACTCTTGCAATTATGACATGCTGGAATTGGCTTCCGGCACAGTGGATTACTATTACTAATAACTGTGAGAATAAAAGTGTTGCAAATTCTTTTACGTATTCAAAACTTGGGTACTCTATAGAAGATACAGGGGGGAAACTAAGACACAGGACAGAATACCCCCACTCTTAGGCTGCTGGCTGCAGAAGGGAAGGCAGAGGGTAGAGGAGACGTGAGGGAGGAGGGGTAAGAGAGAGATAGGAGGAGCTAGACCGTGAGGTTGGGAGAAGAGGTGGAGGCACACCTGGTGATGGTTGCCCAGGCTGGGATACAAAAGGACGAGGCTGTGTAGAAAGTCTCTGAAAGGAGAATCAATAACAGAATATATTCAGAAATATCCTGCTTGGAGGGTATCCTTATTTGAAGTTTAATTGCCACCGAACAAACCATAGTCTGGTTTTACCCTTGATCGTCAGGAATCCAGAAACAGCACAGGGATAGAATGTGCTCAGTAAGCTGAGGCATGGATGGTATAAGTATGTCAAACACAAAGGCTAACACGGGCCAAATAAACAAGGCATGCAGCCTGCGGGCCACGAGTTTGACATGCTTGGTGTAGAACAATAGACGCCATAAATCTCTCCCCACAGATGCTTTTTGTCTCCCTACTCCCCGTGGCCACCCTCCCTCCCTCAGTGAATGACCAGATCAGTGCAGAGACTGTGTGGCTGCCTATCAACAGCATCGGTGGCAGGGAACAAAGAGGTACTGGGTTCTGCTCAGAAGAGGAATATACTAGTATCTGTTTCTCACGACTGGCCAAGAATCGAATAAAAAAAATCCTAAAACTGCTTTTAATCTACTTTGAAGCATCCTCAAAGCAAGAAGCATCCTCAAAGCACGTGAACATAAAGAACCTTCCCGTTACAGGTACGCTGCCAAAACATGTAAGTACTGCAACTGGTGTAACTGCTGCTGCTCTGAGTCACCGCCACAGACCGTTTCTGCAATTCCTTTATCTGTGCTGCACTAACTTAAAGAAATTCGACTTTTTTAAGTTTTCAATCTTATGATTTTCCTTACATGTGGAATCTAAAAGAACAAAATAAGCAACCAGAACAAAAATAGACTCATTGATACAGAGAACATTACAGCTGCCAGATGAGAGAGAGGTGGCCTAGTGGGTGGAAAACATGAGGGGATAAGAAGTACAAATTGGTAGTTACAGGACAGTCAGGGAAATGTAAGCATAGGAAATACAGTAAATAATTATAATAATTGTAATGACTATACATGTCAGATGGGTACTAGACTTATCAGGGTGATCACTTTGTAAGTTATATCAATGTCTAATCATTGGATTGTACACCTGAAACTAATGTTATCTTGTACAACAATTGTAATCGAAAAATAAAAATTATTTTTAAAACAAAGTTTTCAATCTTAGTCTTTCTTTCCAGAATCAGAGGTCTGTTTAAGAATATATCCCAATGTTGACCCGGCCAGCATGGCTCAGTGGTTGAGCGTGGACCTATAACCAGGAGGTCACAGTTCCATTCCCGGTCAGGGCAACATGCCCAGGTTGCAGCCTGGGTCCCCAGTATGGGGCGTGCAGGAGGAAGCCGATCAATGATTCTCTGTCATCACTGATGTTTCTATCTCTCTCTCCCTCTCCCTTCCTCTCTGAAATCAATAAAAATATGTATTTTTTAAAACAATATATCCCAATGTGTTCAGATACTACACAAATGGATGAAACAAATGAAATAAACATATATTCCACATTGTTTATATATGAGATAATCTGTTATGAATACCTTCAATAATTTGAGGTTTAAAGTCTAAACCATTCATTTTAAAGTTCAAATTAATCCAAGATACTCTCAAAAAATCTCCAGTAGCTCAGATAAAAATAGAAACAAATTCTAGTGAATGTACATAATTGCTCAAGTTTCTTCAAAATTTTAGGGCTTATTGGTTTCTGAAGAATCAGATTTCCTCTTACCTTTATGTATTTTCCTATCCCAACCAACATCCTATTTAGATAATACATGCCCACATATGTTCATCAAATAATTAGGTACCATCACACTTTAAATAGTTGACATAGTTCACGATCTGACTGATATGGCAGGTTATGGGAGGTAGCCTATGACAGGGATAGAGAACAGACACAAGAGTCAGCAGAACAAGAAATCTATACAAACACAGGTTCAAATCCTGGCAACAACACTAGCCAGCAATTTCAGCTTGGAAAAATGATTGCTCCCATTAAACTCAAGTTTCCTCATCTGTAAAATAGAGTCACCATCTTCAGGTACCTTACTAGGTACCTACAACCTAGAATTACTATAAGCATTAAGTGATATAGTATAAATATGCTACAGCAGGCCCTCAACAAATACTCTTGGCTTCCTACTCACTTTTAATTCATTAGCAAATATGCACTGAGCACCTACAATGAATGTCAAAGTCATATCAAAGTTACCATGGTATGCACTACAGAATTTTGCATCATCTCCCAACAATCCTACAACTGTATCTACATATCAGCGTCCTCATTTTACTGATTAAAAATAAATAAATAAATTTAAAAGAACTTAATCTGGACCAAGATTTCTCTAAGCAAGGGGGCCACAGAGCTAATGTTTAACCCAGGTTTCTAATACCCTTTTCATTGTACCCACATATTCACCAAAATCAAGGAACTTGGGAAGGAACATAGAAAATGAAGTGCTTTAATTTCTTGCCCTATCAATTCCAGCAAAAGAAAAATGTCCTCATCTATTGAGGAAACAATCCCTTTATTAAATAAACTGCATAAATGTTCTCTATATTGTAGATTAGAAAAAGGTACAGAGTAATTCTTCATTCTGCTCAAGGTGACAATACAATGACAAAAACAAGAACTTGGGAGTTCTCTCCTCTCTCTGGAACTAGACTCTATGTTACTGTACAATGGAATGTTCTAATACCTTTTACCTTGAATATAATCAGTCTTTATTGATAAGTACTGACTGATACCATGAATTTGTCACTGTGTTCCAAGGAGCAAAGCCAAATATGCCTTTACACCTGGTCCAAAATTCACCTAACAAATTTCCTTTTCCATGAAGAAAAGTGACCTAGAATTCTTTTTATTTTAATTGAGGTACAACAGAATTCTTAGTAACCCCTTTCATACAGTTGTGGTCTCTTTTATTTTAACCAAGAGTTTGAGAGTGTTTTTTCAGGTTGTTTGGCTACACTTCTCTAGTCAATGGAAATTACAAGGTGATTCGATTCACAAGCACAACACTTTTCACTCCTGTAGCACAACAGGCCAGTCACGGAGTGAGTCAGCAGCAGAGAGAAAAGGGTGGGGAACACCAAAGGCAGCTCCTCTGAACCAATGGAAAAAATTCAACCTAGGCTCATTTCATAACAAGACTACCTCCCACCTAAACTTTTAAAATTTAAATTAGTTCACAGCTTGTGGGGCAACTGCTAGTTACCGGATCACCCTGCATGCCCTACTGGGCTTCAGAAGCCACACACCAAGTGACCCAAGTCCACTACCAGAAAGGCTCTGCCACCACCACCACCACCACCACCACCAAAACCACCAAAACGACCACCACCACCACCAAAACCACACCACCATCACCACCACCACCACCACCAAAACCACACCATCATCACCATTACCACCACCACCAAAACCACCACATCACCATCACCACCACCACCAAAACCACATCACCATCACCACCATCACCACCACCACTACCACCACCACCACCATCACCCACCACCACCACCACTGCACCCACCACTGCACCCACTTGCCGCAGCCGCACCCATGAGCACTGATGAGCAAATGGAAAGGCACAGGTCCTAGTGTCTGGGTGCCAGGAGATTTCTCCCTGAGGCTTAATTCCTCTGACAGGGAAAAGATCAAACTTGTTTTAACCAAGGGCACATTTTCCCAACCAAAACTTTCCCACAACATAAAACAGACAGGAGAAAAAATAGCTTGACAGAAGTCAGAGGAGAAAAGCTTTTCCCTAAGTTACCCACTCAAGTAACATAGTGGGCTGGTCATTTCCTCACCTTGACTTTCTATAGGACCCTTGCTTTGCCCACCTTTTTTTTTTTTTTTTTTTTTTTTTACTTTATTGTTTAAAGTATTACAAATAGTAGTACATATGTCTCCTTTTTTTTTCCCCAATGCCCACTTTTTTCCCCCTTGAAAACCAAAGGCAAATTTTGAAGAAGTGGATACTCTTCTCAGATATCCTTTCAGGCATTTTTTAAATATTCTATGCACCTTTACTGTCTACTATTAGAAGAGTAGTCTCAAACTTGCAAATTCCTGCCTCCTCCTATTATCTGTATTTATAAATAGCATATCATATTCTTCTAGGCCCTAAAAAGAGAAAAACTATATTAAAAAAGCATAGTCAATGCGTTTTGTGGTTGTTTCCACACTTTTATTAAGGAGTAAATTATATAATAAAAATCAGGACTAATAGAGCAAAGAAGAAAAAAATAAATGATGTGCCAATAACAGAAGCATATGAGGAAATTTGGCTAATAGCTAATTCTGTGTGGTAAAAACAGGCACCCTAGGAGTGCTGAGGGGAGACTCCACTGGTATAACCTTATGGAAATTTGTCAATACTGACAAAGAAGCTTTTAAAATGCTTAATATATTCATGTGTTCTGACGTAGTAAGTACAATGCTTGACATGTAGGTAGATAGCATTTACTGTATGCCAGGCCCTGACCTAGCATTTCATATCTTCACAGGGGAGGCCTGTCATTATTCTTTACTTACAGATGAGGAACCTCGGGCATTGAGAATAAATATTTATTAGCTGCATAAATGTGAAATCTGAGATGGTTTAATTACAGTAACTGAAGGAATAACTATATATCTAAACATGGCCACCAAAACCAAATCTCACATATATTAGATCTGGATTCAAACAAACCAACTGTAAAAAATACCTCTGAGCCAGAAATATTTTAGTGTGATAAAAGAGATGACTTCGTATCTCGAAGATAAATTTCTAAAACCTAAAAGTACTTTCAACAGTCAAAACTAGATATGAGCCGAAACCGGTTTGGCTCAGTGGATAGAGCATCAGCCTGGTGACTGAAAGGTCCCGGGTTCGATTCCGGTCAAGGGCATGTACCTTGGTTGCGGGCACATCCCCAGTAGGAGGTGTGCAGGAGGCAGCTGATCGATGTTTCTCTCTCATCGATGTTTCTAGCTCTCTATCCCTCTCCCTTCCTCTCTGTGAAATATCAATAAAATATATTTAAAAAAAAACTAGATATGAATAAAGTATTTAAATTAAAACATATGCTTTTTATCTCATAAGTTCTGAATAACTTCAGTTAGTTAGAAGTTATTCGGAGGTTAGGTACTTTTCAGAATCAGAAAGGGATCAGGTAAGAGGATTATGAAGTAAATGTAATTGGGTTATTTTTCTATTTCACTGCCTTGTAGTAATACTAACCAATGCCTACTCTTTTCAGCTCCAAAGTGTGCCCCGGAATTATAGAAAATACTCCCCCAGATATGAAATATAAAAGAAGTGAAGATGACTAGTTAAAAGGAGCCTATGATACAGGGATATTATGGGATATTATATAGATATATAAAATACAGCTTCTTTTTTTATTTTTTTTCTTTGATTAAGGTATTACATATGTGTCTTTATCGCCCCACTGCCCCCCCCCCCCGCCCACTCATGCCCTCACCCCTCTGGTGTCTGTGTCCATTGGTTAGGCTTATATGCATGCATACAAGTCCTTTGGTTGATCTCGTCCCCTTACCCCCACCCTCCCCTACCTTCCCTCTGAGGTTTGACAGTCTGATCGATGCTTCTCTGTCTGTGGATCTGTTTTTGTTCATCAGTTTATGTTGTTCATTATATTCCACAAATGAGTGAGATCATATGATATTTATCTTTCTCTGACTGGCTTATTTCACTTAGCATAATGCTCTCCAGTTCCATCCATGCTGTTGCAAATGGTAAGAATTCCTTCTTTTTCACTGTAGCATAATATTCCATTGTGTAGATGTACCACAGTTTTTTAATCCACTCATCTGCTGATGGGCACTTAGGCTGTTTCCAAACCTTAGCTATGGTAAATTGTGCTGCTATGAACATAGGGGTGCATATATTCTTTCTGATTGGTGTTTCTAGTTTCTTGGGATATATTCCTAGAAGTGGGATCACTGGGTCAAATGGGAGTTCCATTTTTAAGTTTTTTGAGGAAACTCATATTGTTCTCCACAGTGGCTGCACCAGTCTGCATTCCCACCAGCAGTGCAAGAGGGTTCCTTTTTCTCCGCATCCTCGCCAGCACTTGTCGTTTGTTGATTTGTTGATGATAGCCATTCTGACAGGTGTGAGATGGTACCACATTGTTGTTTTGACTTGCATCTCTTGGATGATTAGTGACTTTGAGCATGTTTTCATGTCTCTTGGCCTTCCTTATGTCTTCTTTCAAAAAGTATCCATTTAGGTCCATTGCCCATTTTTTGATTGGGTTGTTTATCTTCCTTTTGTTAAATTGTATGAGTTCCCTGTAAATGTTGGAGATTAAAGCCTTATTGCTGATAACATTGGAAAATATGTTCTCCCATGCAGTGGGCTTTCTTGTTGTTTTGTTGATGGTTTCTTTCACTGTACAAAAGCTTTTTATTTTGATGTAGTCCCATTTGTTTATATTCTCTTTAGTTTCCATTGCCCTAGGAGCTACATCAGTGAAGAAATTGCTTCGGCATATGTCTGAGATTTTGCTGCCCATGGATTCCTCTAATATTTTTATGGTTTCCCATCTTATGTTTAAGTCCTTTATCCATTCTGAGTTTATTTTTGTGTATGGTGTAAGTTGGTGGTCTAGTTTCATTTTTTTGCATGTATCTGTCCAATTTTCCCAACACCATTTATTGAAGAGACTGTCTTGACTCCATTGCATGTTCTTGCCTCTTTTGTCAAATATTAATTGAGCATAGTGGTTTGGGTCGATTTCTGGGTTCTCTATCCTATTCCATTGATTTATGTCTGTTCTTGTGCCAGTACCAGGCAGTTTTGAGAACAGTGGCTTTGTAATACAGCTTGAAATCTGGTATTGAGATCCCTTCTACTATAAAATATAGCTTCTGCCACCAAAGCATTTCAAATCTCACAGAGGAAACAACAGTAAGATATCTGCCACACAATGAGAAGCCTTTTGACCACCTGTGGGATGGGCGCTAAGGGTAGCATGCCCCGTGTAATCCTGATACCACGACAGACTGGTGGCATGCGGAGGAGCTATACACTCCGAGTAGAAGGAACACCAGCAGGAGTGCACAAAGATGAATGAGTATGATGTGAGGTGGGAACCCTAGTATTAATAACACTGGACAACACTCCAGCACTGGCAGACTGCTTTCACTAACCACCCCACTTTATACTCACATATGCTTTGTGAGGTAGATTCCTATTCACATTTAAAGATGAAACAACTGAGGCACTATTAACTGAGAGTGATTTATTCCCCATCGTCTAGCTGGTAGCCAGGACTTGAGCACAGGTCTTTGGATTACAAGGCTTCATATTCTTGCTAAACCCTACCAGCAAAGAGAATGATTTAGATGGTGTAAAGTTTAAGAAGACTAAAATGTTCCCACATCTTAAAAGCAAGTGTAATAAGACAATATTTTGAAAATTACTCATACGTTCTACTTTGCCTTTTAGCATAAAGTGTTCATCAGCCTTAAAAAAGAGAGATGATAGAAGTGCTACAAAAAGATGGATAATCACTTCTGACTTGCAAAATTGGATCTGTCAACAAGACTATAACTTTGCTAGCCATCCTATTGTCTTATCTAAAGAGAATTTTATAAGTTGCTTTATTCCTTTCCCCCCTCCCTGCCTCCTTTTATTCAGGGACCTGATGTAGCTCGCAGAATTCTTCCCCAGGGTAGAAAAGACAGCCCTCCCAGCTATGACAGCAGAGTCACAGGGCTACAAGGAGCATGTGATATAGCGGATGTGGCATATGAAACTAGTATATTGTGGGAGGAAAGAGTCCCCTGTCCAGGCTTTGGTCCTGACAGTAGGAGATATATTCTGTGAGGAGTGATATGGAAGGGAGAAGGGAGCTCTCAGTCCTACTTCCTATCTGCCCCCTCTCCTCCTGGAAGGAAGCTATCCTTGGCTCTACTTGGTATGGCCTAGACACCGAGGTGCCTGTGACTCCAGCTGGGGCCCTGGCCAGAGGGGCCATCCTGGCAGAAAGAAGGGGTTCTTGTAGCAAAGGCCGCAGGGCCGATCACATGGTCCAGGAGCAACTGAGCATCCCAGCCAGACCGCACAGGGGCTTCTGGCTCCAGCAAGATCCAAAGTGAAGTCAAGCAAGTGAAGGTTGTGGCCTGAACCACAAGAGTGGGCCCCAAGTTCACAGGTTGCTGACTTGGGACTCAGTGGCCAACAGGGTGCCAAGTATTAGGCAGAAAAGGGGCATCACCTGAGAGGCAGAGGTGAAAAGGAGGATTAAGACACTGGTAGGTGGGAGCACCTTACTTCCCCAGAAGGGCATGGTTAGAGAAGCCACAGCAATGTCTCCCCCTACAGGCCCAGAGAAAAAGAGAGCAAGGCTGTGCACAAGAAACAAGCATTTTATCCAGGAGAGTCCGAACAACAGGAGACTGCTCAAATGACCACAACAGACTAATCTTCAAACCACATTCCACTTGAGCACATTACTCTACTATCAGAAGGTGGAAATCACGCAGACAACCAGAGAAGCTAGAAAATGAAAGAAAATATTTTCCTTGCATTTTCCCCAAGTTTAATAGTGAATTATATCTTTCAACCCTACTACACAGGGCAGAAAATATGCTTTATCCGGAGAATAACAAAGAGTCGTGGTACTTTCTCAAGAGAGGTATGAACAAGACAAAAGCTCTGTAGCAACTGCACGTGGTCTGGGGATGAATCAGTGCCCCACAACTAGTTCAGTCTTGCACCAGAAATGGCTAAAAATCTTCATTCAGACTATTTCAATTCTAAAGCAAAAGCGGGGAGGGGAATCTTTCCAGGGAGCAAAAAATAAAAATAAAGAAGAGTATACTTTTAGAAAAGCAAAACCTCAAACAATGCAACTTTGACTGCTGAGAAACGATGACAGATGGCCTATTATGTATATACCAGAAATGGGGTTTTTCTTTTTCAGAAAAGGCTTTGAGCGCTGAGGCTGAAACAGTGACAGCCTGTGTACACGGCCATGTGTAGTCTGCCAGTAAACATCAGATGTCCCCACAAACTCAAGTGTTTATAATAATGGGGAACGAACAGCTGAAAGTCTTATGTGAACACAAATGTAAACCAAAACATTTGTAAACGCGCTATGCATTTTCTAACCATTTTCTGTCTGTGTTACAACAAATAGATAATGTGGCCCAAGTTCTGGCAAACCAAATAGTCCTTTTTGAATTGACAGTGTGTAGCAGAGCTTCCTGATGATTCACGCGGTATTACAAAAACCAGATCTTAAAACTACACTTCCCCAGCAGGCATGAGAAACGAAAATGTTCTGGACAATGAAACGAAAGCAGAAGTGTCACAGGGCAACTTCGAGGAATTTTCTATGAAAGACACCTGGTGTGCCCGGCCGGTGTGGCTCAGTGGTTGAGCATCAGCCTATGAACCAGGAGGTCACAGTTCGAGTCCCAGTCAGAGCACATGCCCGGGTTGATCCCCTGTAGAGGGTGTGCAGGAGGCAGTCAATCAATGATTATCTCTCAGCATTGATGTTTCTATCTCCCTCCCTCGCCTTCATGTCTAAAATCAATAAAAATATATTATTTTTTTTAAAAAGAAAGACACCTGGTATGCTTCTTATTCCTTCTTTCCTCTGTCTTCCTTTCTACTGGCTGGGAAGCCCACCCAACGGGTCAAGTTCAAGCATCTTGGACCACAAGGCAGCACCTTAAGGCTGCAGGAACAAGATAAAAAGCCTGGGTTGCTGCTGATGCTGATGCGTACCGGGTATTTGTACAGCCGTTCTTAGCCAGCCCTTGACTGCCTCCTGCTGGGCTTCTTTTACATGAGAGAGAAGTAAACTTAATTCTCTTTAAGTCACTGTTGCCTTGTTTTAATTTGCAAAACAGGATTATTATTAATGGATTCAAATCCTAACCAAAATACAGTGTTGTCCAGCAAACCTGCCACTGGAAGGTCTATGAAATGGAAATTTTCCTAGGAGAAAAATAGATGCCATTTACAAACTACAAAGAAAAGAATTTAGTATAATCAAGCCAAACACCTGTAGCAGAAATTATAACTTTCCCCATATCCATGCATTCTTTTCTCTAAAAAAATATAACTTCCCCAATTTTTTTCCATTGATTTGTTTTTAAAAAGAGTGGAAGGGAAGATAGGGAGAAAGAGACAGAGGCAGAGAGAGACAGAGAGAGGGGGGGACTAATCATCAAATTGAGAGACACATCGATTGGTTGCCTCCCACTCACACCCCAATCTGGGCCAGGGATCGACCCTGCAACCGAGGTGTGTGCCCTTGACTGGGAATCGAACCCACGACCCTTCAGTATGCGGGCCGACTAACCACTGAGCCAAACCAGCCAGGGCCCCAATTTTTTCCTTAGATTCCCTAGTTTTTAGCCAGATGCACAGTCACCAGGAATAAGTCCACAGCCTTAGCCTGTTTGACTCAGTGGATAAAGCATCGGCCTGTGGACTAAAGGGTCCCAGGTTCGATTCTGGCCAAGGGCATATGCCCAGGTTGCGGGCTCGATCCCCAATGGGGGGCGTGCAGGAGGCAGCTGATCAATGCTTCTCTCTCATCATTGATGTTTCTGTCTCTCCCTCTCCCTTCCTCTCTGAAATCAATAAAAATATTAAAAATATAAAATAAAATAAAATAAATCCACAGTTCCCAATCTTCCTTGAGCTAGCTAGCTATGGCCATGTTCTGGCTAAGTTCTGGCCAAAGAGATGTGAACAGGAATGAATGTGCTACTTGCTGAGAGGTGTCCTTAAAGAGAAAGACAGTGTTTTTTTTTCTGTACTTCTTCAGTCCAGATGCCTGGGATGCAGATGGGGTAGCCCAACATCTAAGAACCATGTGAGGGGAACAACTGAAGATGGCAAAGCAGTATCACAGAAGGAACCTGGGTCCCAGTTCTGGTTACTATTGCTATGTAAAAAATCACCCCAAAACTGAGCCTGTAAAGCAATTATATTGTTATAAATTCTGTCAGTCAGAAATGCAAACCTGCAGAAGGGGGGAATGCACCTTATTCCAAGATGTCTAGGCCTCCCCTGGTAAAACTCAACAGCTAGCCCTAACCGGTTTGGCTCAGTGGATAGAGCGTCGGCCTGTGGACTGAAGGGTCCCAGGTTCGATTCCGGTCAAGGGCATGTACCTTGGTTGCAGGCACATCCTCAGCAGGAGGTGTGCAGGAGGCAGCTGATCGATGTTTCTCTCCCATTGATGTTTCTAACTCTCTATCCCTCTCCTTTCCTCTCTGTAAAAAATCAATAAAATATATTTTAAAAAAATAAAAATAAATAAAACTCAACAGCTAGATGGTTTGACCGGTGGAGGCTGGAATCACCTGAAGGTACCTTCACTCGTATGTCTCATTCAGGGAGCCAGCCAGATAACTCGCAGGGGACCTCTACATGTGGCCTGTCAGGGTGTGACCTCAGGGTAGGAATTCAGAGTTCCAAAAGCAAGGCCCCGGAGAGCAAGGCGGAAGCTGCATCATTTTCCAGACCTAACCTTGCATCACTAATCCCACATTCTTCTGGTTACAGGTGAGCCAGATGCCCTACTAGATTCAAGGAGAGAAGACAAAGACTCTGACTTTTTAATGGGAAAAGCAGAAAAATAAAAACTTATGTACCCAATATTTTTTTTTAATCATCAAATGTTTTAAAACCACCACAGTCCGTGACCCTGAACGCCATCCCAGCCCTGGCTGAACTCATGGAACTGAGCTGCATTCAGTCCTGACTCCCCACCTCTGCACTGCCACCTGAGTGGACATAAAAAGTGATCATTTTAAAGCCACTGTTATTGTGGGTCTCTGTAGAAAAATTTTAAAAAATATTTATGTGCTCAATATTTCTTTTAAATCATCAAACACAAGTAGTAACAATGACTATCTCAAGAAACTAATTTTGTAACTACTATACTGACTTTGTAGCTATCATTTATGTTATATTATCAGCTGTTGGTACGTTTTTATCATTCAAAATTATTAGTGAATATCATAAACCTCTAATACAGTTCAATCCTTTTGTACCTTGCATGCTGCCATTCCCTTCTGGTTTGGTGCACTCAAAGGTTTCTGAGCCCAGACAATAAAGATGCTGACACAGCAAAGAAACTGCAGCCTGAAAAACAGAGTTCCTGATGCCCTGCCTGAATGCAACTGAACGGGCCGTAAAATCTCTCATATCACAGCTACTCCCCAGACACTTCTCTAGACCAAGTGAAGCCCTCATTCCACCTGCCCTTCTTGTCATCTATTAATAACTAAGCAAATCGAATCCTTGTAGAATCTATCAGCTTCACACTCTAATCGTATCATCTTTATATTTTTTAAATTAATGGACAATAGGATTTCTACCTCCTCATCTCATACCCACTCGAAACAAACCATGTAAATGGATCATTGGTTTCTTCATGTCCCCTCAAACACACACACACACACACACACACACACACACACACTTTGAGAGCACACTAATTTCATAGAAATGGTGAAAGTCTGAACGTGTCAAAAATACATTCTAAACCACATATCTTATTTTGAAAGATGTACTCAAAGGAGAATACTTTACTAGTAAAATCTATGAATGTATAATTCAGAAAAGAGGCTTTTAAAACAGATTACGTTAAAATTCAAGTTCCATGACTTACTAGCTGCAGAACCCGAGGGAAGGTACTTACCCTCCCTGAGCCCTAGTTCCCATGCAATGTCCCAAGGATCAGATAGAGTTCCCGGCACAGAGCAGACACTCAGTGTATGTTAGCTCCTCTGCAATTCGGGGACGACTAGCTCACTAAATGACTGTGCATACCAAATGGGATTAAGAGCTGTGTTTGTGATTGGGTGGAGGCTGTCTGTCCAAAGGTAAACACTTCCAGTTATAAGATAAATAAGTTCTGAGGATGCAATGTACAACCTATGACTATAGCTAACAATGCCATTGTGTATGTTTAAAAGTTGTTAAGGGAGTAGATCTTAAAAGTTCTCATCACAAGGGAAAACACATAACTATGTGGGGTGAATTATTGTGCTAACCACTTCATAATACAGTATATACATATATAAATCATTATGTTGTCCACCTTAAACTTATACAGTGTTATATATCAATTTTATATCTCAATAAACTGGGGGAAGGGAGTTGTTTGTGGTTTGTGAAACATAAGTTTGTCATGTAATGTAAAAGGAGACCTCCCCTGTGACATGGAACTCAAAACATGTAGCTCCCCAGGAAAGGGCTAAACATTACTTTTTTATAAGAACTTTTCATTATGGAAAAATTATGACAAAAATACTGAGGAGGATGAGCTTCCACATATCCATCACCCAATTTTCACAATTATCAACTCACAGACAACCTCATTCCGACAACATCCCCACCCACTCTATCCCACCATGAACTATTCTGAAGTAAATCTCAGATAGCATATCATTTCATCCATAAATATTTCAGCCTGTATCTCTAAACAGTATAAACTTCCTCATAGAATAAAGTATTCAAATTTCCCCCGATAATCTGTTAATTTCTTTTTACAGTGTTTGATTCAAAATCCAAAGGAGGTCAATATTCTGCAGGTGACTGACGTATCTCCTTAGTCTCTTTCAATCTATAAATTCCCATCCTTCTCTCTCTCTCTCTATTTCCTTTAATTTCTTTGTTGAAGTAACTGGATCACTTGTTGCCCTGTGGTTTCCCAGTTTGAATTTTGGTGATTGCATCCCCATAATACTATTTAGCAGGTTCCTAATACACTATTTCCTGTAAATTGGAAATTAGATCTAGGTAATTGATAAGATTCAGGCAAATAAAGTCTGGTTGTGCCTTTTGTTAAAGTTAGCAGCCACTGAATGATCACTGTCTAGATTGCATTAGAGGTTGTAAAACAGTAGCACTCTAATTCTACAATTCATTTTTCATTTAAAAGCTAATTAAATTAATTAGGTAAATTATTATTTACAGAAATAATTCATTTATTTCTATAAGGTGAATCTCCTTTCATTAAATATTTGTTTACCTTGAGGTATAGGTACAATTCATACATGTAAATGCTTGATTCTTTCCCTTTATTTCAAATTTCAAAATAATTAGTTGGCTTCCTCAGACTTCTCCAGAACTAGGTGACTGATAAACAAGTAAGGGAAAGAAATAATGGGGAACACTTTACATTCCTAAATTTCTATATTTTCATGAGCTATGTTTTCAGTTAGAGAAAACACAACGATAGGGAAGATGCTCGATTTTGAATATAGCAAGTTAAGCAGTTGGACATACTAGTTTAAGTTTCTTTTATATTTTAACTTTTCAGTTCTGGTATAAACCCTTTGGTTTATAATTAGGAAATATTTCTGGTAAACCAGATGCTAATTGCTAAAGGAAACAGGATTAAAAAATAAAACATGTTTTGCCTTTGAGGAAATAATGTGTTGGTTTTTCCTTTCCCCTATAAGTAATAAGTAAAAAAAAATACTATGCAGAAACAATATGATCTTGTTTCTCTGACACACACATGGGCCTAGGATCGGGCCTAAGCTGGCAGTCAGACACCCATCTCGCAGTCCGGGACCCCTCACTCCTTACCACCCGCCTGCAGCGGAGGAGGAGAGGCTCCCGCCACCGCTGCTGCACCTGCCAGCACCAAGCCCGGCTTCTGGCTGAGTGGTGCTCTCCCTGTGGGAGTGCACTGACCACTAGGTGGCAGCTCCTGTGTTGAGCGTCTGCCCCCTGGTGGTCAGTGCGCGTCATTATGACTGGTTGTTCCACTGTTCCATCGATTTGCACATTAGGGTTTTATTAGATACTAGTGGCCTGGTGCACAGAATTCGTGCACATTAAAAGGGGATTAATTAGAGAAAATAATTTAATATTGCTATTTGTCCTTTCTCTATAATAGAAGTGTCAGAGATGAAAGAAAATTAGTAAAATGTATATGAAAACCTTCCTCCTGTTAGAGTCTGGGGCGCACCACAGGACCCAGAGTCAAGTCCCCGCCCACCCACATGTGCCTCAAAATCTCATGAGACCCAGGCCCGCCAGGCCCCGCCCATTGGGCTAGATCCAGACCCAGCAAGTCCCACCCTTGTCAAGCCCCACTGGGCAGGGGGCGTAGGCTCAGGTCTCCTGGCCCAGCGCCAGGACGGGGGGCATGGCCTGAGATCCCCCAGCCCAGACCAAGGCGGGGGCATGCCTTGAGGTCCCCCATCAAGCCCCGCTGGGTGGGGGGCATCGCCTGAGGTCCCCCATCAAACCCTGCCAGGCGGGGGGGCGCAGCTTCAGGTCCTCCGGCCCAGCATTGGGGAGGGGGGCGCAGCCTCAAGTCCCCCGTCAAGCCCCGTTGGGTGGGAGGTATGGCCTGAGGTCCCCCGACCCAGCACTGGGGGTGCACCTTGAGGTCCCCTGTCAAGCCCCGCTGGGTGGAATGGCCTGAAGTACCCTGTCAAGCCCAGCCAGGCAGGGGGGTGCAGCCTCAGGTCCCCTGACCCAGTGCTGGGGCGGGGGGCGCAGCCTGAGGTCCCCCGTCAAGCCCCACCTGGTGGGGGGCGTGGCCTGAGGTCCCCCGACCCAGCACTGGGGGTGCACCTTGAGGTCCCCTGTCAAGCCCAGCCAGGCGGGGGGCGCAGCCTCAGGTCTCCTGGACTGGTGCTGAGGCGTGGGGGCACGGCCTGAGGTCCCCCGTCAAGCCCCGCTGGGCGGAGCGTGTGGTTTGAGGTCCCCCAGTCTGGTGCCAGAGGTCCCCTGTCAAGCCCCATGGGGACAGGGGAGGGCATAGCCTCAGGTCCCTGCTGATTGCTTGTTAAGGCTCCTTATGGGAACTTGGCCTCAGCTGTGGGTGCAGCCATCTTTGTGACAGAGTGATGGTCAATTAGCATATTCCCTCTTTATTAGATAGGAGGATTAATTTAAGCCTCATCTTCCTATTATGCTTCTTTTCTCTGCCTGGATCAAGTTGACATGTGCTAGATTTTATCTGATTAATTAACTGGGAGTAAGGGAGTGATGAGGGAGGGAGGGAGGGAGGGAAAGTGTTCACCTAGAAAACTACCACTTATCTCAAGAAATACTGGTCCAAAAAAAAATAAATAAAAATAAAAAAATAAATAAAAAATAAATAAAACAAAAAAAATAAAAAAAAACAAGAAAATAAAAAAGAAATACTGGTCCAATCTCACAAGGAAGTCTAGTGCTAGATCACCTACATTTTTTACTGCTCGAGAATGTACTTAGGTTAAGTACACAAATTACCTAAGGTTTGGAAATATTTTTGTTGTCTAGTACAGAAGTTCCCCACTAATGTAACTGATCATTCTAAATATATAAATAATAATCCAAACTAACAGTCTAACAGTAAAGTTCGATAATTAATAAGTCTCCAGCCAAAGTCCAACTACCTGTTCCTCAGCCAAAACCTTTTCCCTGTCCTGGTCTGATCACTTCTACCTGAGAGAGTCACAGCTAGGCTTTCCTGCGCACCCCAGTGGCTAACCTGAAAAATGCAAGTCACCAACAAGTAAAGCAACAGCACATTTTCCAAGACTATTTGCAGTCATATCACTTTAATAGCAAATGCCATTTGCTATTCTGCCTGGCCAGAGGCTCTTCTTCTACCTCCTTCAGTCACTGTCAGGACTCTGTAACTTCTGGTGCCCCACCCGTCATGCTCCTCGGCCTCCCATGCTCCCTCTGCACTGGGGGCACTGGGATCCCCGAGCTCCGTGGTCGGCAAACTGCGGCTCGTGAGCCACATGCAGCTCTTTGGCCCCTTGAGTGTGGCTCTTCCACAAAATACCACGGCCTGGGCAAGTCTATTTTGAAGAAGTGACGTTAGAAGAAGTTTAAGTTTAAAAAATTTGGCTCTCAAAAGAAATTTCAATCCTTATACTGTTGATATTTGGCTCTCTTGATTAATGAGTTTGCCGACCACTGGCCTAGTTATAGGTTCAGGTCCAGTTCCCTCAATACTCATGACAAAATCTAAGAGCAAGACCTTGTTTCATTTATCTTCGTATTCTCAGCAGCAAGCACATGCCTAGCACAAAGAAGGTATTCAAATATTTATTAAAAAGAAGAAAAAGTTAGGGAAAAGAGAGTTAAGAAAGACATGAGGATTTTGTTTTAAATGTTGGGAAGGCAGTAGGCAAAGAAAGAATCAAAAGACACTAAATGCAGACTTAGCAAATCTCTACATGATTGTCTGCCACTATCTAGCTACATGAGCAAGGGACATGTATTCTTTGGGCCCAATTTCATCATCTGTAAGATTACTAGACTATCATCATGGTCTTAGAGACTCTATAACTTGTACCTTCTAATATCATATTGTCTTATACAAGTGCCCACCAGCTAGCAAAGGTCACCAGAGAAAACACCCATTTTCAGTGAGATTTTCAAAAGCAAAGCCTTCCCTCCTTTCTTACTTAACCTCTCTCTGTCAGTTCCCCCTAATTTTATGCTTCAAAATATTTTTAGTTTCACCACAGATGTGGACACTGAAAGGTAATAACTGAGAACTCATGAGTGCTATCTGCAAACCACCATTCTAGAAGTCACCTACCAATTACCAAATCATTCATTCACTTTTGAAAATTAATATTTATTGAAAGCTTATGTTTTATAAGCTGAAGACACATTGGTTAACAAAACAAAGAGCCCTATCATTTGGAATTGAATTCTAGCAGGAAGAGAGAGATGATAGCAAGAACAATAAACATAAATAAGTCTACAGGATGTTAAAAGTAATGATGGCTATGAAAAATTTAGAGCATGATAAGAGATTCAAAGTATACAGGCTGAGGGGTAAGGAGGAAGGCAAGCTGGAATTTCAAATAAAATGATCAGAGTTCTCATTGGAAAGGTAGTATTTGAATAAGACTGGAAAGAGATAAAGGAGTTAGCCATGCAGATATCTGGGAGAAAGACATCAAGGCAGAGATAACAGCCATTGCTAAGGCCCAAGACAGGGTATGCTGGTGTTTGCAAGCAAGATCAAGGGCATTGTGTCTAGATGGAAGAGACTGAGGAAGAGAGTATTAAGAGATGAGGTCAGGGAGGTAACAGAAGAGTCAGTCACTGGAGGACCACGGGGGACATCAAGGACCTTCAATTTGACTCTCACTGGTATGGGAAGCCATTGGAAGGATCTGGGGCACAGAAATAACAACTCTTAAGTGTTTTTTTGAAGATCACTACGGCTGCTGTATTTTTTTAAAAAAAAGAGTCTCAACACAAAATGTTTACCAAGTACTTTTTCCTAGGGTATAAAAAAGTATTCCAACCGAGAAGAGCCAACATAATACTGAAAAATAACAAAGTTAGAGGACTAATACTACCTGACTTCAAGACTTACTATGAAGCTACAGTGGTCAAGAGAGTGGTATTGGTGAAAGAACAGACAAACAGATCCGTGGAATAGAAAACAGTGCCCAGAAATAGACTGACACAAATACAATCAACTGAACTTTGAGCAAAAAAGTAAAAGCAATTCAGCAGAGAAAAGATAATCTTTTCAACAAATGGTGTTAGAACAACTGGACATTCAGGTCGGGGGGGGGGGGGGCGGTGTGAATCTAGGCACAGATCCTTCACAAAAATTAACTCAAAATGGATCACAGACCTAAATGTAAAATGCAAAATTATAAAACTTCTAGAAGATAACATAGGAGAAAATCTAGGTGACCCTGGATTTGATGATGACTTTTTAAATACAACACCAAAAACACAATTCATAAAAGAGAACAGTGATAAGTTGGACTTCATTCAAATTAAAAACTCCTGCTCTGGAAAAGACACTCAAGAGAACTAAAAAGCAAGCCAAAGACTGAGAGAAAATATTTACAAAACACTTATCTGAAAAAGGACTATTATCCAAAATACTATATAATATAAGAAAACAAACAACCCAATTAAAAGTGGACAACAGATCTAAATGGGGTATACAGAAATACTTTTTACTTTCTGCCCAGTTTTTCTGTAAACCTAAAACTGATCTAAAAGTCTATCCTATATAATAAAAGGCTAATATGCAAATCGACCGAACGGTGGAAAGACTGGTCGCTATGATGCTCACTGACCAACGCAGGAGCTGCCCCCTGGTGGTCAGTGTGCTCCCAGAAGCTGGGCTCACGGCTGGAGAGCTCAATGGCAGTGGTGGGAGCATCTCCTGCCTTGGGGCAGCGCTAAGGATATCTGATTGCCAGCTTAGGCCCCCTCCCCGGGGGACATCACCCAAGGGCTCCTGGACTGCAAGAGGGCGCAGGCCAGGCTGAGGGGAGCCCCCCCACTGCCGAGTGCACAAATTTCTAGTTTAATAATAAAAAAGTTATTCCTATCTTCAAAAAGTTTATACTCGTATTACTTTATCATCCATATCCTGCCCACTTCCAAAATGGAGTTGACATGACACATATAAAAAGGATAGTAGCCCTAGCTGGTTTGGCTCAGTGGAAAGAGCATCGGCCTACAGACTGAAGGGTCCTACGGCCTGCAGACTGAAAGGTCCCAGGTTCGAGTCCGGTCAAGGGCATGTACCTTGGTTGCAGGCACATCCGCAGTAGGGGGTGTGCAGGAGGCAGCTAATTGATGTTTCTCTCTCATCGATGTTTCTAACTCTCTCTCTCCCTTCCTCTCTGTAAAAAATCAATAAAATATATATTTTTTTAAAAAAGGATAGTAAAAGTAGATATAAACTATCACAAGCATGTATAAGGAAACATACAACTGTATCAAAAATTTAAGGTAATGAATTCCTTTTCATATGTGTTTGCTGACTTCCATCTGACAAACCTCATTACAGTTGGCCTCCGTATATGTAGGTCCTGTAGTAGATGAAAAATATTCAGGGGGAAATGTTATGTTGTTGCTGATATGTATTATATAGATAGGCCTACGATGGCTGCATCCATACTGAACATGCTCAGACTTTTTCTTGTCATTATTCCCTAAATAATATAGATAACAGCTCTTACATGGAATTTGCATTGTATTAGGTATAAGTAATCTAGAGATTATTTGAATTATACGGGGAGATATGCAAATGGTACATCGTTTTATTTTATTTTATTTTTAAAGATTTTTTTAAATTGATTTTTAGAGAAGAAATGAGAGGGAGAAACATCAATCAGCTGCCTCCTGCACACCCCTTACTGGGGGATCAGGCCCGCAACCCGGGCATGTGCCCTGACCAGGGATCAAACCAGCAACCTTCCAGTGTATAGGACAATGCCCAACCAACTGAGCCACACCGGCCAGGGCAGTACACCATTTTATATAAGGGACTTGAGCATCCTTGAATTTTAATATTCGAGGGTGTTCCTGGAGCCAATGCCCAGAAGACACCCAGGAAGGACTGCATAGTCTATCCTTGCTCCAAGAACCTGCTCTTTTCTTTTTTTAAGAAATACATTTTTTAAAATAGTTTTATTGATTTCAGAGAGAAAGGGAAAGGGAGAGAAAGACAGAAACATCAATGATGAGAGAGAATCATTGATCGGCTGCCTCCTACATGCCTCCTACTGGGGATCAAACCCACAACCTGGGCATGTGCCCTTGACTGGAATCGAACCTGGGACCCTTCAGTCTATAGGCCGACACTCTATCCACTGAGCCAAACCAGCTAGGGCTGAACCTGCTCTTCATAGCACCTATTCTAATAATAATTTTGCAGGTACATGTGCGATGACTCCATCAATATCTGCTCCCGCATTAGACTCCTTAAAAGCAGATAAAGGGGTTTAGTGATATGACAGTAACCAGGAAGCCATAAATTTGGTAAGGAAACTGAGTGACAGAGAGGTTAAATAACAAAAGGTGCCCTCTTAAAAATGGCAGAGCCAGGATTTCAACACTTGGGAGGTCTGCTGGACGCCAGAACCTCATGGTCTTGATGTTACACCATGGGGTATATATAATTTCTGTACTATACTATCTTCAAGCTGTTGGCTAAATATACCTTAGTGATTAAGCTGGAAATCAGCCTAACTTAGTAATTTAAAAAAAAAACAAAAACATCATAATTGCTCATTTTAAACCTTGTTAATAAATTAAAATCCAGGGCGTGAGATGCCTTATTTTATCCCATACATCTGCCCAGAGCTGGGAGCGTGGGTCCACTACCGAAGGAACATAATCCTGCCATGCTCAGTTTATTCCAGACCCACAGAGTAACAAGGGTTTGCAAAGATGTCATCCCAGGCTAGTTTTTGCTACATCTTTAAAATGTGACTCTCAGTAAAACCTGCTGCCTTTAAAAATGTAAACAAAGAAATTACCAGCGAGGCACCTAAGTTATCGAGGGCTAAGGTAGAAGATGGAAAAGGGAAAGCTGTATTTATAAAAGTATCTCTTCTGGGCAATATATACATAGTCGCAGAGCTACCACAACCCAGAATAACTTACCTTTTAAAATAACTCTGACCATAAAATTATCCTGTTAGATAATAGAGTCTCTTCAAAAGGGAGTAGAATGATAAACATCACCTAAAAAAACTGGGTATTACTTTAGAAGTTCATAAATTCTTTTACACTGGGCCCCCAATTTAGGCTAATGCTAATCCTCACACTGGCATGTGACTAAAATTGTCTGCAAAGAGCAGTTGTCCAAATGACATTCTGGCTGTGTCTGTAATGTAATAGTTAAAGAATGTGGTGTCATTTAAGGAGACACTTTAACTTCCTGTATTGAATGAGAGTATTAAAATGTTTACAAAAGATTAAACTGTAAATATGATTATTTGGAACAATTATAAATGTATAAATAATCATCAAATAAGTGCAAAAATCCTGGGTTAAAATATCCATGTGTATGTATTGTTTTTAAGTATTAATGGGCAAAATATTGAGACTCCCATTTTCCTATACAAAAAATTAGAAAACTATACACTGTTGGCCATGAACACAAACTGCACATTCAAAGAGCAAAATGAATCACAACCATAGGGCAAAATTGTATGGAACACTAGCACACACTAACAGTGTTTGAGTTTTTGGATCATAGGTGCCTTCAAGAATCTGGTGAAACTTGTGGGGTTTCTTGAACGCAAAATGTTACCTACAAATATAGAGAGAGCCTGATCTTTAACCTCCGCTTAAAAACTCCTAACCTGGAGAAAAACCCATTGCAAGTGTACATTATAGAATTGCTAGACTTGCACTCTAGCCTGTAAGACATTGGGACAGTGACTTACACATAAAGTATTAATATTCCAGTGGGAAATTATAATCTAGCCATGAAAAACAGAATCAGACAAAACCAAATTGAAGGATAGTCTACAAAATACCCAACCAGTACTCCTCAAACTGTCAAAGTCATCAAATACAGGAAAGTTACCCTGGCCAGCGTGCTCAGTAGTTGAAGTGTCAGTCTATGCACTGAAGGGTCATGGGTTCGATTTCCGGTCAAGAGCATGTACCTCAATTGCGGTTCCACTCCCAGCCCCCAGTCAGGCCTTGTGGGAGAGGCAACGGGTAGGTGGATGTGTCTCTCTCATACTGATATTTCTCTCTTTTTTTCTCACTACCTCCCTCCATTCTAATCTCTGAAAAACAATCAATCAATCAATCAATCAATATTATATATATATATATATATATATATATATATATATATATATATATAACCTCAGGTGAGGATTAACAAAAAAAGGAAAAAAAAGGAAAAGCTATGAAAGGTCATAGACCAGAGACATGTTCTTAGATGAGATCCTGGAACAGAAAATGGATGATAAGAAAAAACTAATAAAATCCAAGTCAAATAGTATGTTTACTTAAAGGTTATATACCAATGATGGCCCAATAGTTGTGACAAATGAATGTACTAATGCAATAAAAGAGAAAACTGGGCACAGGGTACTCAGGAACTATCTGTAATATATTTCCAATTTTTCTGCAAATTCAAAACTATTCTAAAATAAAAAGTTCCTTTACATTTTTAAGAAATTTCAAAGGGGTTACATATTTCAAAAAATTTTCTTTTTTTTATATATTTTATTGATTTTTTACAGAGAGGAAGGGAGAGGGACAGAGAGCTAGAAACATCGATGAGACAGAAACATTGATCAGCTGCCTCCTGCACACTCCCTACCGGGTATGTGCCTGCAACCAAGGTACATGCCCTTGACCGGAATCGAACCTGGGACCCTTCAGTCCACAGGCTGAAGCTCTATCCACTGAGCCAAACCAGTTAGGACTCAAAAAATTTTTCTGAGTGGAAAATAAGACTAGACTGAAGCTTTATACTAAATTTTTTAATTAAAAAATGCTATACCTAAATTATTTATTTTTATTTTTAATGTCTTTAAAATATTTTTGCTCCCTACAACTCCTTTATCACGTCTACCTATTTTATTTTCAATAATATCACCAAAAAATGTCTATTTAAAAACCATAATCAAATCAAAAACTTAAAGGTCTTGTACATACCAGGGAGAAAATGAGTTTTGAGGAGACAGACATGTGACAGCTTCATTTAAAATCTTAACATTTATCACAGTGGATTAGAAATGCATATACTGTTTGGGGTCCTAACAGAGCCCATTATGCTTTACAAATTAATTTACTAGAAATTAAGAATGAATGTTGCTCATCTTTATGCAAAGATGAAAGTGGTTATCTTTACTGCCAATTGTTATGGCAGTGGCTCCTTATACTTGAATTAACCCTGGTTTCTCTACAAAAATAATAAATGGCATGTAATTAAAACTCAGAAATGTACAGCATAAAAAAGTACAAGGCATTTGAACCAATTAAGAAATGAGATAAAATAGATGAGAGATAAGAGGAATAATTTAGATAGATGGATAAGAGAAGAGAAATAAGAAGGCAAACAGAAAATCAAAATGTCGGGGAGAAGCCAAGATGGCGGCCAGGTAAACACCTAAACTGCTGCCTCACACAATTTCGAAACTACAACTAAAAGACAAAATGGACATCATCCAAAACCACAGGAAGGCTGGCTGAGTGGAAATTCTACAACTAGAAGGAAAGAGAAAAGCACACTGAGATTCAGAGGAGCTGCAAAAGGCAGAGGTATGGGGAGGCGCGTGCACGGAGAGGACTGGCAACTGAGTACACGGCTGGCTTTCTCAATCCGGAGGGAGACAAAAGCTCCCACCAGCTCTGAACTCCAGTTCCAGGTGAGACTCTGGGGACCCAGACTCATATGGGGAGAAACTGGACTCTCTGGCAGCGGGCGAAACTTGAGGGCAGCTTTCTCTCAGAGGTGCTTGCAGCGATTACCGCGGGACACTGAGATCCAGGGGCGTCTTAGGGCAGGGCAGATGGGAAGCCATTGCTGTTTACTCTGCCCTGAGACTCCGCCCCATCCAAACTGAGCACAGAGGCTTTGCAAGTCTTGTCTCATAAGGGTATCTCCAGCACAGAAGTTCTCCCAGCATAGACACAGCTGATCCTCACAGCCAAATGGCCTGGAGGTCAAATCCTCCCAGTGATCCCAACAACAATCAAGGCTTAACTACAACAAGGCTGTACACACAGCCCACAAAGGGGTTCACCAAGAGTGTCCACCTCAGGTAACTGGGGAGGCTGAGCCACTGGGCCCTATAGGACACCTAGCACACAAAGCCACTCTATCAACTCAGGGAAGCAGCCAAAATGCAGAGACAAAGAAACAGGTCACAAATGAAAGAAATGGAGGAAAGCAAATGACTGGATATAGAGTTCAAAACCACAGTTATAAAGTTTTTCAAGAATTTTCTAGAAAAGGCCGATAAATTTAGCGAGACCCTCGAGGATATGAAAAAGGACCAACTAGAAATTAAGCATTCACTGATTGAAATAAAAAATAATATACAGAGACCCAACAGCAGACTAGAGGATCGCAAGAATCAAGTCAAAGATTTGAAATACAAAGAAACAAAAAAAACCCAACCGGAAAAGCAAAAAGCAAAAAAAAAATCCAAAAATATGAAGATAGTGTAAGGAGCCTCTGGGACAACTTCAAGCGTACCAACATCAGAATTATGGGGGTGCCAGAAGAAGAGAAAGAGCAAGATACTGAAAACCTATTTGAAGAAATAATGACAGAAAACTCCCACACCTGGTGAAAGAAATAGACTTACAAGTCCAGGAAGCGCACAGATCCCCAAACAAGAGGAATCTAAAGAGGACCACACCAAGACACATCATATTAAAATGCCAAGAGCAAAAGACAGAGAGAATATTAAAAGCAGCAAGAGAAAAACAGTAAGTTACCTACAAGGGAGCACCCACACGATTGTCAGCTGATTTCTCAACAGAAACTATGCAGGCCAGACGGGAATGGCAAGAAATATTCAAAGTGATGAAGAGCAAGAACCTACAACCAAGATTACTCTACCCAGCAAAGCTATCATTCAGAATTGAAGGGCAGATAAAGAGCTTCACAGATAAGAAAAAGCTAAAGGAGTTCATCACCACCAAACCAGTATTATATGAAATGCTGAAAGGTATTCTTTAAGAAGAGGAAGAAGAAGAAAAAGGTAAAGAGAAAAATTATGAACAACAAATACATATCTATCAAGAAGTGAATCTAAAAATCAAGTGAATAAAAAATCTGATGAACAGAATAAACTGGTGAATAGAATCAGGGGCATAGAAAGGGAATGGACTGACAATTCTCAGGGGGAAAGGGGTGTGGGGGGTGCAGGAAGAGACTGGACAAAAATTGTACACCTATGGATGAGGACAGTGTGGGGGGGTTAAGGACAGAGGGTGGGGTGGGAACCAGGTGGAGGGGAGTTATGAGGGGAAAAAAGAGGAACAGCTGTAATAATCTGAACAATAAAGATTTATATAAAAAAAGGAAAGAAAATCAAAATGTCACCTTTACTTCCAATAAAACCTAAACTGGAGAACATCACTACAGACAAGGAGGTGGTTTCCAAATATTGAACCCCATGATTAAACCAACTTACCCTCCTAGTCACAGCGGTGTGCTGCCCTGGGGTGGGACAGCCTGCCCCATAAAACTTAAGAGCATGATGGACAGACTAAAGCTTGTTCATAAGAGACAGAAAAAAAGGGGGTAGGCCACATAGGATAAGCCCAATTCTTCAGAATTTAATGTTAATCTTGTCTGACCTTGTTCCAGTGTTTGATTTTCTGATCGGTCCATAATGAAAGCCAAAGACCTGCTGACTGACTTCTGTGTGTTGATCACCAAGTTCTGATGTTTTCTCCCCTTGATACCATGTGCCTAGCATGTCATTCCCCCTACACTTTTAACCCAAGGTGTACCTAAGAATAAGCAGTTCTATGCACTGGTACCAAGGGCCCATCAGTGATGGCACGGAAAATCAGTCACCCCCTGATTGTGCACCATGTGCTGCCTGTCTTCATTCATGCACTAGAGGATCAGACAGCACTTTCCATACCCACAAATGGCTAAGAAAATAGGTTCAGGGAGAGTTTATGGATATCACAAAATTTTCAGGAGAAAATAGCCTAAATTCTCAATTCAAAGGTCAGCGAGAATCTTGATTATTAGGAACCTCTGCTTCTTCTGATTAGTCTACTACGATGAGATATTAGTTCCCTGAAAAAGCACAACACTAAGTTGATTACTAGGCAAAGTACAATGTCCTTAAAACCATGATTCACTACACAGAAATAAATAAATAAATAAATAAATAAATAAATAAATAAATATCAAATTATAAGTTCTTATTTATTGAAACATTAAAAGTTTAAGTTACAAACAGCTCTCACAGACTCTGAACTAAAAGAATAGCAATACATTCATTGCAGTATTGAGTAACCATGTGCCAGGTACTGTTCCAAGAAATTCACAAGCAATCACTCATTTCATCTCACAATAATCCAATGCTGTAGGTACAGTGATCCTTCCCGTTTTATAAATAAGAGACCTGAGGCATAAGGATGTCCAACGATCAGAGCATGAGATGGTAGAACAGGCTCTGCTTCTGGGCATGTAATAGTGAAACTTGCCTAAGGTAAATGAGCCTAGAATGAATAATATTCTATTCACAAAATGATGTGTCTATTATCATCTCTGCTTTTATGGCGTATGAGTAAACTGATACAGAGGGAGATCAAGTGATTTAACCAAGGCCACTAAAACTGAGAGTTGACTTGGAAGTTCAGGATCTCTAAAACAAACTAGACTAAATGGTTTGCATTCCTAGACACTGCACAAAACGTTACGAAATAGCTTTGAGGAGCTAAAGTACTTCATTATCTAAGACTGACTGCAATTCCCACCAGGATTAACAAGGAAAAATAGGGAACATTATAACATACACCACAAAGGCAACATGTAGATTTTCATCACTTCAGAATTAAAATCGAAGCTTACAGAGAGGCGCACTAATAACCCATGAATATTGTTGACCATCATCTTTGGGGATTATTAATGACCAAATAAATGCCAGACTGTGTTATAGAAAGAAACATGGCTATTAAGAGATTCTAACATCAAATCACTTAATAGCTCTCTGTAAACGTGACTACTGTAATGTTAACTTGATAAAATGAATATTAGGAAAGAAGATACAACTTTCATGAAATACACACTTTTTAAAAATCAGACTCTGAAAAACATTTTAATTTAATTATGACAGTTATAAAGAAAAATGCTCCATTAAGTTCTTCCTTATCAAATATTTTGGGGAGCAAAAGCTTATGAAATACTTAATTGTACAAGCCATACTTCTATTTTATTTAATTGTATAAGATACAGCTTCAGAAAAAGGGCTGGGTACATTTGCACAATCAAGAGAAACCTCCTGCTACAGTGGCTACAGTACAATATGAAGAGTTAAGAAACTTGAGTTCTGTCATTTATACATGGAACCCATATTTTTTAAGCATTAACAGTCCCAGTATTTTTCAATGTCAAGATATATTTCTGCAATACTCTAGTCCAATGAAATGATGTCTGCACCATAGTCTATTTAACTACCGTAGTTGCACAATACTGAGAATAATATTTGCTTCCAACTTTCATTGTTATTATAAATAGTGTGGTAACCAATAACCTTGTTAAATCTTTGTGCATACTTACCTTTCCCTTGAAAGAATTCTTAAAAGTGAAATTTCAGAGTCAACATGAATGTGTACTTCGGCCTGCATAAAGACTGTATCATTTTCCGTCTTAGCAGAAGTACTATTTGAGATAGCACAATATGAAATACATATATCTATACTAATTTTTAAATATTTGTATTCTGTAAACACACGCACACACACACCTCCATTATGCAAACAGTATCTTTTAAAATACTGTGCTTATTTTAAATACTAGAGGCCCGATGCGCGAAATTCATGCAAGAGTAGGCCTTCCTTCCCCTGCTGCCAGCACCGGCTTCCCTCTGGCACCCAGGTCCCAGGCTGGCTTCCCTCCAGCCTCTGGCAGGCACCTGGGACCCGAGCTTTCCTCACAGCCCCGGTTTCATCCAGAAGGACATCTGGTCTAATTAGCATATTACACTTTTATTATTACAGATTGTAAAGTAGAAAAATATATAACAAAATCTACCATCTTAATTATTTTAAGTGTATACAGTTCATTGGTGTTGAGTATATTCACATGTTAGGCACCCAATCTCCAAAACTTTTCATCTTGCAAAATTAAAACTCTGTACACATTAAACAACTCCTCCTGTATTCCTGCCCACCCCCCACCCCATGCTCTTTCCCTACTAGTCACCATTAGACTTTTTGTTCTATCTATTTGACTACTCTAGCTACTATATGTAAGTGAAATCATACAGTATTTGTGTTTTTATGACTGGCTTATTTCCCTTACCATAAGCTTTAAAGGTAGCATGCGTCAGAATTTCCTTCCCTTTAAGGCTCAATATTTAAGGCTCCAACATCTATAATCCATGTTTTGTTCTTCCGTTCATCCATCAATGGACATGTGAGTGCTTCCACCTCTTGGCTACTGTGAATAATGCTACTAAGGAGAATACTGTGCTTATTTACAAATATTCATAAACACAGTAAAACCCTATGTTAGGAGTCCTTGGCACAAAGCACTCTCATTATTTCATTAAAGAGAGGGTATAATTCCACTTTATATGGTTTACTACTGGCTAGACCAGTGGTCGGCAAACTGTGGATCGCGAGCCACATGCGGCTCTTTGGCCCCTGGAGTGTGGCTCTTCCACAAAATACCATGGCCTGGGCGAGTCTATTTTGAAGAAGTGGCGTTAGAAGTTTAAGTTAGAAAATTTGGCTCTCAAAAGAAATTTCAATCGTTGTACTGTTGATATTTGGCTCTGTTGACTAAAGAGTTTGCCGACCACTGGGCTAGACCAAAACTTGGCACTTGTGAGCACATCAATGCATTTCAGAAAGCAAGCATGTGCTAGACAATAAAAATCAATAAATACTATCTCCGCAGAGGGGCCAAGATGGGAAGGTCCACCCTTCCACCTCTCAGCCTCTGGAGCTCCCATAATGGCAATGGAATCACTCAGAGTCACGAGTAGAAGCAGGAACTCTTCTTAGCCTGACCTCAGGAGGTATCAGGCTCCAGCCTCTACCACATAAAGCCCTGTGGTCCACCCAGCTACGACACCCTCACCTCTCGTCACATGGGCTGCTCCCTGGGTGTTCAGATCACACTTCTTGGAGGTTGTCCTCTGTTCCTCTTCCTGACCGTATTTTTACTTGATAACATTAAGGACTTTTCCATTATTTCTCCAGAGCTGGGATTCCTGACTTACCAGAAAGCAGTAAAAAAACAATTATTTTGTCCAATCCTCTATGATTTCTCACTTATGGTTACTATCTACTATGACAGATGTTAGGTGTTATGATGCCCAATGGGCAAAAGAGAAAACCAAGGCTCAGAGTGCATTAGTAATTTACCCAATGCCACAATGTTTGAATGAGCCAAATTTGGAACTTAAAATTTAAAGCTTATGTTCTCTCCACGAGTTTATGCTACATTTTACGAAGTCTCTTGTTGATTATCAGTCACTAACACCTGCAACTGATAAAAACCACTTTTCTTCTCAGAAGATCAAGTTTACACACTTTGGGCACTTACTTCCTCTTCTCATTCAGAAATCTAGACATGTGTTTTTCCTCCTTTGGGCTCCCTGTAAGAATACATCATCAATAACTAAATAAATCTGCCCTGTGTACTGATTTTCACTTGTTCAGAAAGGAAACAAAGCATGTTTTAATAACTTATTTTCTAAATTATTCATGAACTTAAAATGTACCATTAGCCACACTTCTGTGTGGAAGAATGTATAATTATACTAAGAAAAATAAAACCAGTTTGGACTAGTCCATGAAACCTAAAAGTGCCCTATGATTACACTGATCAAACAAAAGAGAACAGCCAGATGCTTGCAACAAAAGAAATCCCCATTGCCCTGCCCTTGGCCAACGGTACCAAAGGTACTTCAAACAGGAGATGCCCAACAAGAATGTTACTTATTAGAAGGTAAATAATTAGCTGAGTAAATACCTCTACACTTGGGAAGATTGAAGATGATAAGTCCAAAGAAATTATAAGGTAAAACTTACTAAATGTTCTAATTTTACTGATACATGCCACATAGTAAGTCTTAAGGGAGAAATTAAAACTGATTCCTAATTTATAATTTCTTAAGATCTACTTCTTGATTATTTGTTTATTAATCTATTTATCAAATAATCAGAAAATGGGTTTGAAAAGAGCATTATGAATGGAATTAATTATGAATTAAATGGAATAATACAAACTATTCTTAAACTTTAGAATATAATTCTATAATAATTAGAATTACATTTTCTGACCTCCGTGAACAATGAGCAAAATTTTTCTTAACTTTATGGATTCAAGTTCCACTTACAACTTTGGGGGGAAAAATTTAAGTCAGTCTTTCAAATTTGATAACAAGAATAAACTTCTTAGAAAACATCAGCAAACCATGTGCAACATGTAAGATTTTAATAAATGTTTTTGTTTGGGCTTTACTGCCACTAGTTTCTTGACAAACTCAGAACATCCTAGCAACATTCAACCCCTGAGAATTAGACCAAACATTGACCCTTTCCTGCTAGCCAGGCTCTAAGAGGACCCCAAGACAAAGACGCCTTTTAGTACAAACATGAGCTCATGGGAACATACTAATTGATCTCATATAGTGCACTGCCCTACTTGTTAGTAGCAAGACCTTTCCCTTGCTCTACACACATAACACCCATTGATAGCCACGGAGTCTGATGCAGGGAAGGAGCACCATGTGGCCTCCTGTAAAGGGGGAAATTTATGTCTGCTTTTGAATGTTTGCCGCCTGGCTCCCAGCCAATCCAATATAAACATCACCATTCATGAAGTGTTAAGATAATTCCTTGTCTTCTGTGAATTCCAGTCTTTTGAAAAGGTCAACATTGAATGTGAAAAGAGGAAAATCATTATATTTAAGACCCAGACATAGAAAGAATATCATACAGTGCAGTACCAAACTGACAAATGATCAAAAATATTCCGCTGTAGCTACCATGAAAATCCATGCAATAATAATTGCCATTTGGGGTGTTTATCATGTGCTAACCACTAAGCTAAGTGCTTTACATACATATCATCCCATTTCATTTTCACAAAAATCCTGCAGATGGGTATTATCCATATTTTGCAGGTAAGGAAAGTGAAACAGAAAGGTAAACTGGAAGAGCCAAGATTGCAAAACTCTTATGCTCTTATAATACTGCTAGAGGCCTGATGCATGAAATACATGCAAGAGTAGGCCTTCCTTTCCCCCGGCTGCCGGCACCGGCTTACTTCTGGCACCTGGGAACTGGGCTTCCCTCCAGCAGCCAGCAAGCACCCAGGACTCAGGCTTCCATCTAAGCCCCAGCTCCGTCTGGAAGAACAGAAGGACGTCTGGAAGGATGGAAGGATGTCTGGAAGAATGTCTGGTCTAATTAGAATATTGCACTTTTATTATTATAGACTAGAGGCCCGGTGCACGAAATTCGTTCCTCAGCCCAGCCTGCACCCTCTCCAATCTGGGACCCCGGGAGGGATGTCTGAATGCCCGTTTAGACCCAATCCTGGTGGGATCGGGCCTAAACGGGCAGTCAGACATCCCTCTCACAATCCAGGACTGCTGGCTCCCAACTGCTCACCTGCCTGCCTTCCTGATTGCCCCTAACCGCTTCTGCCTGCCAGCCTGATCACCACCTAACCACTCCACTGCCAGCCTGATTGATGCCTAACTGCTCTCCTGCCAGCCTGTTTGCCCCTAACTGCCCTCCCCTGCAGGCCTGGTCACCACTAACTGCCCTCCGCTGCAGGCCTGGTCACCCCTAACTGCCCTCCCCTGCAGACCTGGTCCCCCCCAACTGCTCTCCCCTGCAGGCCTGGGTGCCCGCCAATTGCCTTTCCCAGCAGGCCCGGTAGCCCCCAACTTCCCTCCTCTGCCAGCCTGGTCACCCCTAACTGCCCTCCCCTGCAGGCTTGATCACCCCCAAATGCCTTCCCTTGCAGGCCTGATCCCTCCCAAATGCCCTCCCCTGCTGGCCAACTTGTGGCGGCCAACTTGTGTCCACATGGGGGCAGTCAACTTTGACCACATGGGGACAGCCATCTTGTGTGTTGGAGTGATGGTCAATTTGCATATTATTCTTTGATAGATAGGATAGAGGCCTGGTGCATGGGTGGGGGCTGACTGGTTTGCCCTGAAGAATGTCCCGAATCAGGGTGGGGGGTTCCCTTGGGGCGTGGGGCGGCCTGAGCGAGGGGCCTGTGGTGGTTTGCAGGCTGGCCACGCCACCCGGCGACCCAAGCGGAGGCCCTGGTATCTGGGATTTATTTATCTTCTATAATTGAAACTTTGTAGCCTTAAGCGGAGGCCAAGGCAGGCCAGGGCTGCAGGAGCTTGGCTTCCTCCATTGCCGGGGAAACCCAAGCCTCCTGCTCTTTCCGTGGCCGCAGCCATCTTGGTTGGGTTAATTTGCATACTCGCTCCTGATTGGCTTGTGGGCGTGGCTTGTGGGCGTAGCAGAGGTATGGTCAATTTGCATATTACTCTTTTATTAGATAGGACTAGAGGCCCAGTGCACGAAATTCACGCACGATGTGGGGGTGTATCCCTCAGCCCAGCCTGCACCCTCTCCAATCTGGGACCCCTCGAGGGATGTCCAACTGCCCGTTTAGGCCCAATCCTACCAGGCAATCGGACATCCCTCTCACAATCCAGGACTGCTGGCTCCCAACTGCTCGCCTGCCTGACTTCCTGATTGCCCCTAACCACTTCTGCCTGCCAGCCTGATCACCCCTAACCACTCCCCTGCCAGCCTGTTTGCCCCTAACTGCCCTTTCCTGCAGGCCTGGTCACCCCTAACTGCCCTCCCCTGCAGGCCTGGTCACCCCTAACTGCCCTCCCCTGCAGGCTTGGTCACCCCTAACTGCCCTACCCTGCAGGCCTGGTCCCCCCCAACTGCTCTCCCCTGCAGGCCTGGGTCCCCCCCAACTGCCCTTCCCTGCAGGCCCGGTTGCCCCCAACTTCCCTCCTCTGCCAACCTGGTCTCTACCAACTGCCCTCCCCTGCTGGCCATCTTGTGGTGGCCATCTTGTGTCCACATGGGGGCAGCCATCTTTGACCACATGGGGACAGCCATCTTGTGTGTTGGAGTGATGGTCAATTTGCATATTACTCTTTTATTAGATAGGATTAGATAGGATAGAGACCTGGTTCATGGGTGGGGGCCAGATGGTTTGCCCTGAAGGGTGTCCCGGATCAGGGTGGGGGTTTCCTTGGGTGTGGGGTGGCCTGGGCGAGTTTGTGGTGGTTTGCAGGCTGGCCTCGCCCCCCGGCAACCCAAGCAGAGGCCCTGGTATCTGGGATTTATTTATCTTCTATAAGTGAAACTTTGTAGCCTTGAGTGCAGCCAAACCTCCTGCTCGCTCCATGGCCGCAGCCATTTTTGTTGGCATTTATTTATCTTCTATAATTGAAACTTTGTATCCTTGAGTGGAGACCAAGGCAGGCCAGGGCTGCGGAAACTTGGCTTCCTCCATCGCCAGGGGCAACTCAAGCCTCCTGCTCTCTCCAGCTCCGTGGCTGCCACCATTTTTGTTGGGATTTATTTATCTTCTATAATTAAAACTTTGTAGCCTTAAGCGGAGGCCAAGGCAGGCCAGAGCAGGCGGAAAGCTTGGCTTCCTCCATTGCCAGGGAAACCCAAGCCTCCTGCTCTCTCCGTGGCCGCAGCCATCTTGGTTGGGTTAATTTGCATACTCGCTCCTGATTGGCTGGAGGGCATGGCTTGTGGATGTAGCAGAGGTATGATCAATTTACATATTACTCTTTTATTAGATAGGATGGTATATGTACCATTAACTCTAGAACATGGGCAACGACATTAACTCAATATTTGGAAACAGCCTATTCCTTTGGAAATAATTTTTAAATGTTATGCTACAATCTTATTTGATACTTTGTTTTCCTTGGCAGGTTTTTTTGTTCCTTTCTCAATCTCTATAGTAGGGACACTACTGTGTAAATACACCTTCAGTCTCTTAAGTGCTCGAAGACTGCAAAATAATCATCAGTATGGACAACATAGTCTTAAACCAAACAATCTGAGTGCAAGCATCTGCTATTTAAATTCACCATTGCCATTTTCATTTGATATAATCATCAAACTTCCACCAACCATTTTTTTGACTGCCAGAGGCAGAACTCCCTTTCAGTGAGAAAGCTGTAGAGAAAGTCTGTTCTATCTCCCACAGCCCCTAACATGAATCTTTCAAGCACACCAACTGGACAGCCAGTCAACACCCATCCTAACAGAGCAAGAGCTCAGTTTCACAATGTGGTGACCCAGACCTTTAGAATATTCCAAGATGTCATAATCCTCTTGTTAAAGCTCCTCCACAGATCTTGTTAGAGCAACACTTTTAATCTGGTGATCATAATTATCAGTAATCCCTTTCAAATAAGAACACTTTTTCCCCATGACTAATTCATAAAAAATAGAATTGGTGTCCTGTCTGGTGTGGCTCTGTTGGCTGGAGCGTCATCCCAATTGAGGGTTCAATTCCCGGTCAGGGCACATACCCAGGTTGTGGTTTGATCCCTGGTCTGGACACATACAGGAGAGGCAACCAATCCGTGTTTCTCTTTCTCTTTCTCTTATTTTCTTTTTTTTTTTTTAACAGGTTTTTTTTTTTTTAATATATTTTTATTGATTTTTTACAGAGAGGAAGGGAGAGGGATAGAGAGTTAGAAACATCAATGAGAGAGAAACATCAATCAGCTGCCTCCTGCACACCCCCTACTGGGGATGTGCCTACAACCAAGGTACATGCCCTTGACCAGAATTGAACTCGGGACCCTTCAGTCCGCAGGCCGACGTTCTATCCACTGAGCTAAACTGGTTTCGGCTCTTATTTTCTCTTTCTCTCTCTCTCTCTCTCTCTCTCTCTCATCTCTCTCTTTTCCCCTGCCCCCTCCCTCCCACTCTCTCCAATAAATAAATAATATTTAAAAAAGTAAAACTGGTAGCTATTGCTCCTGTATTTTTGCATGAGAAAACTGCATTTTGGTTTCTACTTTAATGTTCTCTCTATCCCATTTTGACTTTTCCTTTGTGGAATATATCTTCCCCAGCAGTATTTTCTGTTGTTAACTTTTTTCCAAGTGCCAATGTCTTGAATGAACAGCTTGTCATACTGTCTAACTGACATTCTTGGGGTTGTTGTAAGACTTTAAATTAAGCCAAAACTATCATTTCAAGCTGAAGCTGCTGAATTGATTTTTAATTCACTGTGCAAAAATATAGAAATGATATTGATCCCTTTGAATGCTGAAATCTTCCATCAATTTTCCTGTGATGTACAATGTTTTCTATTATATAATTTCCATACTTTTAATTTTATATCTTAATTTTAGATATTTAAATATACACTTATTCATAAGTGAACATTTGTTCATTAAAATTATTCAATTTTTTTTTAGTGTTTAAAACAAGTTGCAAATAATTGAGAGTTCTGAAGCTTAGTTGATATATAATACATAAATCACGTGCATCGTGCAGTTTCTAAGGAAACTGAATGAGCTGGGACTGGGGTAACAAACCAGGAGCCAAGTGTTTTGATTTCCTAAGAGGCTGTTAGCAAATCAAATACCTTCCTTGTGACTCAGTGAGTTTATGTAGAAACAAGGTAAAACACAGGACCGGTGGAAAATCCGATTCAATATTGGAAGACAAAATTTCCATGTTATTTTTAAAATAAAACTGAACTTGGTGTTACCAATTATTTGAAAATAATATCACCATGGAGTCAAAGGACTACCCTCTGAGTTCCTAAAACAGTAATACCAGCTCATAATAAAAACAAATACATTCACTTTTTTTTTTTTATCAAAACCTCAGTATTTTCTATGTAAGCAGGATGGTTAAAGAATGAAACGACTGGTTAAACCATCCATTTAGCTAAGTGATTTTTACTGAACGAAGTAAGTAAGCAGAGGATGCCACTCTTCAAAAAACTGGAATAAAACTGGCTGCTAACATATGTTGAGTACCCACCATTTTCGGCACTGTTCTGAAAGTTTAACAATTTAATCCTCACACTAGACGGGCACTATTCCCCATTTTATTCCCATTTTAGAGAGAAGGAAACTGATGCACAAATAGGATACATGCCTGGCCCAGAACTGCATGGTTATGAAGTAGCTTATTTTGTTCTAAAGCCAACACTGAGTAAAACATAACAATATTTGATGATTCAGAAGAGTAGAATATTTAGTGCCAAATACAGAATACTCTTAAAGCGTGACTGATTTAGAAATGCGGACATCATGTAGACATAGAATAAAAATCCCACACATTCCCACGGGAACCTACTTCCATTTCCCTGTGCTCCCTGCAAGGGAGAGTGATACCCAGCAAACCTCGTGGGGACAGTGGTAACAGTTAAGATTCTGATTTCCAAACAATGGATTTTCCGAATTCATAATGATGGGAGTAACGTTAAACTACAAGCTGATTCAGATAATATCAAATCTTTAATACATTTAAAAATAAAGATCTCATCCTATTTTACCCCCACTTTCCCATCAATGAGGCAAATCTGACAAATATGGAGTCTGTGTAAAACATGAAATCCTAGTAAACTTAAGTTACTGCACAATCTATAAAATACTCAAATAGAAACTGGGGTGATTGTGAGTGAGGCAGCCCCAAAACTCTAAAAGTTAAATGAACACATAATAGGAGAGTTCAACAGCACACTTAGGACAGGAGACACCTAGGACAAAATCCTCCGAGCAAAAGCAGAATGCAAGATTGGAAAATCAGAAAAAGGCTGAACTGAATGCCAAGGAAAGCTGTGGTCTAATCGATGGTACTAACATAATCCAAAGCAAGAATATGTGACAGCTACAGCTGGAGAATGTCAGTGTGATGTAGAGGAAAGAGAAGCCCAAAGAGCCAGAGTTTGGCGGAGTTCATTAGCCAAGCTGACAAAAAAGGGAGCCCTGAGCAGCTGCCGTCTGCACACTGGCCAAGAATAACCAGCTGGCAGAGACGGCCGTACCAGGCTACCACTACTTGATGGTAAAGACAACAATGATGGTAATGATGACAACAACCAACTTTTATTGTGCACTTAACTTTTTGCCAGCCACCAGGTTAGGCCCTTTACATACATTATTTCATTTAACCCTTGCAAACATCAATGAGGTATTATTATCCCTACAGCTTGAGGCAACTGAGACTTACCGAAGCTTAATAACTTGCCTAAGGTCACTTACATAGTAATTGGCAGAGTCATGAGCTGAACACAGATCTGAGTCCACAGTCTATGCTCTACTAATCATTAAAATAATGTACCTATGAAGACTGATGAGAGAAATTAAAGATATGAATATACACTGTGTTCACAGATTGGAAGATGCAGTATCATTAACATTCAAATTTCCCTCAACTCGTCTATAGATAGGTTCAATACAATCAAAATCACAGCAAAATTCTTCATAGAAGTTAGTAAGCTGATAAAAAAATATATAAGGAAATACAAAGAAATAGAAAAGACAAAACAAATTTGAACAAAATCATAGCACTCGCACTGTCTAATGTCAACACTTAAACCTATAATCATCAAGATGGTGTTGCACTGGCATAAAATTAGATGCATGAATCAATGAAACAGAATAGGGTCCGGACAGACCAAGCCATATATGGTCAATACACTCTTAACAAAGGAAATTCAATGAGGAAAAGATAGTCTTTTCAACAAATGGTGCTGGACCAACTAGGCATTCATATGCAACTGCCATGGGTACTTAACACCACAGACAAAAATTAATTCAAAATGGACCTTAGCCCTAAATGTAAGAGAACAATTATAAAACTTCTAGAAGAAAATACTGGTGAAAATCTTTGACCTTAGGTTAGGCAAAGGCTTCTTAAATAGGACATCAAAAGCATGAACCATAGTGATAAGTGAGACTTCATCAAAATAAAAAATGTTTGCTCTTCTATGTACACCACAGCTTCTCCTATAGCTTGTCCGATGGGGATAATGCGCTAGTCTTCCATCCAGCACAGTCCAATCCACTTGGCAGCTAAATTCTTTCCGCTGTACATCAATAAACGGACATTCTGATTTACACGTCCGTGTCCTGAGAGTTCATCTACCTGGAACAGGTCAGTCCCCCTGAGTGGGATGTGTTCACGAGACTCAGTTTCTACACCTACAAAACTAAAAACCCGACCCCGGGCCATGATGACCTCATCTAAGTCAGCAATTTTAAACCTTTTTTATCTCATGGCACACATAAACTAATTACTAAAATTCTGCAGAACACCAAAAAATATATTACACTTTTTCCCGATCTGACAAAAAAAAAAGTATAATTTCGATTCATTCACACCAGATGGCTATTGTTGTATTGGCTGTTGTCATTTTTTTTTTTATCTGACCATCTAAAGGCAGTGGTCGGCAAACTCATTAGTCAAAAGAGCCAAATATCAACAGTACGATTGAAATTTCTTTTGAGAGCCTAATTTTTTAAACTTAAACTTCTTCTAATGCCACTTCTTCAAAATAGACTCGCCCAGGCCGTGGTATTTTGTGGAAGAGCCACACTCGAGGGGCCAAAGAGCCGCATGTGGCTCGCGAGCCGCAGTTTGCCGACCACTGATCTAAGAGAAAAGAGGACAATGCCCCTTTCTAAACAGTCAGGCATTGAATATTTTAAAAATTCTTGCAGCACACCAGTGTGCCCACCGAGGCACACCAGATAAAAATCGCTGACCCAAGTTAACACCCCAATGACTCTGAGTCCACGCACTCAAACTCTATTAATAAAATCTCTCCCCATTTATCTACTTTTTAACTATAATAAACAGTACTTTGGAATACCAGGGCTCTGTTTAAGAAGTAAATTAAAATTTCCCACACTGATTTTTTTTCCCCAAAGATACAGAAAGTTTGCTGCAGTCTACTGGAGTAGTTAACATTTGCTACTATATGCTCCAGCAAGTCTGAGAACAAAAAGGGCAGAGAACTTACTGGTTTAAAATGAAAACAAAGAGAGCCAGTCATCCTATCTAATAAAAGAGTAATATGCAGATTGACCATCACTCCAACACACAAGATGGCTGCCCCCATGTGGTCAAAGATCCTGCCCCCATGTGGACACAAGATGGCCACCACAAGATGGCCAGCAGGGGAGGGCAGTTGGGAGGGACCAGGCCTGCAAGGGAGGGCAGTTGGGGGCAATCAAGCCTGCAAGGGAGGGCAGTTAGGGGTGACCAGGCCAGCAGAGGAGGGAAGTTGGGGGCAAACAGGCTGGCAGGGGAGCAGTTAGACATCAATCAGGCTGGCAGGGGAGTGGTTAGGGGCAATCAGGAAGGCAGGCAGGCGAGCAGTTGGGAGCCAGCAGTCCTGGATTGTGAGAGGGATGTCTGACTGCCCGTTTAGGTGGGATCGGGCTTAAATGGGCAGTTGGACATCCCTCGAGGGGTCCCAGATTGGAGAGGGTGAAGGCTGGGCTGAGGGACACCTCCCCATGCACGAATTTCGTGCACTGGGCCTCTAGTGAATTGATAAAATCTGATACAGTGGAGGGGAAAAAACCTTTGAAATGCATGTTTTTCATTTTTATAAAGAAAAAAATAATGGACAAGCATGAAGAAAAAATGATCTATCATTAACCTAATATCTTGTGATCATTTCCTAAATTAAAATAATGAAATTATGCACAATTGAATCTGACCAACATTTTTTCAGTAACAAAAACTATGCACATGGCTACTTAGAATCAGCATGAAATACCAATTCTATTTACTAACTACTATTCAAATAAAACTGATTTCCCATAACCGTTAAGAAACAGTCTACAATATGTTTGCCTTACTTAGTAAGCTTCAATTAAGAGGCCAAAAAAAAACGAACCACTGACATTTTTACAATTAGCAGATGGAGTACAATCTAATAATAGAAATTGAACAACACTTTTTACCACCTGCTGGTGGTCTGTGTGTATTAGTCAGTGATAAGAATTTCAATAATTTCTAAATAATGGTTACTTGGCAAATTTGTTGCATGAGGCCTGACATGATGGCAGGTGCCTGAGTGTGTGGTGTGGACCCCATGGTGCCGCTCAGCCTTCCTGATCCCCTCCGCCCTCCTCAACTCCCTGCAATGTCAAGTCACTCAGCATCTGATGGCAAAGGGAACAGCTGGGAGGCAGGACTGTCTGAGGACCACCTACACTAGGGCTCTCTCCTCCCAAAGCCCCCCACCCGCTCTTAAAAGGCACTAATCCCTCTCTGCCCCATGATGTGCTTCTTTAGGCTCTCCCTTAGATCCCCAGGATACCACCCCACCGCAAATTCCTTCAATCTCACCCCTCCAAGTCAGCTCATCAGTCACAAGCATCCAAGGAATGGGGCTAGGCTGGGGGAAGAACCCTCAACTGTCCCTCTCTGAGTAAGCATAACTTCTGAATGGCTCCTAGTTCTTTTTCCATCGGAGTGACAGGGTGCTGTCTGAAATCGGGTATACTATTCTGTCAATACTATACAGGGTGGGGAAAAGGAAGCTTAAATTGTTGTATGGAAAATAAAACAATAATAAATAATAATACAAGAATAATATCTATGTTTTGTGTACTCACAACTGTAAACCTACTTCTTGCCCCACCCTGTAGTAAATAATCTTGTTTACAGCCTAGGCATTTAGGTAGCAGCAAAAATTAAAATTTAAAATATTGCCACCTCATAATAAATGTTTTATATAGTAAAACATTAGACACCCAACAAAACATGGCCTCCAGTATACAATCCCTCATATCACTTAAAAGAAAAATGCATATGTATAATGGAAATATAAATTGATTGTTGGTTGGTGTCAGCACACATCTACCTTCCACCTTCCACATGGACAGCTGGTAAAATCATAGTAAATGCTCCCACCGGGGACTCACTCTGTGGCAGCGTACTAAAAGCTTCAGTTCTGTCTACCACCTTCAACTAGGACCAAAAAAAAGAAACCATCATCTATATATTTTAGATAGATTTTCAATCACAAGAGTGTGACTTTAAAAAAATTCCATGAATCATTTACATTTTGTAAACTTTAAGAAATTTTAAACACAGCACTTTTATTTAGCAACATTACTTCACTTCCTTGTATGTTTGTCTCCCTGTAGCACTTAATGTGTTAGAGTACAGAAAATAAAAGGACAACTGCCCTTTCAGTAAACTGCTAACCAGCACATTTTAGGTGTAACGTTAGTATCATATTTCTGTACAACGTGATACCAGCCCCATCAGACATGGGCATTTCAATGGTAATACACTGACATTATAATGTCAGTTATTGATAATATACTCAACTCTAAATATCCTAATGCTAAGGATTTTCTTGTTCAACCATGGGTAAAATAATTGTTAAATCGCCGCTTTCTTATCTTTTAAGAACCTAGTCATCTACAAACCCCCTGAAATATGTGATCATTGCATATAATATTAAACAGGAAGGAGCAGGAGCGGTCACCTAATGCAGCCTACTTCTCAGATTCACTAAACTACCACCACCAAAAATTAAAACTAAAGTAAGATGTCCTGACCAAGGTCCTACAGTAAGGAAATAACACATCAGGCTAACTCCAGGCATCCCGACTCCACGTTTCCCTCCTGCTACACAGTGTTGTCATCGTTAAAAGGAACAAGAGGCAGCAGCCCCCCTGTCCAGCCCACCTTGGCTGGAAAGCTTCAGGTTTACAAGGGACCCTGACCAGCTAGAAGCCCTGCCTCCCTCTGTACCTGCAGGGGTGAATGGGGAGCCATTCCCAGTCCCAACCGGAGAGAGAAAGCAGGAAGCACTGGCCCCTGGCGGGAAACAAAGGAGGAAGCCAAAAGAGCCTCAGGTGACACCAGGGAGGAATCCGGAGAAAAGCCAGCTCTTCTCCCCAGGCTACCAGAAGGAAATGAGTTATCGGGGCTGAGGTGAAGGAAGGGTCATGCAACCAGGTGTCTGCTTTTCTGAAAGGAACTAAGGGATATAATTTTCCCATAAACACCGAGGGATGCCGTAGCACCATCAATAGGAAGTCTTGGCTTAAGGAAAAAGCTATGAGGTCCAGAAAGCCAATTTAAAAAAAACCTTTGAAACAAATCCATTTGTTCATTAGATACTGACTGACTCATTGTTCTTCTTTTAAAATGGGGGGATGGGTGTGGGGGGGGGGGGGAGAGATGTGATCTGAAAGCCGTTAATGAAACTGTGTCAACTCCATTTTCCCTCATGGGAGGTAAACACCTTGACCTGTCAAAGGTCTTCCTTTTTCAGCAAGCCAGAATCTGATACCTCAATGTCTAGGCTGTGTTGAAAACAAGAGACTGGCGGGGCCGAGTTGCTCAGTGGTTGAGCATCGACCTATGAACCAGGAGGTCACGGTTCGATTCCTGGTCAGGGCACATGCCCGGGTTGTGGGCTCCATCCCCAGTGTGGAGCGTGCAGGAGGCAGCCGATCAATGATTCTCTCTCATCATTGATGTTTCTATCTCTCTCTCCATCTCTCTCTCCCTTCCTCTCTGAAATCAATTCGAAAATATATTTTAAAAAAAAGAAAAAGAAAACAAGAGACTGAACTCTCTAATAACAGATCATGTGATTAGGAATATGAATTCTTGGTAAGAAAACAACAAATATGCTTAATAATTTCGGCAATTGATATGTCTAACAAAAATTCTCAGCAGATATGTCATGTGGGAGACATGTTTTAAACAATTTACTTAACGTTAAATTGGGCTTTTCGATGCTTATTCAAGTCTAAAATTCCTTTTTAAAACTAAATCAGATTTTTTTCTATCTGCTTTGAAAAAGTAGATCACAACTAATACTAATTAAGATGAGAATTTACTAATAAGTCTAAAATAATTTTTCAGAAAAAGTCTAAAAATAGAAGAAAATGTAAACCTGAAACATAAACTATATTCCAAACAGGGAGAAAATACTTTGTGGTAAGTACCATAAGGGGCAAAATTTTTCAAAGGGCAGATCTAAACTAACATCAACTTACCCCCCTCTAAAAAAAACTTTTAACCTTCTAAAATATTTGTGCTAAATAAAGTGGACAAATGTTTTTAATATAGGACATTATCAAAAACCTCAAATTCTGTCATAAAATATTGGACTGAAACAGTGACAATATGACTGAGTATCTTCAAACCTCAGAATAACATATAAACAACCCTCGATGCAACTATACTCATTTCATTTGAGCTGTTCACTTAGTACATAAACAAACTACAAATACTAAAAATATTCCAGCTCTTTTATCCCAAAACAACTCATCTTTACTAGATTACAAATAAAATAAATGAAATCAGTACTTTCATGACATATTTTTCAAAAAATTACTGAGCCTAAACATGCTTTTTGTCTCACTAACTCAAAAGAAGTTGATTTGCAAAGAGAAAACAATTAAGAATATAAATGCAATAATTTTGATGGTTCCAACATACAAACAAAATTACTCATTATTAGTTATTATTATATTTATTATACAGCGGTTTATATAAAAAAGTGTGCTTCAATATGATTTCATTTTTAAAATAAAAAATTAATGTATGTGAAAATTGAGTAGAGAAAGTGAGCTATTTTACATTAAATTTTATTTTTACCATTACATATGAGATATGATGCAATGTCTCAATAAATAAGAAGCAAAAGCACTCTATGATCAACATCCTTTCACAAATGGAAGGATTGAGAGAGTGACAGAATGCTTCTATTTGGGGATATCACTGCATTAAAAATTAGCAGAAACCATTCTGGTGACAGAAATAGCACCTGCCACTCATAGATCCCTCAGAACAGGATCTGGCCTCCTATTAAGTCTGTGGGAGACCAAAGAAAACACTTAATTGAAGCATATCTCTCCCCCCTGCTCACAGAGTGGTTTCCATCAGCAGCATTTGTCACAGCTGTGCTTTCAGGGAAAGAAGACCTGATTGCACCACACAACAGAATGATCAAAAGCAAACCCTGAAAAATGGAAAACCAGTTCTTTACTCTTAAGACATATGCCAGAATATGAGAGGAATCAAAAACTGATTCTAGAGGTATATTTTGGTCAAGGTTCCTCATGATGTTTAATTGCTTGATCAAAGTACTGTTGAACAAACATAGAGGCAAAATATATGCTGAAAGGTTTTACTATTTGTTTATTAGTATTCTCACCATGTTCCAAAAATTATTTGAAGTCACTTACAAAATTATACTATAATTTAGAAACAGGACTGTGGTAGAGACAGCGTAGTGTAGGTGGGAGATGAGGGGGCATAGGCTGCAGAGATGCTCACTATCTGATCTGTGTGACTTTGGGTGACCTTGGACAAGTCCTTTATCCTCTCTCTTCACTCATTTCCTCATCTGTAAAATGGGATAATGACACCTCATGAGCCTGTTGTGCAGATTAACTTAACATATGCACTTAAAACAGTACCCGGCAAGAAATGTCAGTCAAAGATGGGAAGGTGAGGAGGGGAATAGGACAGGAAATGGATCCATAAAAAAGGCCAATGCACACAGCTCTCTACCATGTGCTCTGTATATGAGATTTATTTTTATTTTATCCATATTACCAATTACATCAAGGTATAAAATTTTAAATTTTACATTTTGGGCACTTATACCCTATTCCATGTTTACAGGACAAGACAGCTTTAGTGTATGACGTCTCCACTAGCCAATTTAATTATGTACTGTATTTAGCTAACATGAGTTTGCCATATCTTTCCAAAAAGGAGTATGACCGATTCGGGCAATTTTGACAGCACTGTAGAAGTGCTCCACTTTTAGAACTGGGTGAAAGGTCTGGACACATGCCCTTTAAAGATGATCCCCACAAATGGGAATGGAAGATACCCATGAAGCCCAAATCCCCAGCACCTCTGCCTCGCCTAAGTTTAGGGCTTGAGGCCATTTCAGAGGACAGCAGGGGAGCAAATGAGGTAAAACTGGAGCAGCTAACCTGAAAGTAACTTATAAAATACTGTAAACATCTGATTTCTCACTCTTTCTAATTTAAATGTTTTAGTCAGTGATGACTCCAACAATGTTATCAACTATATTAAAATAAAAAGCACTGCAAAATCATATAAAATGCATTTTAATCTATTAACAAATATTTGCTAGCATCTAAATAGACACAGACATTTAGGACACGTGATTATTCCATATAATTTGTGTATTTGATAATAAAATGATGGAAGTTCATGGCCTCATGCCCCAACTCTGAACAAAATTAGGATTGAGAAATTTATTTTGCTTTTCTTTTTTCCTCTGCTTTCCATGAGAACTTACGATACTAATAAAATGTGTGTATGGGGCTCCTGAGTTCTGATCAATAAATACCCTTCAAGGAGTAGTTTCTCTTGTTGTCATAGTCCCAACTCCCATGTGCCTTAAACTGCCTGCTGACTTAGCTCCAGTTTCATATCCCCACTTAATGTACTCGGGTCCATAACATGAGGTGAACCCGAATTCATAGGGAGCGAGGAGTTAATGAACTGATGAGAATGTATAAACCTTGGGAGACTGCTTACCTGATATATCCTAGCTCCCTATAAAATCAAACTAATGCAGATACGTTGCTTGATACTCCAGGAGAACAGTGAAACTTGTGTTTCTCCAGTCCCTTAGACATTGCCCACATTGCACAAAGAGGAGGCTGCATGTATTCTACAGACTCAGGCAAGTAGAGAGCGTTAGCAGAGCCCCCAGGGCTATGGCATGGGAGAACACTTATTCTCTTCCCTAAAGTATTATTATAGATATAGGGTTCTACTGCAGAGCAACAGCACTCCATTGTAATCACTGTGGTCGCTCATTATAAAAATTCTGGCGGTTTATTAACAGGCCTTATCTATGAAATAAATAGTACCAAAGGAATCTGCTATCCATGCGCAGAGATCCTGTAGGTGTTGGTAGCTAGCAGGAAATATTCAATGAGCCTCAATGGTGGCAGTCTGATTAGTCTATGTCTCCCTGGATTTCAAATTTCATATACCAGCAATATATTCTAAGTAGAAGAAACTGTTTTAATGTTCTGGTATACCTTTCAGGATCTGTATAAAAGTATGTAAAGTATAGCTTGTTAACAATATTTCATTCGTATTTAGTTTTAGAATTCTCTCCTACCAAAGATCTTTAGAATTGAATTAAATTCAATTCTAATTTCACAAGGCCCTAATAACCAAGTACAAATGCAGTCTTGTGAGATGCCAGGCAGAGAACTCACCTACCAAGTAATGTCCAGACTCCTGACCCATGGAAACGGTGAGATAATAAATGAGTGCTGTTTTAAGCCCTTTTTAAAAAAGTACAATTTAATAGCTAAGATTTGGAAACAGCCCAAGTGCCCAACAGCAGATGAGTGGATAATAAAGCTGTGGTACATTTACACCATGGAATATTATGCAGCTGTAAAAAGAAAGAACTCTCACCATTTGCAACAGCATGCATGGACCTGGAGAGCATTATGCTAAGCAAAATAAGCCAGTCAGAGAAAGATAAGTATCACATGATCTCACTCATATGTGGAATCTAATGAACAAAATAAACTGATGAACAAAATAGATCCAGGGATATAGAAACATGGAACAGACTGATGAATTTCAGAGGGAAGGTGGTGGTGGAGCGGGTGGGGGGGGTGGGGAGTGATTAACTGAGGAACTTACATGCATAGCCCACGGACAAGGACAGTAAAGTGGTGAAGGCCTGGGAGGGATGGGTATATGGTGGAAGGGATCAATGGGAAAAAAAACACAAAGGGGACATCTATAATACTTTCAACAATAACAAAAAGAAGTACAAGGAATTAAATAGACATTGGAGAAAAATGAGAGAAAAAAAGAGAGGAGACTAAAAAATACATTTTTTAAAAGTCAGTGAGGACTATCCCCTTTCATTCAGTATCTCTCTTTCTAAGACAGACTCTCTTCAGGAAACCTGGTTGATCTAATCATTTTCTTGGATGAACTAGAGGCTCAGTGCACGGATTCATGCACTGGTGGGGTCCCTCAGCCTGGCCTGTGCCCTCTCACAATCCGGGACCCCTCGGGGGATGTTGGAGAGCCGGTTTCAGCCCGATCCCCACAGGCCAGGCCAAGGGACCCCACTGGTGCACGAATCCATGCACCAGGCCTCTAGTATTCATATATAATCTTTGGTTAATCTCCTCCCACCCTCCACCCTCCCCTCTTCCCTCTGAGATTCATCAGTCTGTTCCATGTTTCCATGCCTGTGCGTTAAGCATCTGCTCCCTGGTGGTCAGTGCACATCATAGCTACCGATCGAATGGTTGAACGGTCACTTAGGCTTTTATATATAGAGATAGATAAGAATTTATTTATTTTTATATTTTTATTGATTTCAGAGAGGAAGGAGAGGGAGAGAGAGATAGAAACAGCAATGATGAGAGAGATTCATTGATTGGTTGCCTCCTGCATGCCCCCTACAGGGGATTGAGCTCGAAACCGGGCATGTGCCCTTGACTGGAATCAAACCTGGGACTTTTCAGTCCACAGGCCGACCCTCTATCCACTGAGCCAAACGAGCTAGGGCAGGAATTTAAATAGTATGAAAGGCAACTGCACAACTTAAACTGAGAAAACGGCATAGCCTCTCTAAGAGATTCTAAGGCAGCCTTGGGCAAACTACGGCCCGCGGGCCGGATCCGGCTGTTCTATCCAGTTCTCTTGCTCTCCCCTCCGCTCCTTTACTTTGAATTTATATTAGTTCACACAAACACTCCATCCATTCTTTTGTTCCGGCCCTCCGGTCCAGTTTAAGAACCCATTGTGGCCCTCGAGTCAAAAAGTTTGCCCATGCCTGTTCTAAGGCCATTTGATTTGATTTTCCTTTTCAGATGAAGACAAAAGGTATTCTTTATATAAACAGGTTGGGTATTTTAAAAACAATTTGTGAAAATAAGACTTGATGGGATACTTGTGGGATAAATGTTTTATTTTTTCAATAGCTTTAGTATTGTATCACAAAACTCTTAGAGCAAAATATCAAGTCATATTTCCTTTTAATATTTCCCCCCATTTTAACTCAAAAGAACTGTGGGATTCAGAAAGTCACCCCAAGATGAGCCACTCTGGCACACAGATTATTTCTAATGGAAAACAATCAAGGCTCAGGAAAAAACTGGGGCCTTTCCCTTTACTGCCTAAAATAATTAAAGATAGAGGACCTGCGCCAGGAGGAGGGATAGCATCATATATAACTAACTAGAGGCCCGATGCATGAAAATTCATGCAAGAGTAGGCCTTCCTTCCCCCGGCTGCCCGCACCAGCTTCCCTCCAGCACCCGGGACCCGGGCGGCTTCCCTCCGGCCCCTGCTTCGTCCGGAAGGACGTCCAGAATGACGTCCAGTTTAATTAGCATAGTACTTTTGTATTATTATAGATAGTTTGATCTGAACTAGGTGTGGGAGACAGGCAGGAAGAAAACTGGCAAAGCCCATGTGATCAAAGGCCTCCCTAGGGCCCTACTTTTGCCTCCTCAGTCCAGGATGACACAAATACCTCACTCTGCCTCACTGTCCTTGGAATGTTCATGCTTCTGTGAATTCCCCATATGCACATATAAAACTTTGGTATTTTTTCTGTTAATCTGCCTTATGTAATTTTAATAATTCTACCAGCCAAAAGAACTAAGGGAAAGTTTCTGCATTCCAAATACAGCATAATACAAATTAGCCAAACTTATCATATTTTATTTTTTATTAAATCATACTTATGTGTTAAAGGAAACCATGACTTTTCTAAAAGTTAGTGGACACCATCACTAATCTCCATTATGAGCAACTAATATAGAAACACTTGTGCTAACTGATATTTTACCAGCAAAGCCACCGAGGAATGCAATGGAGAATAATATTAAAGTCGTTTATCTGCAGGGCTCCAAGCAAGGAGAACAGGAAGCTATTGCTTAAAACCCAAACTCCCGATGGTTTTTAATCAAGGGATTTTTAAGGCAAAGAATGAGGGTTAAGGGTTAGGGGGAACAAGAATGGGGAAGTGCTGGGGGATCAAGTTTTAATTGGAGGACCTTGGATCTTGGCCATTTATGGTAAGGGGCTTCAGCACCCATCTTCCTGGACAGCGGACCCTTTGCTGCTTCTGAAAGGGTTTGGGGTCCAAGTTCCAGTAACGTCCCAGTCCTTTGGTTCCATGGGGACGGGAACACAAGTGTGGTTCCTAGAAGTCAAAGTTCTCTCCTCTGTGCATGCTTCAGCTGCATGGCTTGCAGTTTTGGTCGATTGTCTCTGAAAAGCAACTCAGTTATCTTGTCCGAAACAGGATAGCACTAACGGTGGTTCTGCGGTCACAATTACTTGTTAGTGAATCACATATTTTCTAATGACACCGTCAGCTCTCTGCCACCTCCCCCAACCTCTTTTCTCCCAGTTGCTGAATAAGAACACTTTCACTTTAATCATATCCATGCACACACTTAGCACTAGATCTGCCGATAAGTCATCATTCAATTAGTGTTCGTCCCTTTTCCCCTCTCCCTCTCCTTACTGCCTTTCCATCTTCTGAAGGAAATACTACAGCAAGTCCCAGATTACCCATACCAAGAGACATAATCAAAATACTTCTTTCAAACCAATTCAAAAAATCTCTAATGCCTAACTAATCTCAAAAATTCAGCTGTCAACACCAAAAGCATTCTGATACATTTCATCGTTTCTCAAAGGGATTCACAACATCCTTCAGATGTATATGTGAGCTCTGACGTGGCCAAACCATATCCACGAGGAAGAGAAAGAACTGGGAAACCAGAAAGAGACACAAAGCAAAGCATCAGTCTCTAAAAGGTCCCGGGTGCACTGTACATTCCTCAAAAAAGGTTGTAGATAAATAGCTCAATGCATTAAACACATCAATACTTGTAACTTACAGGCTCTAGAAATTACAAAGCAATTTCTCATAATTGTATTAGATCTCTTAAATTTTGGAATATCAATTTGACATACTGAAATTACATAAAACACCATGTATTGATTCTTAATTATAATTTTAAATATTTGATTAGGCCTCATCATCATTATTTGAACTCAGAGTTGTTTTCTGATAACAAAATGTCTCTAAAAATAGGTCAGAAATACTTTAAAAAATAGCTTTATATAAAAAAAGATCAAGAAATTGTTGCCAAAACCGGTTTGGCTCAGTGGATAGAGCGTCAGCCTGCGGACTGAAAGGTCCCGGGTTCGATTCCGGTCAAGGGCATGTAACTTGGTTGCGGGCACATCCCCAGTAGGAGGTGTGCAGGAGGCAGCTGATCGATGTTTCTCTCTCATCGATGTTTCTGACTATCTATCCCTCTTTCTTCCTCTCTGTAAAAAATCAATAAAATATATTTTAAAAAAAAAGAAATTGTTGTATGTGCTTCATTAACAAGGAGAAAATTAACAGGTACTAAAATGATATTTATGGAGCCCTACTATGTGTCAGGCAGTCTGCAAGGGTTGGCTTAATATAGTGATGAACAAAATGGGCATTGTCCCTGCCTCCAATGTTTACAGGCCATTGTTAGTGTCTATGAACTGCCTACTGAAGTCTCTAGTCTGTTTTTCCACTGAAGAGAATATCACTATTCTTGCCGATTTATATAAACATTTCATATATTAAAGATTGTAACATTTTGTCATATTGTTTCTCAACCTGACAACCCTTTCATGCTGATAACAAACGAAGGAGAGAATGCATGAGTATGAGTCACTTTATCACTAGACCTGTTTTTGTTAACATCTCAGGAAATTATGCCGTAAATATTTTCGTGGTTTTTTGCTTTTGTTGATGCTTACTATTATTATTAAATTTTCATTTTTTACTGTACATTTCCGTTCCTTTCTGTTACATTTATATTTCATGTCCTTTTTGTTCTTACAGTGTTTATTTATAGATAAAACACTACATTAGATATGTACTGTATATAAGAAAGGTTAAAACAGGCACTCATTTGGGGGTCTGAAACAGATGAATTCAATTTACATTATTTCTAATTGGAGAAAATGCTTTGGTTTTCGAACAGCCTTTGGGAATGAATTAAGTTCGAGAACCAAGGGTCCACATAAATCTAAACAATTACTAAAACAGGTCATAAAATAATTCTTAAGCATGAGTAATTTTACTTAAAATGTATCACAGCTGCTCCTGCCTCACATTCAAGAATATCTTAAACCTCGAGAGCCCGTATTGCAAAGTGGTGAAGAGCCCAGGCTCTAAGGACAGGTGTCCTGGTTTTGAACCCCAGCTCAGCAACCTCCAAATTGTGACCCGGGCAAGTTATTTAATCCCTATGTGACTCAATCTTACCAGTGCAAAATGGAGCTCATTTAAGCACCCAATTCATTTGGGGGGGGGGGGGGCGCTGCTTTGAGAAATTACTGCAAAACACTTAAGACTCTGCCTAGCAGGTAGTAGGTGCTCAGTCAGTGTTACCTGTTTTCAGTGGTATGCTCATGCCAGCTTGAGTAAACCGACTGTTGAATTTTCAGAATTTTGATAGTCGGTTGTTAAACACAGCCATCATTAAAAATTAAATTACATAAAGCCACAATTAAATAAATTACATTAAAAACAAAGATACTAAATATTCAAAACTCATCGCTTATGTTACTGCCTTTTACTATTATCTATGCTCTTGGGTTTATTTACATCTATTGCATCTGCACGGTGCAAATACTATCTAATGGTGTGCTGGTGTGTATCTCATCCCAAATCTGCATTGAATGATGTCAAGTTCATAGCCTAAGTAGACCATGGCGAAAGTATTTACACCACGGGAAAGAGCAAATGCTACAGAAATCAAGATTTTTATCCCAGAAGAATTGGGTGTCAAATATTTATCAGCACACTACTGCCTATTATTACAGTGATTATTATAATAAATCATCTTAAATTTCTTTCCTTTTCACAGGAAAAAACAAAGGGTGGACATTCAAAATGTTAGTCATCTCTAGTCTATTTGTCTCCAGGTGATATTATACATACAAACTTGACAGCCAAGCTCAGGTTCCTTTTCTAAACTGTGTCCCTAAAGGACCACATACCTCTGTCTATAATTGTGACAGACAGGGGCCTTGCTTTTTCTGTGCTGCCAAAGCCAGACAGATTCAGCATTCTTTAAAAATAACAAGGCTAATCTGCCATGGTTCAATATGGAGGCCACCTTAAGGAGATAAAAGCTAAGTGCCAAACTGTCATCAGATACAGTCCACACATCTCTCAAAACTGTTTTGACCTTCTGATATTACTTAGCAACTCAAGTCAATATCAAACAGGCCCCCAGTCGCTGTACCTGAAACACAAATATTAACTTGCAAAATAATGGTCAAGGGCTCAAATGCCATCCAACTGCTCCTTGCATGTCTTATGTTAGGAACTAATACAATAAATACGTAAGTAATGTGTTCAAAGGGGCCACCTAAATGTTTCGATTCATGTCACAAGTGTAGCTTGAATGAAGCTTGCCAGGAAACTAGGCTGGGCCCTCAAGTCTTCCCCTACTTGGTCAGGAGCAGGAGGAAGAGGAAGTACAGCATAGGCACCTGGGTGCTAAACGACTTTCTTAGGGCAACATTATTAACTGTAAAAAGCATTCAACTAGAATTAGAATACCTGGCTCCAGTTCCAGGTCTGATTCTAACCAGTTCTATGAGCTTAATATCTCTGAGCCTAATTTTTCTCAGATTTAAAAGGCAGGAGCTAGATGACAACATCTCAGCTCTATGGCTCTGCTCTATTTTTCAGAATAAATGTGCTGTCACTTCAAAAAGAATCTTTCCTCTCTGCCTATCTTCCTATGATATTTATATAACATCACATAAATAGAAACATTTATGTTAACGTGAAAATATAGAAATCTTATGGATCGTGTCTTAATTCTCCAGCTACACAACTTTTATATTTTTAGAGTTCATACTAACAAAGGAACATACTTCTTTCCTTTCTATACTTTCTCTTTTTTAATATATTTTTATTGATTTCAGAGAGTAAGGGAGAGAGAAAAAAATATCATTGATGAGACAGAATCATTGCTCAGCTGATTCCTGCACACTCCCCACTGGGGATCGAGCCCTCAACCCATGCATGTGGCCTGACTGGGAATCGAACCATGACTTCCTGGTTCATAGGTGGACGCTCAACCACTGAGGCACACAGGTCGAGCCCTTTGTGTACTTTCAAAGCTGAATACAGAGTTGCCATCAAACAGAAAGAATTTAATAAACGTGGATAAACTGTACATAAAGAAATCTAAGAATTTTAAGTCTATAAGATGACTGTAGTCTAATTATAATAAAAAATTAATAAAAAATTAATATGCACATGAGCCTTTTTTTAAAGAGAAAAGGAGGACCTTCCACCTCTGGGTGTGATGAAATAACAGGGACTGGATTTACTCTTCCACTTTATACAACTCTAAAAAGAAAGACAAAATTTATGAAACCACAGTTTTTGGACATGAAACAATAGACAGACAGATGAGGATGATCTCTGAGAAAAGGGAAACACTACAAGATGAACCCTACTATCACCCAGCTTACTGCCTGGATGGAGTTTCCAGGCTATAGTGCAGGGGTTGGGGGACAGGGGCAGCAATCTCCCTTAATTAAGGAGACAGAGTTAATCTGAGGAGGTCAAGGCAATGCGAGTTTCCAGGGCAGATAACAAGAAAGAGCTGCACAAGAGCCAACTCTAGAAATCAGTAAGGGGTTGCAACTTTATCTGAGTACTGGGTATGTTCGTGCAAGGAAACTACCAGAAGTCCTGTAAGTCATTGTGCCACCAGAAAGGAGCAGGCACAATGCCAAACAGTACTGCCTCAGTAGTAGGGAAAAAATTAGCCCGAGGCTAATAAAGCCTGTCCTGCTCCTGCCTGACAGAGCTAAAAAGCAAATCTTGAAAGGATCAATCTATTCTAAGTACTTAACTCTACTGCAGAACAAAACACCTCAAACAACACGGTAAAAAAATTCAGCACCCACCTAAATAAAATTAGCAATGGCTGGCATCTATATAAAAATCACCTGGCATGCAAAATAAAACTGGAAAATATAACGCCTAATAAGGAGAAAAGGTAATCAAAGGAACAGACTTTAATGAAACAACCAATAGAAGTAGACAAGGTTATTAAGCAACTATTATTAATATACTCCATATGTTCAAAAAGATAGAGGAAACACAGAAGAATTTTAAAAGACCCAAACTGAACTTCTAGAGATAAAAAATATACCAGATGGGATTAACAGATTAGACACTACAAAAGAAAATATTAGTGAACCTTAAAACAGAATATTATACTGAGCTTAGTTAAGAAAATGAATTCAGAAAATCTTAAAGCCCTAAACCCTCCGAAGAAATTCATTCATTCAATCATTTTAAAAACAAATTAATTATTGAGCATCTACAATATGCCAAGTACCATGATAAGCACAAAAAACATTTAAAAGACTTAAATAAAAAATATTTTCTACTTGGTTTTGCAAATTTCAAAAGTATTCAACTTCCCTTATCTGATGATCCTAAAAATAAACATGTGATTTGTTTTTCTCAATCTCTCTACTGTATTTCCATATCATCTCTTAGTAGTAGGTACATCCCGGGGTTAATCCTGGGGTTACATTTATGTTCAATCCACATAAAAAGAAGTTGTACTAGCCCTAGCCGGCTTGGCTCAGTGGATAGAGCATCGGCCTGCGGACTGAAGGGTCCCAGGTTCGATTCTGGCCAAGGGCACATGCCTGGGTTGCAGGCTCGATCCCCAGTAGGGGGCGTGCAGGAGGCAACTAATCAATGATTCTCTCTCATCATTGATGTTTCTATCTCTCTCTCCTTCTCCCTTCCTCTCTGAAATCAATAAAGACATTTAAAAAAAAAAAAAGAAGTTGTACTATAATAGGGCTCTACTATAATTTCTTTATTCTTACTTGTCAGAGAAATAAACCTTTATGATACAAGCTAAGAAATACAGGACACACTGGCATCGCCAGGTCAGCGATGTAAGAACACTATTCCTGGGATCCTTTATTCACACTGAATGTACCACCTTCATTGTTTTCTAATTCATCTTGCTGATTTTCCCCAACAGACTGAGATCTCCTAAAGGAAATTAAGATCATCTTTTTCATCTTTGTGTATGTCATGGGCACTCAATACATTTTTATATAATTTGTTAAATAAATGAATAAAAAATGAAGTCAGATAAGGAACAAAACAAACAGGGACTCTGGCTAAGGACAGCACTCCTTAGAGACTGTTATTACATTCATTTGTCTGACCTAGTCAAGTGAGTGCCTTCTCACCCCACTGGATTTCGCCTAAGACAGCCTGCGAGTATAGGACCAAATCAGAGGCTGAAAATGATAGCTGAGATCATAATGAACCACCTCAGTTATAAACGACCACACAAACCATAAGTCTGTAAATTGTTTATGAAAGTGCCAGATGGTCTATTAAGTCAATGTCACCTAATACCACAATGCTGCTTATAAATTATGCCCATCAGAATCACATGGAGGAAGCTTTTCCCAAAAACCAGCATTGTTTCATCATGTCATCATGTACATGCAAATATTTAATCATGTTCTTCTCTTAAACTTCCTACTTTATTTATGGTGGTAGTGTTTATACTTATTGCAGAAGTAACAGATAACTTTTTTAATTTTTTTAAATATATTTTTATTGATTTCAGAGAGCGGATGGGAGAGGGAGAGATAGAAACATTGATGATACAGAAACATCGACAGGCTGCCTCCTGCACGCCCCCCACTGGGGACTGAGCCTGCAACCAGGCATGTGCCCTGACTACAAGTGAACTGGTGACCTTCTGGTGCACACAGGATGATGCTCAACCAACTGAATCACATGGGCCAGGTTATAGATATTTTTTAAATGTCAAATAAGTACTGAGATTTTTTTTTAAAAGTTAACCACTATTAACAGTTTGGTTTATATCTTTATATCTCTACCTATGTTTCAATATAGATCTTTAACTTTGTTCTTTTTTTATAAAAATAACATATACATTAGTCTTCTGCCTTTTAATTTTCTTTCATAATATATTGGGGAAATGTTATCGGTCAATATTTGAGAGATCTAACTTGCCCAGCCAGTGTTGCTCAGTGGTTGAGGTCAACCTATGAACCAGGAGGTCAGGGTTTGATTCCCAGGTTGCAGGCTCAACCCCCTGTAGGGGGCATGCAGGAGGCAGCCAATTGATGATTCTCTCTCATCATTAATGTTTCTATCTCTCTCTCCCTCTCCATTCCTCTCTGAAATCAATAAAAATATTTTTAAATATATTTTTAAAAAATAAAAGGATCTTTTAAAAAAGAGAGAGAGATCTGACTTACAATTTTTATTAATTGCTTAACATCCCAAGGCATGGAAGTATCAAAATATATTCAACTATCCCCTACTGATAGTCATTCAGGTTATTTCCAGTGTCTTAAAATTATAAACAATGTGACAATAACTATATTGAATGCTACCTGTAAGAAAGCCGAAATGTTGGTGGGTTAAAGATGTGCCTTCAGCAGCAACCTTCTTTCCTCAAAGATGGTAACACATCACATGGCACAATGCCTGAGATTCCTCTCTCCCCACATCCTGGCCAGTACTGGATGTTATACTAAATGCTTTTGGAAGATGATTATAAGAATAAAAATGGTTACTAACTTTTAAAAAATACTACATCTAACTTATTTTCTAAAATTCTTTAAATTTCTCAATAGATTTACCTACTGTCAAAAATTTGCCAGTTGTCTCCAATTTACCAATCGACCGTGCTGTAGAAATGTACTTGCAAGTTCCAAACAACAAACTTAACATTTCTCTAAAAATTGCTACTTAAATGAAGATTACTAGTATAATCCAGGCTAATGCAAGGCTACATTTTTAATTTAAAAATGGTAAAACAACAACATTATTGATGTCCAATATACACTGGTGTTTTGGAGTCAAACTAGAATACTACTTAAAATATATAACACTGGATCTATTAAACAACAGTTTAACAGAAACATACAATTAGCATGTTCCTATTGCAAACACACTTTCCAAATCACATCCTTCCCAACCATATACCCACCTGCTGTTATCATAGAGAGAACTGAGGGGACAGGGCCAGCCAGGAGAAACACAACTGAGCAAGGAGGGAGGTAAGGAAGGGCAGGTACAATGTATGTATAGAGACCCAAAAGATAAGAAATGGAGTCAGAAAAAAAAATCAAAAAAAAAAAAAAAAAAAAGAAATGGAGTCAGGCCACCATTCACCTAAAAACCTCTGTCTCCAAACTTCCCAGAAATACCCAGGAGATAACCATCCCCCCCTCCTCTTTTCCAGGCACCTTTCTCTCCACATGCCTACCTCCCACCTGCCTCATGACCATTTGAAGAGTGAGCAAACCCAAACTTTCCATCCTTCCCACTGTTGCTCCTACTCTCTAAGTGTATTAGAATTGAGATCACAAAGCCTCGTATTCTCCTCTACCCATTCCTAAAGCACAGCAGGAGGGAAGTTTCCAGATTCACAGATCCTGAGAAGGCAGGCCATGGGGAAGGGGTGAAATATGGGGTGGTCAGTGGCCCAGATCCACTTGCCTGCAGCCTGTCCCTTGCAGTTAACTAGGAAACAGCCTGATATCCACGTGCTGACCCAAAAGCTGCAGCCAAATTGCCAATAAACCTTTTAAGGTGGAGGAATATTTTAATTGCATGTTATACCTCCTATTTATATTAAGCCTAATAATTCTCTTTTTTTAAAAAAAATATATTTTATTGATATTTTACAGAGAGGAAGGGAGAGGGATAGAGAGCTAGAAACATCGATGAGAGAGAAACATCGATCAGCTGCCTCCTGCACACCTCCACTGGGGATGTGCCCGCAACCAAGGTACATGCCCTTGACCGGAATCGAACCCGGGACCCTTCAGTCCGCAGGCCGACTCTCTATCCACTGAGCCAAACCGGTTTCGGCCTAATTATTTTCTTAAAGCTCCGAAATAATGATGAGCCTGCTGCATGCAATTTATCATCGCTGACATAATGCTGATCCCTAAAATCCATAAACAAAAATCAAATGCAACATTGAAAACCCAACATGACCCACACGGCATGTCTAGAAAAGCACTGCCATCACTACTTCTATTTCTGCTATTGCTTCACTTATTCCACTCATTTCTTCTATATTGTATTATTTTCCTTACTAATTCTTTAGTAAGCCATGGCTTTTTCATTAAATGACCTACATGTAGCCAAGGAAAGCATCTCTTCTATCTACCCACAAGAAAAGAAGTACAATGAACATATGGAGAACCAGAAATCAGGAGACCTCAGTTAAGATCTTGCTTTTCTCTTTGCTGACCCTTCTCTGGACTTCAGTTTTCTCAAGCATAAAATGCAATGACTGAAAATCAGCACACTCAATGTTCCTACCTTTTCCGTATATCTACCACAATCGACGGTAGTTCTCAAAGATGAGCAGATGGGAGAGTTGAACCAGGGCTAGACATAGAACTAAAGTTCTGTTATTTGGGGGAGGGCGGTGTTAGACAAAGATATTAAAAAACAAATCAAAACAGCTTAAGCAATCCCCCAGGATAAAGAGCCTTCAAAACTGAGACCACTGAAGACTACAACCCCTAGACCTAAGGAAGGCTGTAGCTCCATCTCAGATTCAAAGAATGGTCAACCAGGAAGTCTCTGTTCACATTCATTTCCAAAGTAAAGAATTACAAGTACCATGAAAGAAATCTTCCAATCAACCAGAGATGGAAGAAGGAGGCTCGGACAGGACAACATTTAGGCCTTTCCTCAAGTTGGGTAGGTCCTCATTTAAGCACAAAAGAAACAGGGGCCTAAACATGCAAGAACAATGCACAGTGATTAAGACAGATAACAATTTACAACTTCCAAAATGCAGTCACTTGTATACACTCAAAGGTACAAAGTTTACATATCGTTAATGCATGTGATGAGGTTGGAAAAACTTTTAAAATTATGAATTTCTGCCAAAGTTGTACTTCAATCAATGTTACAGATAAACCTAATCCCTCAGAGTACTGCTTAATTCAGGACCATCCTATATAATAAAAGGCTAATATGCAAATTGTCCCCTCTGGTGGGAGTTCGACCCACCGGGAGTTCGACCACCCGCTATGACGTGTGCCGACCACCAAGGGGCAGCGTGAAACGATGCAGCCAAGGGAAGGAAGGCCCTGGCCAGCAGCTGGAAGGCCCTGATCGGCCCTGATTGCAGGCCAGGCCTGGGGACCATCCCGTGCATGAATTCCATGCACTGGGCCTCTAGTTAATAAATAATAGTCTTGAAGACTAGCAAAAGTAATAAAATACAAATGCAATCAATGATTACAACCCATATCAAAAACTCCGAAGGCATTTTTTAAATCAATAATAGTTTCTGAAAAAAAATAATAAAGCCCACAAATATGGCAATCATTTCAAAAATAAAAAATGAGGTGTATGTCATAAACAATAAATGGAAAGTATGTCAGAAAGTGATGTCAAGGGTAACCAGACAGATTCTATCGGTATAAAGTGATATATTCACAACTCAACAAAGGATATAACATACTTGCTGGCACACACTCAATAAATGTTATCTAAAAGAATAAATGATGAATTAATTCATTAAGTATTATATGATGAGGAACCTTGGCAAAGCAAGCATTCATTTTAATTTACCGGTATAAGCCATCCAAGACTAGCTAGCTAACATAAGACCCAGGAATGAAAAGCAGATCTCCTGATTATTAGTCATTGTTTCCTTTACTGTTGGAATTTCTAGAATTCAAGAGAAATTATAATTTTTAAATTGGATATAAAACTCAATAATCTACTCAATTAGGAACTAGATAGTGTCTTATAAACAGTTAACTGTTTAGTGGTTTATATAATCTATACAATTACTTTCTTTTCTTAAAAACATATATTTCTGAATTTTGTAATTAGATTTAAAGATACCAATATAATAATATTAACCAAAACTCAACAGAATAAAAAATTGCTTAAATGGTTTCATGATATTGTTTATCACCACTGCATAATAGAATACATGCATTAGTTATTAAATATGTTTTAAATAATACTTAATGATATTAGAAAATGCAATAATATATAGTGAATTAGCAAGAAACAGAACTTTATATACAGTAGCCCACATTTTTAAATGTTATATATTCAGGAAAAAAGAGAAATGAAAAATAAAATATGTCAGGATATTAATGTATTTGGCTAATAAAACTACAGATTATTTTTATACATTTTATTTTTCTGAAATGTTAGCAAGTTTACATCATACAAAATTTTTTTACCCACATTCCACCAAGCACTTTCAGGGGTCCTCAAACTTTTTAAACAGGGGGCCAGTTCACTGTCCCTCAGACTGTTGGAGGGCCGGACTATAGTTTAAAAAAAAAACTATGAACAAATTCCTATGCACACTGTGGGCCCGGGACGAGTTGGCTGCTAAGCAGGACAGGCAGCAGCACCCGGCGGGCTGGATAAATGTCCTCGGCGGGCCGCATGTGGCCCGCGGGCCGTAGTTTGAGGACCCCTGAATAGTTCCTCCTTCTCCACTGAGTAGAACAGAAATTACATCTTTAGTCAATGGGATAGCTGTCTAAATGTAAAACCCTGTAATTTTAAGAACTGCTTCAATTAACAATGGTTGGAGTTTTCCCCTCGAGTAACTAAATCCTCAACAGCCAGCAATAGAAGTTTTCACTACAATTTATAGATTATGGATAGCCCAAAACCACATTAAACATAATGTAAACCATACTTCTCTCCCTCCTAAATATGTACCTCTACCAGTAACTCTAGAACATATTCAATGAATATCTACTTAAAGTAAGACTATTCACCTCTCACCACATGCATTACTTAACTTATACTTGTAATAACTTTAAATGCATATAAACAATGGCCACAATTCTCTATAGTGGTTTCCAGTCAGCCACCCAGTCAATGCAAGCAGGGGTTTCCTCAGCTATAAAATTGGCTCTTATGTTACTTGTCTCACAGAGTTGGTATAAGAATCAAATTACATCATGTATGTAAAAATATAAGCAAGTATGGTGCTATCATTACTATGACCATCAATCTAACTCAGAGTTCCCTACACCATGTGAAGAGTATCTCATTCAATCTTTACATTTGCTGAGCCATGCCTAAATGTTATTTCTCAATACTAAATCCTGAGACTTTATAATATATTAACAGTATTAGCAGAGTTCTTAAAAAAGAGAGGATAAAATTGTCAACTGAACCCTGATTACCTATCAACAAAACTTCTCTGGTTTACACTCAAATATTGATTAAGTCATCAGGGGAATACCTTTCCTAAAATGAATGCAAAGAACGAAATGCAAAGCCAGATTGTCCAGATGAAAAGCTAAGGTTGAAAAAACTCTGCCCACACCACCCACCCACACACAAACACTACAAAGCACGCCCCCCGCCCCTGAAATTCTGCCCTCCTTCAAATGCCAACCCTGCTTGTGAAACTCTTGGGTGCTCAGATTACTCCTCTTTTGCACCACTCACTTGTAAGTGCAACTGGTCCACCTTCCTCACCAATTATGCTTTTTGGGAGGCTGCAGTCCTGTAGCCGTGTTCCTCTTCCATCCGTAGACCCTAGTGCCTTTGCACATTGTTAAAGTATAGGATCAATAACTACTTAGAATTAAACCACATAATCCAGTTTGGTGAGGATCCATTCCTCCTGGCCCCAAGTGCTTTATCTCTTCCCGGATTTTTTAGGGAAATATTGAGTATAAAATGTGATAGAGGCTGAGGGAAATGTGTATTACATGGTAATTTGTTCGCCTGAAGCATGTGAACAATTAACTTCTGATTGAAAATATGAGAAATGTGAGTTTAGGAACAATGCTGCTGGAATGTTTCAAAGTGCTAATTACAAAAGTATTTCCTCCTGTTTATTTTATCATTTTGATTCTACGGAAACACAAATTTAAATTTCTCTGTAGTTTACTAAATGCAAAAGAATGGAGATTAAGTACATCTCTGTTTTTCCACTAGAAAAGTAAAGTATCCTTGCATTTTGCTTTCTGTAACTTACAATTTTTCAATACATCTATAGACCCTACAAAATTTTCCAAAGAAGTATAAAGACCACAAATTATCTCTAGTAGCTAAATTGTTATAGCTTCTGAAATTGCTTGAAGGACACATTCAAATAACATCGCAAATGCCTTCATAACCATGAGCCCTCACTTAAAGAGATTATAAAAGTCACACTACATTCAAAATTAAACTTTGAATTTCAATCACTCAGCTTTTCATCTACTAAGAATTTTCAATATTCAGTAGTTTCTGTTATGTAGATAAAGCTTTCACAAAAATCACAAAATGAACCAAGTACTCCTTTAATCATTTGCTTTTTTCCCTAGCAAAGGCAGTCAACAGTGTTCCAGAATTCATAAATATTTATGGGCTGTGGCTCTTCTAAAATATTCTAAAAGAAAATTCAGGTAATCTTGCTCCACTTCTTAAGCCATGTGGTTTTAAAACTCAAACATGATCATTTCCGTAAAAGCAATGTCTTAACTCTACGGGGCAACAGGAAAACTTTGTGTTCCTAGCTATTATCTACATACAGTATTACACTCACATAACAAAAACTTTCTAAAAAGTTGAAACAAACTACTTTCTACCTAATCCTATCTCTGATTATATCTTAAAAGAAGTAATTCAGGAGTTTAACTTTCATATGTTTTGCAGGACATAGACTACTAATTTCAGTCTATCCTTAAAATAGAACAGTTCAACTAATTTTAGAATCAAGTGTTACAAAGCATCATAGCTGCCAACCAAATGGACACCTGATTACAGCAGCATATGTAGATACACTAAAGCAAACTGTCAGATTGCTGAACTCTGAGACACCACATGCAATTCTATGAAGTATGTACAATATACAATATACAATATACAATGTGTACACCCACATAAAATGGTACTTAAGAACAATGTGATCATATGAAAGGAAATAATCGGGGCCTCATTTATTTAAATAACTAGAGGCCCGGTGCATGAAATTCGTGCACGGGATATGTGTGTGTGTGTGTGTGTGTGTGTGTGTGTGTGTGTGTGTGTGTGTCCCTCAGCCCAGCCTACAGTCTCTCCAATCTGGGATCCCTCTCACAATCCAGGACTGCTGGCTCCCAACCGCTCACCTGCCTGCCTGCCTGCCTGATTGCCCCTAACTGCTTCTGCCTGCCAGCCCATTTGCCCCCAAATGCCCTCCCCTGCTAGCCCAGTCACCCTTAACTGCCCTCCCTTGCCAGCCTAGTTGCCCCTAACTGCCCTCCCCTGCAGGCCTGGTTGCTCCCAACTGCCCTCCCCTGCAGGCCTGGTCCCCCCCGCAACTGTCCTCCTCTGCTGGCCTGATCACCCACAACTGCCCTCCCCTGCCGGCCATCTTGTGGCGGCCATCTTGTGTGTTGGAATGATGGTCAATTTGCATATTACCTCTTTATTATATAGGATTATTATATAGGATATCTATAATACGCAATGGTTTAAAAATATCAAAAAGAGGTAACGGTATAAAAGGTTACTAACATTTGCAAAATGCATATCTGATTAAGGACTGTTATATAAAATACACGAAGAATCTTAAACTCAACAAATAAAAAACAAACAGCCCAATTAAAAAGTGGGCAAAAGCCCTGGCTATGTGGCTCAGTTGGTTAGGCATCGCCCCATGCATGGAAAGGTCACTGGTTCGATTCCAGGTCAGGGCACATGCCCAGGTTGCTGGCTCGATCCCCATTAGGGGGCATGCAGGAGGAAGCGATTGATGTTTCTCTCTCACACATCGATGTTTCTCTCCCTCCCTCTCCCTCTCCCTTCCTCTCTCTCTCTAAAATCAATTAAAAAATATATTTTTTTAAAAAGTGGGCAAAAGATCTGGACATCTAAAGGAGATATACAGATTGGTCAAATAAACATATGAAAAGACATTCCATATTATATACCATTAGAAATTTGCAAATTAATTCAGTATTGCTACACATCTATCAGAATGGCTAAAATCCAAAACATGGACAAACCCAAATGCTGATGAGGATGGGGGCGGGGAGGGGAGGGGACAGAAACTCTCATTCATTGCTAGTGGAAATTAAAAATGGTACAGCCATTTTGGAAGACAGTTCAGCAGCTTATTACAAGATAATCACAACTCTCCATATGACCCAGCAGTCATACTCCTACATATTTACCCAAATGAGTTGGAAACTTATGTCCACACAAAAACCTGCACACAAATGTGTGTAGCAGCTTTATTCATAGCTGACAAAAATCGAAAGCATCAAGATGTCCTTCAATAGGTGAATGCGTGCATAAAAAAATTGTGGTACATCAAGACAATGAAATATTATTCAGCAACAAGAAGAAATGAACTATCAAGCCATGAAAAAACATGGACGAACCTTAAGTGAAAAAAAGCCAATCTGAAAAGGCTACATACTGTATGATTCCCACTATGACATTCTGGGAAAGGCAAACCTATGGAGACAATGAAGAGATCCTTAGTTGCCAGAGATTCGGGTGGGGAGGAATATGTAGAACACAGAGGATTTGGGGGGCAGTGAAACTACTGTGATAATAGACACATGATATCCATTTATCAAATCTTGAACTGCACAACACAGTGAACCCTGATGCAAACTATGGATCTTAGTTAATAATAATCTATCAATATTTTGTTTATCAATCATAACAAACACACCACTCCAATGCAAGACATCAAAAGGGGAAAATGTAGCAGGGGAGAGTAGGGAATAAGGGAGTATAGGAACTTTGTACTTTCTGCCTAATTTTTCTGTAAACCTATAATTGTTCTAAAAAGTAGTAATTAAGAGAGAAAAACCAAGATGGCACCATAGGTCAACAGCTGAACTGCTGCCTCGCACAATTTCAAAACTACAACTAAAAGACAAAACAGACATCATCCAGAACCACAGGAAGGCTGGCTGAGTGGAAATTCTACAACTAGAAGGGAAGAGAAAAGCACACTGAGACTCAGAGGAGCTGCGAAAGTAAAGGCAGAGGTACGGAGGTGCGCGCGAGGAGAGGGCTGGCAATTGAGTTCGTGGCTGGCTTTCTCAATCGGGAGGGAGACAAAAGCTCCTGACTGCACTGAACTCCAGTTCCGGGTGAGACTCTGGGAACCCAGACTCATTCAGTGAGAAACTGGACTGTCTGGCAGCGGGCAAAACTCGAGGGCGGCTTTCTCTCAGAGGTGCTTGCAGCGATTACCAAGGGACACTGAGATACAGGGGCCTATTAGGGTAGGGCTGACTGGAAGCCATTGCTGTTTGCTCTGCCCTGAGACTCCGCCCCATCCAAGCTGAGCACAGACGCTTTTGCATATGAATGGCCTGGTCCTTTGTAATCTAAAATTACCTAACAAACTGCAGCTGAGACAGAGAGACCCAGAACATCCAAAAGAAGGCCCAAGGCCCCACAGCAGCTTGCATTGCTTCACAGCTGGGCCTCATCTGGGCACCTCCAAAACCCAAACAAAGAAGAGGAATCTGTAGATCTCTCCATAGCTCCTGCTGGGTGGCCTCAGGCAGAGGCTAAATTAGCACCTCCTTGGAGATCGAAGAGCCAGTGTACCCAGGGGTCAGAGTAGGACCATCCAGATTACAACTCCTCAGATCCATATGGGACACACTAAGAGGACAGACTCAGTGAGCACCAAAGCCCCACTGAAGCAAGTCTTGTCTCATAAGGGTGTCTCCAGCACAGAAGTTCTCCCAGCATAGACACAGCTGATCCTCACAGCCAGTTGGCCTGGAGGTCAAGTCCTCCCAGTGATACCAACAACAATCAAGGCTTAACTACAACAAGACTGTGCACACTGCCCACAAAGGGGTGCACCAAGAGTGTCCACCTCAGGTAACTGGGAAGGCTGAGCCACTGGGCCCTAGAGGACACCTAGCACACAAAGCCACTCTATCAACTCAGGGAAGCAGCCAAAATGTGGAGACAAAGAAAAAGGTCACAAATGAAAGAAATGGAGGAAAGCAAACGACTGGATATAGAGTTCAAAACCACAGTTATAAGGTTTTTCAAGAATTTTCTATCAAAGGCTGATAAATTTAGTGAGACCCTCGAGGATATGAAAAAGGACCAACTAGAAATTAAGCATACACTGACTGAAATAAAAAATAATATACAGAGACCCAACAGCAGACTAGAGGATCACAAGAATCAAGTCAAAGATTTGAAATACAAAGAAGCAGAAAACACCCAACAGAAAAAGCAAAAATAAAAAAGAATCCAAAAATATGAAGATAGTGTAAGGAGCCTCTGGGACAACTTCAAGCATACCGATATCAGAATTATGAGGGTGCCAGAAGAAGAGAGAGAGCAAGATACTGAAAACTTATTTGAAGAAATAATGACAGAAAACTTCCCCCACCTGGTGAAAGAAATAGACTTACAAGTCCAGGAAGCCCACAGAACCCCAAACAAGAGGAATCCAAAGAGGACCACACCAAGACACATCATATTAAAATGCCAAGAACAAAAGACAAAGAGAGAATATTAAAAGCAGCAAGAGAAAAACAGTTAGTTACCTACAAGGGAGCACCCATACGATTGTCAGCTGATTTCTCAACAGAAACTATGCAGGCCAGACAGGAGTGGCAAAAAATATTCAAGGTGATAAATAGCAAGAATCTACAACCAAGATTACTCTACCCAGCAAAGCTATCATTCAGAATTGAAGGGCAGATAAAGAGCTTCACAGATAAGAAAAAGCTAAAGGAGTTCATCACCACCAAACCAGTATTATATGAAATGCTGAAAGGTATTCTTTAAGAAGAGGAAGAAGAAGAAAAAGGTAAAGATAAAAATTATGAACAAATACATGTCTATCAACAAGTGAATCTAAAAATCAAGTAAATAAAAAATCTGATGAACAGAATAAACTGGTGAATATAATAGAATCAGGGCCATAGAAACGGAGTGGACTGACAATTCTCGGGGGGGAAAGGGGTGTGGGGGGTGCAGGAAGAGACTGGACAAAAATCGTACACCTATGGATGAGGACAGTGGCGGGGGGGGGGTGGGTAAGGGCAGAGGGTGGGTGGGAACCGGATGGAGGGGAGCTATGGGGGGGAAAAAAGAGTAACAATTGTAATAATCTGAACAATAAAGATTTATTAAAATAATAATAATAAAAATAAAAATAAAAAGTAGTAATTAAAAAATAAAAAAGGTTTCTGGCCTAGGAGCCAGAGGACTTGAATTCTTAGGTCTACTTCATTCATTGACTGTCTATATAATCTCTACTTCTCAATATACTTCATATGCACTATTTTATCTTACCTTTATTAACTCAGTGAGGGTGACAGTGAGGCACACCTGCCACATCTAACCCACTGGCTTAATAAAGGTAAGATAAAATAAGCCACCAAGTAGTATTACTTCCTCCCCAAAATCAAGAATACAAATTCTCTCTAGCCCTAACCGGTTTGGCTCAGCGGATAGAGCGTCGGCCTGCGGACTCAAGGGTCCTGGGTTCGATTCCAGTCAAGGGCATGTACCTTGGTTGCGGGCACATCCCCAGTGGGGAGTGTGCAGGAGGCAGCTGATCGATGTTTCTCTCTCATCGATGTTTCTAACTCTCTATCCCTCTCCCTTCCTCTCTGTAAAAAATCAATAAAATATATTAAAAAAAAAAAAAAAGAATACAAATTCTCACACTGGCGTGGCCGGCATGGAGAATTGTAACACTGAATTAGAGGCATTTTTTAATTCACTGGAACAACAGTATCATTGTATAATGTCTTTAATACCAGGAGTCACTGGGAAATATTTCCACCCAACAGAGAAAAATCGGGACTTTGTCAACTCCCTTTGCCGATTCTTTCCAGGAAACATTTCAGGCATGTATCAAAGCAGCCTCATTCACTGGTGACATTTAGGAAACTTAATCCCTTTTCAAGATCTCCTCAACCTCTATACACACTGGAAGTCCTCATGTTAAAATTTTACTTTCCTTTCATGGATAGCTTATTAGAATTTATAATCCAACTAAGATACAATAGTTCAAGCTCCCAACATCTGAATATCTGAACTGATATAAATCTCTATGAATGTTTAAACTACTAATTTTGATTTTATGCATCCATTTAACACATCTCAGAAAGTTCTAGTAATCAAAATTATAATTCTAGTAAAAAATTCTCATAAAAACAATTTCTGCAACATTCCCAGTCAATTCAATGAACTCAAAATATGTAGTTTATGTCAAATATGCACTTGATGTTCAAGTGCCATTGCTACCACTTATAGCTATACAATTTCAGGAAAATTAATTTCTCCAAGCCTCAATTTTCATATTGTTCAATGGCAGTAATTGTAGCCAAGATAAAGAGGTATAAGAATTAGAAATTATATATAATTATATATATATCATTAATTTGTAATACCCAGCACTATGCCTGGTATATAAGCAGGGAGGCATATAAATGGTAACTATAATTTTTACTATTTTAAGCTAAATATTAAGGGCTTAACAGATAAATTTAAGGACTGATTAGAACTTACATTAAATCATCATATAACCATTGAAATTCTAATACACCAAACCAAACTAACTACAAAACTGCTAAAGTTTATGTGGCAAAAAATAATTAAGAGACTTCTCAAATAGCCCTAACCGGTTTGGCTCAGTGGATAGAGCATCGGCCTGCGGACTGAGGGTCCCAGGTTCGATTCAGGTCAAGGGCATGTACCTTGGTTGCGGGCACATCCCCAGTAGGAGGTGTGCAGGAGGCAGCTGATCGATGTTTCTCTCTCATCGATGTTTCTAACTCTCTATCCCTCTCCCTTCCTCTCTGTAAAAAATCAATAAAATATATATTTTTTTAAAAAAAGATACTTCTCAAATAAAACCAAATAAAAAAATTGTTGGAATATATTATCAGAGTTGTTTTTTTATTATTTATAGTTACTTCTAAAAAGGCTTTGAATGATTTTATTTGGTTATAGAAAACAGACTCACTGCTGTAATACACTACAAATCATCCTCAGAGGATCCCCAGCAAGAAGACTGATAAGGTAGGCCCTGGCCGGGTAGCTCAGTTGATTAGAGAATCATCCCAATATGTCCAGGTTGTGGGTTCGATCCCCAGTCAGGGCACATATAAGGACCAACCAATGAATGCATAAATAAATGGAACAACAAATTGATGTTTCTCTCTCTTTTCCT